>NW_005371694.1:229358-259541 GCF_000412655.1 Myotis brandtii
TTTAGCTTCTATAATTGAAACTTTGTTGCTTTGAGTGTAGCTTAGAGCTGGCCGCGGCAGGCGGGGAACCTTGGCTTCCTCCATCACTGGAGCAAGCAAGCCTCCTGCTCATTCGAGCTCCGTGGCTGCAGGCCGCCATCTTTGTTGGCAGTTAATTTGCATATCTCACTGATTAGCCAATGGGAAGTGTAGCGAAGGTACGGTCAATTACCATGTTTGTCTATTATTAGGTAAGATAGTCAAAAGGTGGAAACAACCTAAACATTCATCAGCTGATGAATAAGTAAACAAAATCTCGTATATATACCCATACAATGGAATATTATCTATACTAATAAAAGCCTAGGTGGCCCTCGCGCCCTCACAAGATGGCCGCCCCCATGTCGTCACTAGATGGCTACCACAAGATGGCTGCTCCCATGTTGTCATAAGATGGCCGGCAGGGGAGGGCAGTTGTGGGTGAAGAGGTCAGCAGGGGAGGGCAGTTGGGGGCAACCAGGCCTGCAGGGGAGGGCAGTTAGGGGCGACCAGGCCAGTAGGGGAAGGCAGTTGGGGGCCATCGGGTCGGCAGGGGAGTGGTTAGGCATCAATCAAGCCAGCAGGGAGCGGTTTGGGGGTGATCAGGATGGCAGGCAGAAGCAGTTTGGAGCAATCAGGCAGGCAGGCAGCCGAGTGGTTAGGAGCCAGCAGTCCCAGATTGCGAGAGGGATGTCCCAGATTGAAGAGGGTGAAGGCTGGGTTGAGGGACACCCTCCCCCCTGCAGTGCACAAATTTCATGCACTGGGCCTCTAGTCCTATATAATAAAACCCTAATATGCAAATTGACTGATGGAATGACTGGCTGCTATGACGCGTACTGACCACTAGGGGACAGACGCTCCTTTTTTGAGTGTCTGCCCCCCAAGAGGGAGGTGACCGGTGATGGCTATTGGGGGGGCAGGGCCAGCCAGCAGGCGGTGCCAGGCTGCCAGCCAAGGCGGTTACCAGTGGGGGCCCCCTGATCGCCCTGCCTGCCCATCGCCCCACAGATGGCCCTGATCACCAGCCAGGCCTAGGGACCCTACCCTATATATTGGGTACAGTCTCTTAGATTTAAAAATTATAACCTGGCAAGTCTACTCTAACACTGAAAAAAACAGGATGATGCAGAGATGACATGCATGGACTCTGGCTTGCACATTTTGTGGTCAGCCCTGATTCTGACACTTATAACTGTGTGACAAAGCCAATTACTTAACTTCTCTCTGCTTCAGTTTTTCCACCCATAAGATGGGGAAAATGGTACTACTGCCTCAGAAGGATCATGTTATGTACTACTTTTTATAATCAGGGCAAAAAAAAAATGTAGCTTTCCATACAACAGCAAGATGCCTTTCACCTGTATGAAAAATATGGTCACTGGTGTATGCAGTGTCCCGGATTGCGAGAGGGATGTCTGACTGCCAGTTTAGGCCCGACATCCCCCGAGGGGTCCCAGATTGCAAGAGGACGCAGGTTGGGCTGAGAGGACCCCCCTTCCGTGCACAAATTTCATGCACCGGGCCTCTAGTTTAGCCATAAAAGAAATGAAGCATTGCCCTAACCGGTTTGGCTCAGTGGATAGAGCGTCGGCCTGCGGACTGAAAGGTCCCGGGTTCAATTCCGGTCAAGGGCATGTACCTTCGTTGTGGGCACATCCCCAGTAAGAGGTGTGCAGGAGGCAGCTGATCGATGTTTCTCTCTCATCGATCTTTCTAACTCTATCTCTCTCCCTTCCTCTCTGTAAAAAAATCAATAAAAAAAAAAAATGAAGCACTGATACATGCTACAAGCACAAACCTTGAAAACAGTACACTAAATCAAAGAAGCTAGACACAGAAGGCCACAAAATGATATAATTTTGCTTAAAGGACATATCTAGAACAGACAAATCTATTGAGACAAAAGCCAATAGTGGATGCCAGGAACTGGAGGGGAAAGGGGAGTGGATATGGGGTTTCCTTCTGGGGTAATGAAAATGCTCTGTAACTAGATAGTGGTGATAGTTACACAACATTAGAAATATACTAAACACTTCTGAATTGTATATTTTTAAATGGCTAAAGTAATTCATTTATGTTATGTGTATCTCCCCACAATATTTTTAAAAATCTGTGCACAAGTTTTTATTCATTTATTAAACTAGGACCAGATGTAGCCAAAAAAGCACCAAAAATAATCAGAAGATATATACTACATACCTGTTAGTGCTGCTGGTTTGGATAGCGTACTATATTGATTTTGTGTAGATATCATACTTTGGCGTGGACTTAGTGTTGGTGATGCTACAAGTGAAAGCTCCTCAATAATGATACTGCTTTTGGGATGATTCTTGGGAAGTTCATTTAATCTTTGCTCTAATGAATACTTTAAAAGGTCCAACTTCTGACTTGATTCATTAAATCTTGCTTGAGCCTTGGACAGGGAAAAGACAATTGTTATTACTTAAGTAACTACATTCTTTAAGTAGTATATTTATTAAGTTAAAATTTTTATTTAAAATTACTTCTGAAAGTGCTTTTCTGTCTGTTACTTTTCCTGAGCCAAGTAATTTCATTACATTCTTTGCACCTTCTGCGACTGCAAACTCTATCCTAAAATGATGCCTTAATTCTTCCATCCGAAGTTCAAGAGGACTTATGACAGGTTTTGCTAGAGGAGAAAACAAAAACAAAGTTAATTGAACCCACGTCAAAGTTTACTTCACTTTCTAATATGTAGTGATTAAAACTCATCAATAAAAAAAAATGAATTCTTATATTAAAAGAACAGTGCTTAATACACTGAATATAACAGATACAATTTTGATATAGAGCCTTTAGATCAAAACTCAAAGATTGAACACATAAGATAAAACATAATGCCGCCTCCCCCTCAATTTTAAACGCTGTGTCTTTTTTACATAAAATTATTTATCATATCATATTGCCCATAATCATCAGAATAAAAATTTATCTCTATCCCATCACCATTGTCAAAAGCCAATTCATTGGTCTGGACTGCCTGAAGAATCTGCATTCGTATCACTTCTATTTTTGTCTTGCTGTCCTGGAGCAGTTGCTGAGCTGTGCCATGGAGTTTCCGATCCTTTTAAAAATAAGTTTGAAAAGGTAAGCAGATAAAGAGACAAAACATTTTCACAGATTCTAAATAAGATCAAATGATATCAGCAAATGAAAAATAAGAGTTCAAAGAACACTGTGAACACTATAATATATGTACTTGTCGATATATTTATTTTAAAAAGTCATCAAGCAGAAAAGGTGATAAAAGAAAAAAACAACTTCATTAGTTAAGACAATTTGAGAGAAAGAAGTAAGTCTTACTACTGGTTTTTAAAAAATCCAAATTCACATTTGTAATTTTCTTTCATTGCTTAACACAAAAACAGAGAATTTTCATATACCAGGGCCAGTAACTCTCATATTCAAAAGCACTGTATGTGAGCTGTCTCAGCAACTAAGCCTGAAATTTTTAGAAAATCTCTTCCTTTCCCATTACATTAAGTTTCATGGAGCTTCACACATTTTAAAAATAGCTAATTGTAGACAGTATTTGTGTTCCTTTAAATTCTGACAAAGGAATAGGAAATAGCATTTGTCAACATTGGTTATGATGAGAAAGGTCCCTAGAAACTCTTGAATGTCAAAAAATGAGACTTCAGTAAAGTTAGGGTGGAAATTATAGTGAATACTGTCATCTCTTAAGACTTTAAGAAAGGTCCTGAATTAAGTGAAATGGCATTATTGTGCTGTACACCTCAGTTTAGTTATAGTAACACTGAATATTACTGACAGAAGTGTGGTAGGCAAAATAATAACCCACCCATAGAAGTCCATATCCTGGAAACTTGTGAGCAGATAAAGCAGATAAATTTTAAATTTGGAAATCAACCTATATTGTGAACATGTTACCTTACATGGCAAAAGGGGAATTAAGATAGTAGATAGAATTAGATGTTAGTCACCCAATCTCAAAATATAAAGATTATCATGGATTACCCATGTGGGCCCAATGTAATAAGAAGGATTTTTAAGGGTGGAAGAGGAAGGCAGATGAGGAGGTAGATGAGAAGAACTGAACCTGCTATTGTTGGCTTCAAAGCTAGAGGAAGGGGGCCATGAGCCAAGGAATATGGGCAGCCTATAGAAGTTGGGAAGAACAAGAAAGTGAATTATCCCCTATCTTCCATAAGAAATCACAACTCTGTCAATACCTTGATTTTAGCTCAGTGAGATCCATTTTAAAATTCTCAATTTCAAAGTTGTAACATAATAAATTTGTGTTGTTTTAAGCCATTAAATTTGTAGTAATTTGTTACAGCAGCCATAGAAAATACAGGAAATTTTCTTCAGAAGTTTCATATAAAACAAATGATGCTATCTCCTATTTAGACAGTTACATTAGTTCTCAAAATCTAGTAGGCTTCAATCCACAAAAAAGGAAATGGTAAATAAAACTGAGCATAGTTAGGAAGCACTTATTTTACAAGAAAGGCCAATTTTCCAGCATCTCTACTTTTATCACTACTAATACAACTAGCATTAATTTAGAAATAAAATAGCATATAATCAACCTATATTGTCCAGGAGACTCAAGACTGGAAGCTAAGAGGCAAGCGCCAGATATAGCATCATTTCAATAAATCAAACACACACATAGTATACTAGTACTATAAAGGGCAGGATGAGAGATATATGTGGTGGGAGAGATACTATTGCTATTATATACAAAATAAAAGAAAAGAAAATAACCTAAAGTATATTATATTAAACACCAAACTAGGTTGATACACAGTGGAGGAAAAAACAATTAGCAAATTTATAAATTTTGCTTCCATTCTTTCTTGCTTCCAAGGTTAGTCATTTAAGAAAAAAAACTTGTAGTCAGATTTTGTTTATTAAATAAATTTAGATTTCACACCAAGGAAATAAACTAAAATAGTTTATTAAGTCCCTTACCTATTAATTTATACCATGAAGAAGTGTACACACACACACACACACACACACACAATTTGTTAATTATGCTTTACTAGTAATGATACTATCTTGAATTTGGTGTTTGTCTATGGTTTACATATGCTTTTATGAATACACCTATTCACCTTTCAAATTTAAAATGAAAAGATCTTTCTCTTTAATTCTACCTCCTATCCAGGATTAGGAACATCAGACAAACTAAAGACTTGAAATAACTTTTCTTTGAGACCAGATCAGAGTAAGAGAAAAAACTCAGTATTCCGAAGCTCCGAATTTATTAGGGCCAAATATGTTTTGCAATCAGATAGACTTATACCCAAATCTTAATATATTTATAACTTTTGGGTTAGTTACGTATCTTCTACAAGCTTTAGGTTTCTTGAAGAAATTATGTAAATGGAAATACCACTCTAAACTATACAGCTTTTGTATGTATTAGATAAACTAACAGTATATTACCTAGCACATGAATGGCATTAAAATGTTCTTTTAGAGCAATAAAAATCATGATTACCTTATTTTAATAAAGTTCTAATGTAAAAGTATAAATATTAAGTAAACTATATAATACTATACTTTTAAACTAATCTACTTTTATTATTTTATCAGTATGTGAAAAGACAGTAGCCTTATCACTTACTTTTTTGAAAACACTCTTTTCTTAACTATTTCAATTCAACATGCAAGAAAGATCGTTTGTATTTCATTTTTAAAATAAGTGAATTTTCCCACAGATTACTGAAGATCTGCACAGATGTCAAAGTATGATGAAGGCATTTAAAACTGACATTGGATATTACCTGTCACAAGCAATTTACAGTAACTACATGTCAGTTTTCTGGTTTCAGGCATTCCTGTATTTTTTATTGAGCACCTAATATGTTTGAGGTAAGAGATAATGTAGTTCCAAAGTACATCAACTGGTTTATGTATCAGAGGAATACTTGCTTTTATGCTAAAACTTTGGGAAGATTTTTACATACATTAGTTTGAACCATATGAAAATGCTGTTATCTGACTGATTTTGAACAGCAATCTCATGTGGTTCAACCTAATAAAGTAGTTACCTAATGTTAATACTCTACAATGCCTGATAGTTATATTTCCAATGTACAATATTTTTTCAATTTATAAAAAACTATTTTTGTTTTGCAAGTCATAAACTACATCACACACAGAGCTTTCAGAAATAAATAAATAAACCAACACTATCTTTATTTTGCCATCACATATTTATGGCTTACTTTGTAAGTGTTAAATGTGGTCACATCCAGTGAAAATAATTAATCAGCTTAACAATTAATTAATTAAATAATTAATCAATTATGATATACCCTATAAAACTTAGTTTGACTGAATAGATATAATTATTATATGTATCAGAATGTTAAAAGTAGCCAAAGAAAAATTCGAAGATAGAATCATTTTTTTTCCTTTTTAGTCCTCACCAGAGGATATGCTTACTGATTTGAGAGAGAGAGAGAGAGAAAGAAAAAGGGAGAGAGAGAGAGAGAGAGAGAGAGAGAGGAAGTGGGGGTGGGGGAAGGGGAGAGGGAGACAGAAGGAAAGAGAAACAGAGAGAGAGAGAAAGAGAAACATCGATGAGAGAGAAACATCAATCAACCAGTTGCCTCCCACACATGCCCCAGATGGGACAGAATCTGTAACCTAGGTTTGTGCCCTGACCGAGAACTGAACCTGCAATTTTTTTTGGTGTATCAGACAATGGCTCCAACCAACTGAGCCAGCCAGGGCAGATAGGATCAATTTTAGCTAAAGGAATCCAGAAAGGTTTTGTGGGCTATTAATATAGATAAGATTGGAATATGTGAAGATTGGAAGATTGGGGAGAGGGAGGCCTGGGTGGATGGTCAGGTATTTTCAAATGAGAAATAAGTATAAAAGACTTGGGAGCATTTTTTAAAAATGTGATAGAGGCTAGAAAGAATCCCAAATTTTAATAAATAGCTTGGTTTGTCATCTGCCTATATGAAAGAGAAAACATCTCTTCAACATGCCTATTAAGCCCTCAGAGATTATTCTGAAAACCAATGTTGCTACTTAGAGTCATGAAATCTACATTCTGTTGTTAACATGAAAAAGAAATTGATTGTGTAAATTATAACCTTAACTAGTGGTAATGCAATGACAGGGATAAGGAGAGAAAGGTTGCTGTTTCGCATAGGATAGTTGTATAGAGCTTGCTAAAGAGATAGCATCTCATGAGAGATTATAATGAAGCAAGAGAGAAAAAGCCATGAAAGTTCTTGGGAAAAGAGATAATGTAGGCAGAAACACAGTAAATACAAAGTCCCTGAGATAAGATCATGCTTGGTATGTTCAAGGTATCCAAAGAAGCCAATATAGCTAGAGTGTAAGGAGAGAGAGTCAGTGTTTTAAAAGATCAGAAGGCAGTGAGGGGTAAATCATGCATGAACTTGCAGAGTCACAGTAAGGAATTTTGTTCTAAGCATGATAGAAAGTCCTTGGAGGGTTTTGAACAGGAGTATAAAAATATCTGACTTACCTCTCAAAAGAGCAATTCTGGCTATAACATGTATTGGGGTAATAATTTGGTCATACAAAATTCAATAACCAAAATTCTAAAGATGTCTATTTACTGCCAAAGTGAATTAATTATCCATGTCTCTAAATTTGCTCCCGGTCGTGAATTACTACCATTCACCAGTCAGTCTACATACCAATCTAAGAATCATTATTGACTCTGCCTTCTTCCTCATATTCAGACACCACATATTTATTCTATCTAAATTGCTTTGACCCTGCCTTCTTTGCTTTCATTGCTGTTACAAGAAGGATGAAGCACGTTTAACCCAGACTACTACAAAAGCCTACTTAAACTTGATGCCAGTAGACTTGAACGTCTCAAATTCATGTCTGAGGAAGATGGATGTAAACTTTCTAAACTTTCTAAACTTTAAATCTGATTATGTATTTTCTCAGCTAAAAGTCTTTCAGCAGCTCCCCATATCTCATAAGACAGAATTTCAGATGCTTAATTTTGTACCAAGTACTTTATAATCTGGTTTGTCTTTCAATTATGCTACACCTCTCATTATATCTCACTCACTGAAAGTTCTCCCAGTGGAGAACAAAATAAAAAAGTCCCGCTGAAATCACCTAGAGGACTTTTCTGAAATAAAATGTGCCTTTATGGAGATTCAGATTTGTTCTCCCATAAAGGCATGGCCTTTCATTGAAAATGGCCATTACAGTTGATGATTGTTACTATTATTAGAAGTACATTCTACCTACCCTCAGATATGTTGGATAAGAAATAAGTTGAGAGCCTGTTAATAGCCATATGAAATCACTTCCATTTCTTAGAACAAGCCATTGTTTTGCACAGTTCCTTACCCTGTATATACTAGGTTTACCCAGATCAGTAATTCCTTCTTAAACTCCAAATCATACTTAAAATCTTATACTAACACTTTAATGATTTCTTCTGACAGATAAACAAGGTGACACTTCACCTTCGTATGTAATCTCTTATACTATAAACCAGCCATTTTCAATCGGTGTGCCACAGAATTTTTAAAACATGCAATACCTCAGAAATTGTAGAAGCTGTTAATATGTTCTGGAACTCCACTTGAGCCAATCTCAAATAAATGAATCTTTAATTAAAGACAAAAGCTATTGTAAAATTATCTATTTGCTTTAGCAGGCTGCTCATAGCCCTGTTCATTCTGGGCCTGTGGTTATCAAAAGTTACCTATGTATTTTAATATGTCCATACCCCTGCTCAACTGGGGGTAGGGATGGAGGGAGGGAGGCCCACGGGCCACTCTGAGAATACGGTGAAATCTATGGCTTGCTCATTCATCCATCTGCCAACATACACACTTACTAGCACTTCTCCTATAACCTCAAAGGGTTCATTAACCTCTCAATCTAATTCATCAACCCTACATGAAAAAAACCTTACTCCAGAGGGTGGTAGCTGAGTTACTTTAAAACACTCCACATAATATGCTGCATTCACAGCTCCAAAAACACAGTGTTTGCCTTAAAAAGTCCAAAATAACACTGATAAAAACAAGAGGTCAATATTAAAAGTAACACAGAAAAACCAACTCTGCGACTCCAGAAATGTTCAAAGTGAGTGAAATAACATGCTATCAAATATAAACAAATATACTTCTCTAAAAATAATTTAAAAATTCTTTGGAAATACTGCATATAATCTCATTTTCATAACTAAGATTTTAAAATCTTATTTAAAACATATACACATTTCTTTCTTTTCCATCCTCCAAATTTCATTTGGGTGGGTAAGTAAATGGCTCCAAACAAAGATTTCCCCCATCCCCGATTTCAAATTCTTCCTAAACTAAAAACAAAATAAACAAAACAAACAAATGCCTAAACTTTCATTCTGAAATTACTTAAGAAATATCTATTAACATATATAAGAAACACTGATTTGCAGAGCCAAGAATCTTTGAAGTAAATTAGTTGAGAGTAAAAAGGTGGATTTTATAATAAATTGACCTTTTTAAGACTTTTTGGAAATTACACAACTATAGAACCTGAGATTGGAAAGAACCTTCATGATAATGTATTTCAGTGGTTCCCAACATTTTCTCTTCCACACTATACCTCAGAAAAAGGACACATTTGCAGTAGTGACAATTGCTCCCTACAACACTGTTCTACAATTAGGAATTATATGCCCATAACATCTATGCCTTATAAGAACCCACAGGTGTAGTCCAAAAAATCACTCATGCCAGAATGTCCTATCTTTTAATTTGTCCTTTTCTAAAAACCTGTATGTAGTGATGGAAAACTTATTAGAGCCTAAATATCTATAATAATAAAAGCATAATATGCTAATTAGACCAGATAGCCAGATGTCCTTCTGGACGACCTTCCAGACGAAGCCGGGGCTGCGAGGGCTGAGTCCCCATCCGGCCTCTAGTTTTAAAATAACCTTTTTGTTTTAGAATAATTTTAGAGTTCCAGAAAAGTTGCAAATATGGAGAGTTCCTATGTACCCTTTACTCATATAGCTAAAAGTATTTTTTGATTGGTTTAGGTAGAAATAAGTTATTTTAAAAAACATTTGTTTCCAACTTGTTTTACAGTGTACTTGTTTATATCAGCAATTTTCACCCTTTTCATCTCATGGCACACACAAACTAATTCCTAAAATTCTGTAGCACACCAAAATATATTTCTTGATGATCTGATAAAAAAAAAAAAAGGATACTTCTGATTCAGTCACACCAGAGAGATGTTGTTGTGGTGCCTGTTGTCATTTTTTTTAATTTGACAATCTAAGGAAAAAGAGGTCAGTGCCTCTGACAAAATAGTCAGGTATTGCATGTTTTTAAAATTCTTGAGGCACACCAGTTGAAAATCTCTGGTTTATAATATAAGAGATTACATGAGAAGGTGGAGCATCACCTTATTCAACCTTAGCTGTGAACATGTACATCAAATAATTCAAATTTATTGCCCCTGTGTATATATCCACAAATGACTGTGGAAGTATCATAAGTACTCGTCAGGTTACAGACAAATTTTATTGGGTAGGTGAATTCACACTTACAGAATCTAGGAATAATGTGAATTGACTGGATACACTTACATTTATTGTACCTACCTTTGAGGATCCATTTGAATACATCTGTATCATGTTCTCTGCACCTTGTTTTACTTTAAGCTCTATATCCAATTGTTTTTTTAAGGCCATCAATCTATTATTGCTAGTAGAACAACGAGGGTCACTACTGGGAGTGTCTGGAGTCCTTGGGCAATCTGTAAATTAAAAAGTATGTTAAAATTACTTACTAGGACTAATTACTGCTTAAAATGGGAAGTTAACATTTTCAAAGAATAAAGAATTATGGGGTTTAAGATGAGTCTGAAGTTACCTAAGTGGAATTTTCTTATGCTTCCAGATAATATAAAAATTCAAACCAAGAAATATTTAAGTAGAGTTGCAGGACCATTTGCCAGGATACTGTAGAAGTGATTTTGTTAAAACTGAAGTTGAATTAGATTGCTGCACAAAGTTTTTCCAACACTATTATTTTTAAATTAAAACAATTTAACTCGTCTATTCAACAATTAAACTAAATTCTCTACTCACTAGCTAATTAGTTTGAGAATAAAGATTAAAATATACAAATTCCAATGAAGTAATTCTTTGTAAGTAGAATTAAAATACTTCAAATATAATGCTTGCATTAATTAGTAATAACCAAAGCATACACATAAAAAGCCTTCACATTTTTTTCTATGAGGATGTTCAATAGAATGGAAAATTTTTCAAGGATAATAATTCATTGATATCACATTGATGGTAGCAGGATATAGGAAGACCAAAAATTCAAGTTCATGGCTTATCATAAAGAATATAGTGGTTCTATTAAGAAAGAACAAAAAAACTTTAAGTAGAACACTAATTATTCTGGGTAATCCATTATTGCTGAAACACTTCTAATAGTTTTACCATGTCACTAAAATTCTTCACATGAAAGTTATTTTGTGTTTTATCCCCTCTAGGTCCCTTGTTTATTAAAAAAAAGAAGAAGAAAAAGGGAAAAAAAGCTAGAAGACTAAAGACCAGGGTACCAGACCTGGTTTAGTTACAAGTAACTTGGTAATCACTGGAAAACTGCATAATCTTCAAGTTACTTAACCTTTGTTCTTCAGGGTTTCTTTCTCTCCTCTGCAATAAAAGATGATGTGACTTACTGATTTTAATGAACAAATTTCATATTTCATTTTATACTCTTAAAAATTTACTAGTTCAGAAATATTTAAACATAATTTGTTCATTAACTTAAAAAAATACAGGTGCTATGCTAGATATTGGTGTAATATAATACTATTTCATCATTAATATATTAGTTTACAAGTTGTTAAATCCTGATCTAAGTGCGTTATAAACCCATTAATCCTCATAAACAGCCCTAAAAGGAACATTACACCCATATTACAGAAGAGAAAACCAGGGCAAAGAGAGGTTAAAAACCTTGCTCTGGGTTAAACATCTACTAAGTCAATCTTAATAATTGCTGTGCCTCGCTGCTTTTGGTACTTAAAAACCTTGTAAACAATTTTACTAGCCTGTGGATAGGTGCACAAACTTACACATATGACAGTATAATTATACACATACAACTATATGTATGTATATGTACTAGTATGCATATTAATACTTAAAATAAGTATTAATTCACATTTTACACATCAGGAAACAGGCAAAGTCAGTTATTAGCTGAAACTAATCAAGAAAGGTTTCTATTGTAACTGAATTTACCAAATTACAAATGAGTCACTTCAAAAGTTGATTTTCTACACGACAAATTATTATAGAAAACTGATAAATAAGGTAGGTAAGATATTAGAAAGGCTCACAAAGGAACTATGTAACATATTGCTATGGACAGAATTTTTGTGTTCCCCCAAAAGTTACACGTTGGAGCTGTAATGTGATGGCATTTGGAGGTGAGTCTTTTGGGAATTAGGTAATTGAGGGTGGTCTCTCTCTGTCATGTCCGGATACAGTGAGAAGACTCTATGTACTAACCAGGAGGACCTTCACCAGAACTCTGATCATGCTAGCATCTTGATCTGGATGTTGCCAGCCACCAGAACTTTGAGAAACAAATTTATGTTTTTTTAACCCACCCACTCTGTGGTATTTTGTTAAAGCAGCCTGAACTAGACATACATATACTGTATATATACACTGCTATAGTTGTTAAGAATGCCTAGGTTTAAATCTCAATTGATGCTGAGATTCAGTATAAACCATGTAATATGGGGTAAGTTACTTAACACTGTGCCTCATTTTCTTCATCTGTTAAATAGTGAACAAGCATCAATCTCACAGGATTACTGTGATTAATTAAGTTATATGTAAAGAGCTTACAAAAGGGCATAGTGCATAGTAAATATTCAATAAACATTAATTAGTAGTCACTGTAGGAAGTGTAAGCATATCTCTGTTGAGTCCATAAATTGCACATCATAACAATGACTGAACAGTTAAGTGTATACAGATCTGTGAACAGGTTTTCTTTCCTTTTTTTTTTTTTTTACATAAATGTTACAAGAAATCAAAACCACACAAAATTTGGTATATAATTTATAATAAGCACATTTTTTTCTAAATATATTTTTATTGATTTCAGGCGGGAGGGGGGGGAACCATTACTGATGAGAATCACTGATCCGAAGCCTTCTGCACTCCCCCTACTGGGAATCCAGCCTGTAACCCGGGCATGTGCCCTGACCGGGAATTGAACTGTGACCTCCTGGTTTATACTAGTAGACCGATTCTCAACAACTGAGCCACGCTGGCCAAGCAATAAGCACATTTTAAAAATACATATATTTTTATTGATTTCAGAGAGGAAGAGAGAGGGAGAGAAAGATAGAAACATCAATGATGAGAGAGAATCATTGATCGGCTGCCTCCTGCACACCCCACACTGGGGATCGAGTCCGTAACCGGGGCATGTGCCCTTGACCAGAATCAAATCCTGTACCCTTCAGTCTGCAGGCCAACACTCCATCCACTGAGCCAAACCAGCTAGGGCAATAAGCACATTTTAAAAAAGAACTGGAATGCATTCAGAGTAGAAGGCCCTCAGTCGAAAGGAGTTGAATAGATACTGGTATTTAGCATAGTATGAGAAAGAGAAACTGTTGCCTAATCATTTGAACATTTGTCTATAAAAGTAGCTGTCCATTTACTATTTCTCCATAGGGCAGAGAGTTAGACCCAATGGGTAAAACCAGCAAGAACAAAAATTTTATCAGAGGATAAAGAGAAATTCCTTAAATTTTGAGTTATCTAACAATGAGACGGTTTGCTTTACTATTAATAAGATTCCTTGACTCTGGAAGCATTTACATTGAAGCTAGATTGCAATCTATTAAAGATGCTAAATAAGAAATTCTTGCACATTAAAGCAGGTTGTACTAAGACATTAAATACCTACTGATTCTAATATTTGTAATGGTATTACAATATCTATCACTTTTTATGAAAATTATGTCCTAAAAATTACAAGAACACAAGAAATACCATTAATGGTAATGGTTCTTAAGGTCAAAATGTCTTGGTTGCCATATCCTCTGGCTGCTACTTATTGGTATGGTCTTGATCATACACTTAACATTTCTGTGTTGTAGTTTTTTCAGCCACAAATTGGGGTTATTGTAAAGATAAAGTCGGTACAGTCTTAGACCAATGTTTAGGGCTAAATAAAATTACATGTCAGGGCTCAGTTAAGTAGCTGTATTTCTGCTCATTTAATCTTCAAAGGAGCTCATAAAGGTTTGTAACATAACCTAATTTTGCAAATAAAAGAAACACACCCAGAAGCTCAGAGAGGTTAAGTAATTTGCAAAGGTCACAAAAGTGTTTGCTGAAGCAGACATATATCTTGTTTTATAAAGCCCACTTTTTTACTCATCTAGAAATTAGATAACAACTTAGCTGTTTTCCTCAGATTTCACCCATTTTCCCATTTAACCTCCTACTTTTCTTCTCTCCAGTTTTCTTTCTTATAGGTATGTTAAATTTACAACATATAAAACATATGGTTGCCAGCATATTTCTTAAATACTTTTTTTCATAGTGAAACATTTCCAAACAGGAGTAACTAGAACTCCCAATTAATGTCCTCTTCATTCAAAACAAGAAATTTAAAAGAATTCTATAAGATGAAATTATTTTTCCATTCTAAGAACTGCCTTTAAATTACAAGAGCAAATGTTAAATTGACTCTCTCTCTCTCTCTCTTTTTTTTTATTTTGGTTAATCCTCACCCGAGGATATTTTTCCATTGATTTTTAGGGAGTATAGAAAAGAGGGGGAGACAGAGAGAAACATTGATGTGAGACAAACCCATCAATTGGTTGCCTCCTGCACCAGGGCCTAAGCCAGGGAGGAGCCTGCAACCAAGGTACGTGCCTCTGACTGGAATTGAACCCGGGACCCTCTGGTCCGCAGGCCGACACTCTATCCACTGAGCCAAACTGGCTAGGGCTAAATTGACTCTTAAGTGTATACTTTGCCAATTAAAACTATACCTCATGATTAAGACTAATGAGGGTCCAAATAAAGTTTCACTTTCATAGCTAGGCATTAAAGGCCTTATACTGACGAGATCTAAGTTAACTGTCCATTACTAATTTCCTGTCAAATTCTACGCTCAGTTAAAAAATAATTTATATCTCTTTACCTCTGAAAAAGCAATGCACTTGACTTCCTCCATATTATTTTCAATTCATCTGAGACATTATTTTCTTCAGGAAACCTCTAATCATCCCCAATCTGATCAGGTGTCCTTTCTAATATGTCTTCAAAGTACATTTTCATCCCTCCTTGGTGCTATGTATAATATAGTATTATAATAATTTATTTTCAGGTTTGTTTTCCATATGGAGTGCTGGGATTTATTCATAACTATTTTAATGGATGAGTTTAATATATTATACTAGAGGTCTGGTGCATGGATTCGTGCACATTGAAAGGAAATTAATTAGAAGATGGCCAGTGGGGTGGGACTGCTGTCCATCCCTGGCCAGCAGCACCTGGGGCGGTGCCAGGGCTCAAAAAGTGTCTGTGGAATGAGCAGGGTCCCTCTGGCAGGTGGGGTCCTTCGGCCTGGCCTACAGGGATCAGGCCAAAACCGGCAATCCAACACCCCTGTGGGGTCCCGGAGTGCGAAAGGGCACTCTGCAAAGTTGCTGTCATTTGGCAGCTCCTGCGTTGCGCATCTGCCCCCTGGTGGTCAGTGTGCGTTATGCCTACCGGTCGGTTGCTTAACCTTTTATATACATACTAGAGGCCTGTTGCACGAAGAGATTCGTGCAATAGGCCTTCCCTTCCCTTGGCTGCTGGCACCAGGTTTCCTCTGGCACCCAGGACCCAGGCCTTCGCTCTGGCTGAGTTCCAGCCAGAGGCCCCCACCCCCAGCCGTCAGGCCTCACTGCTCCGCTGATCCCGGGCCTGTGAGGCCTCGCGGCTCTGCTGATCCCGGGGCCGTGAGGCCTCACTGTTCAGCTGGCTTGGGGGCCATTTGGCTTCGCTCCACCGCTTGGAGCCTACGTATGCAAATTAACCACCATCTTTGTTGGTGGTTAATTTGCATATCGCCCTGATTAGCCAATGGGAAGCATAGCAAAGGTACGGTCAATTACCCTTTTTGTCTTTTATTAGCTAGGAAGGACTAGGAGCCCAGCGTGCGATTCAAAATCGTGTGGCACCGCCCACCCTTGAGTCACCAGTCCGGCCCGGCTTTGTTCCCCGGGCCCCGCAGCAGCCGTGTCCGCTGCCGGTCTGGCCCTGCCTCCCTCTCCGGCCCTTGAAGCAGCCCACCCCCAGCACAGGAACGCGGAGGCCCCTGCCGCCCCGCCCCCAAAGCTGTGCGCACAAACTCCTCCTGTCCAGTCGAACCGTTATGGCGTCCCAGTTAATTAGCATATTTCTCTATTTTTATATAAATGACAGAAAAAGAGCAGATTAATTCTGAAAAAAAGTCCATTTAAAAATGGGGTGAAGAGTGCCCTGGCCAATGTGGCTCAGCTGGTTGCAGTGCTGTCCCGTACACTAAAAGGTGGTGGATTCAATTCCCAGTCAGGACACATACCCAGGTTGCAGGTCCAATTCCTGGTTGGGGTGAGTGTGGGAGGCAACTGATGAATATTTCTCTCTCACATCTATGTCTCTCCTATCCCCTTCTCTAAAAAATGGAGAGGGGACAAAAAATGAGGGGTTAAGAGACACAAAGGGCAAAAAGAAAAAATGTATCTTACTGTGGTTCAGATGAAAAGAAGAAAAATGATGATTCAAAGACAAGTATATAATGAGATAACTACAAATTTTCCAAAGCATATAAAAGAAACCAATACAAACACTGAGTGGCCAGATTATTATGACCACCCCATCAGTACTTTGTTGGGCCACCTTTTGCCTTCAATCCTGCAGCGATTCTTCTTAACATTGACTCCATGAGATGTTGAAAGGTGATGCGAGGAATCTGACACCATGCCTGATGAATAGCACTGTCCAGTTCTGTGAGATTTGATGGTTGTGGAACCAGCTGCCTGATGGCTCTTCTAACTTCGTCCCACAAATGCTCAATTGGATTGCGATCTGGTGATTGCGGGCGCCACCTAAGCAAGGTAAAGTCTCCCTCATGTTCTTGAAACCACTCCTGCACAGTTCGAGCACCTTAGCATGGCGCATTGTCTTGTTGGAAGAAGCCATCTCCATTGGGATACGCCATCAACATGATAGGATGAACCTGATCAGCAACGATACTTAGGTATGTTGTGCTATTCAGACGTTCTTCCACACGAATTAAAGGGCCCAAATCATGCCACTGCCCCCAGCAGCTTGAAGGGTTGTACTCATGCATGGGGGGTATACGCTTTCATGCTGTTTCTGCCAAATTCTCACTCTGCCATCTGCATGATGCAACTGGAAACGTGATTTATCGGACCACATGACTTTTTTCCAATGCTCGACTGTCCAATCCTTGTGTTCCTGTGCGAATTGGAGACGTTTTATCTTGGTAACTGCAGACAGCAAAGGTGTTCGAACAGGCCTTCGGCTTCCTTATCCCATACGATGCAGTGTATGGCTAATTTGCCTACAAATGAACTATAAAATGTTTGAAATACAAACACCAGTTTCTATTTTAGCTGAATGAAATTAACTATGTACTCTTTCTCCTGATAACACAGATTTTCCAACAATGATATATCTTTGAAATACTCAAGATGAAATAAAGAAATCATGTTTTATGTGTGATAGTACTATGAGCAAAGACCAAATCCATTTCTTTGTTGCATGTGGTTAGTATTCATCCCCAAACCTATCATTACATGGGAATCACCTGGGTCACTTTTAAAAATCCAAATGTCGATAGGTAAACACCGCAGACTGCTGCCGCAAACAACCACTTCAAAAATACAACTAAAAGACGGAACGGACATCACCCAGAACCACAGGAAGGCTGGCTGAGGAGAGACTCTTCAACTAGAAGGAAAAATAACAGCACACCGAGGCTCAGAGGAGGCGCAGTGTGGAAAATACTCAGGTGCGGAGGTGCGCGCGCAAAGCGGGCTGGTGGCTGAGAGCGCGGTTGTCGTTTTCGGTCAGGGGGGAGTCTCAGACTCTGAGCTCCAGATACGGGCGAATCGCTGGGGACTCGGACTCAAACGGGAGAAGCGGGAGTGTCTGGCATCAGTTGGAAGGCAGCTTTCCCTCCGAGGTTTGCAGCGGTTCCTGGGGTTCTGAGAAGCAGAGCCTCTGGGAACGGGACTGAGAGGGGCCATAACCGCTCCCTCCGCCCGCCCTGTTGAGCCCGCCCCGCCCAAGCCCTGCGCAGAGCCATTTGCCGGATCGCCTCAGGCAAAGGCTAGATTAGCACCTCCCCAGAGGACAGAAGTTTTCCGCGGCAGACACAGCTGATTCACACAGCCAGTCGGCCTGGTGGTCAAATCCCTCTAGTATTAACTACAACAATCAAGGCTCAACTAGAACAAGACTGCGCACAAAGACCACTAGGGGGTGCACCAAGAAAGCATAAAAAATGCGGAGACAAAAAAACATGACAGAAATGGAGGATATAGAGCTAAAAAACGCAATTTTGAGGGCTTGCAATAAACTTTTGGAGAGCCTCACGAAAACTAATGAGACCCTCGATGCTATGATAAAGAAACAACTAGAAATTAAGCATACACGGTCGGAAATAAAGAATATTACACCCAATAGCAGACCAGAGGAGCGCAAGAATCAAGTCAAAGATTTGAAATGCGAAGAAGCAAAAAACACCCAACCGGAAAAGCAAAATGAAAAAAGAATCCGAAAATATGAAGATAGTGTAAGGAGCCTCTGGGACAGCTTCAAGCGTACCAACATCAGAATAATAGGGGTGCCAGAAGATGAGAGACAGCAAGATATTGAAAACCTATTTGAAGAAATAATGGCAGAAAACTTCCCCCACCTGGTGAAAGAAATGGACTTACAGGTCCAAGAAGCGCAGAGAACCCCAAACAAAAGGAATCCAAAGAGGACCACACCAAGACACATCATAATTAAAATGCCAAGAGCAAAAGACAAAGAGAGAATCTTAAAAGCAGCAAGAGAAAGAGACTCAATTACCTACAAGGGAATACCCATACGACTGTCAGCTGATTTCTCAACAGAAACTTTGCAGGCCAGAAGGGAGTGGCAAGAAATATTCAAAGTGATGAATGCCAAGAACCTACAACCAAGATTACTTTATCCAGCAAAGCTATCATTCAGAATTGAAGGTCAGATAAAGAGCTTCACAGATAAGGAAAAGCTAAAGGAGTTCATCACCACTAAACCAGTATTATATGAAATGCTGAAAGGTATCCTTTAAGAGGAGGAAGAAGAAAAAGGTAAAGATACAAATTGTGAACAACAAACATGCATCTATCAACAAGTGAATCTAAGAATCAAGTGAATAAATAATCTGATTTACAGAATGAACTGGTGATTATAATGAATCAGGGACATAGAAAGGGAATGGACTGACTATTCTTGGCGGGGAAAGGGGAATGGGAGATGCGGGAAGAGACTGGACAAAAATCGTGCACCTATGGATGAGGACAGTGGGTGGGGAGTGAGGGCGGAGGGTGGGGCGGGAACTGGGAGGAGGGGAGTTATGGGGGGGAAAAAAAGAGGAACAAATGTAACCTGAACAATAAAGATTTAATTAAAAAAATAAAAAAGAAAATAAAAAAAAAAAAAAGAAAAACCCTAATTTAACTCTGGTGCTGTGTCACATATAGAAATTTTTTGATAACTGCAACCATAGTAAAACAAAGATTTATATTTTTGATATTTATTTTATATATTTAAATGCCGTTTAACAAAGAAAAATCAACCAAAAAAATGAGTTCGCGTGTCACCTCTGAAACGTGTGTCATAGGTTCGCCATCACTGGTATAGAGTCAAGATATCCCATCAACTCCAAGCAGTAATATACATACAACCTCCAAATTAATGATGGTTTGACTTACAATTTTTTGGCTTTATGAAGGAGGGAAAGCAGTATGTACTTAGCAGAAACTGAACTTTGAATTTTGATCTTTTCCTGAGCTAGTGATATGTGGTATGATACTCTCATGATTCTGGGCAGCATCGGTAAGACACATCTCCCAGTCATCCATGTTATCATGAGTGTAAACAACTGATATTCTAAACTGTATTCATTGTGTTAGATGATTTTACCCAAGTGTGGGCTAATATGTTTGAGGCTAAGATATGATGTTTGGTAGGTTATGTGTATTAAATGCATTTTTTACTTAGGATATTTCCAACTTAATGATGGGCTTATTGGGATCTCACCCATCTGTATAATGTGTGTGTGTGTGTATGTGTGTGTGTTTGGGGACAGGGGGTCCCCACCTAGATACATCATGGTAAAACTTCAAAATAATCAAAGAGAAAATCTTAAGAGCAGCCATAGAAAAAGTGCCTTTAAAGGAGCTATTAGAGTGACAGCAGACTTTACAACAATGAAAGCTAACCCTGACTGGTTTGGTTCAGTGGATAGAGCGTTGGCCTGCGGACTGAAGGGTCCCAGGTTCTACTCTGATCAAGGGCATGTACCTTGGTTGTGGGCACATCCCCAGTGGGGGGTGTGCCGGAGGCAGATGGTCAATGTTTCTCTCCCATTGATGTTTCTAACTCTCTATCCCTCCCCCTTCCTCTCTGTAAAAAAATCAATAAAATAAAATAAAAAATCTATCTATCATCCATCTATCTATCTATCTATCTATCTAAAATGAATGCTCAAAGAAGGTATAATGATAGTTTATGTGAAAAGATATAACTATCAAGCTTATATATTGTAAACTCAGTGAAAATACCTTTAAGAATGAGGACAAAATAATACTATCAAACAAAGAAGGAAAGAATGTTACAAACATAAGCTCTTAAAAAGAAATACTAAGGGATGTATTTTAGGAAGAAAAAAAGTGATACAAACTGGTATATCAAAAGAGAAATGAACTAGGAAAAAAAATGGTTTATAAAAAAGACTACTGTATACATTTTTTAAATGTCATGTAAAGATTTTTTAAAAACAGAATTAAGCCCGGCCGGTGTGACTCAGTGGTTGAGTGTTGGCCCATGAACCTGGAGGTCATGGTTTGATTCCCAGTCAGGGCATATGCCCAGATTGCAGGCTCAATCCCCAGTGAGGGGTGTGGGGGGAAGAGTGCAGGAAGTAGCTGATCAATGTTTCTCTTTATTCCTCTCCCTTCCTTTCTCTAAAATCAATATAAATATATTTAAAAAACACAGAATTAAAATTAAGGTAACAACAACATATAAGTCAGGATGTGTGGGTAGATGGAGACATTCTAAGGCCTCAGAAATGTATGGACACAGGTAAAAATAGTGTTAACATTATGGTCTTTGATGAGTATGCATGTTATATTGTGTAAATTAACCAAAATTTCTAAAATAATGAACTGTTTTTCAAAAATACTATGAAAATGGCAAAAAAGGGGGGGAAGACCACTGAAGCACAAAATAAGATATTAAATATGAACCCAAATATATCGATAATTATTTAAACATAGTAGACTAAACGATCCAGATAAAAGATAACCATACACTTTGTAAAAACAAATAAAAAAGCAAATCTAATTATATGCTATTTATAAGAGACATATCTAAAACATAGTGATACAGAAAAGTTGAAAGTATAAGAATTTAAAAAGGTATTTCATCTAATCAATAAGCCCAATCCCCAAACTATTTTAATAACAGACAAAAGATACTTTGAGGCACAAAAATTACTAGAGATTAAAAAGTCATTTCATAAAGATAAAAGATTCAATTCACCAGAAAGATATACCTATTTTAAATTTATTTTGTGGCTAATAACATGGAGACAAAGTAAAGCAAAAATTGGCAGCATTAAAGAGGATATAGCAACTCCAATGCCACTAAACATTAATTCAATGTTTTTCATAATAGAACAAGCAGATAAAAATTAAATGCTTAACCTATAAATATATAAAGAATAATAGCCAACCAGTGAAGAATATATATTATTTTTAAGCACACACAGAACCATTTAAAAAATTATATATGACCATAAAATAAATCTCAGGAAATTTCAAGGGACCACAATATAATTAATCAAGCAATTAAAAAATAAAAGAAAACTAGGAAAACCCTCCTATGTTTAATGACCCAGAAACACACTTTTAAGTACCTTGTAGGATAACAAAGATATATGAAAATAAGAAAGTATTTCAAACTAACTAAAATTTTAGGTGATATCATCATGACAGCATAATATTTTCCCCTTTTTTGCCCCACTTTTTAAACAATGAATTAAATATCCATCCATGGACAAAACTGCATTTATGTGATTTGAAGTATTTAGCACCATAGGCCAAGGGACATGGTAGGAGTCTTGCCCCATTTAGCTCTGGTAATAGAACTCAGGATCAATCAAAGACATAAAAATAAGACCTGATACCATCATTCCTGAAGCAAATTTAGGGAAGAAGCCCTCAACATTGGTCTTAGCAATGATTTTTTTGGATGACACCAAAAGCAAAATAACCTCAATCTATATCAAACTTTAAGGCTTCTTCACAGCAAAAAACAAGCAACAAAATTAAAAAGCAACATACAGGCCTGGCTGGTGTGGCTCAGTGTTTGACAGTTGACGGTTCAATTCCTGGTCGGGGCACATACCCGGGTTTCGAGCTCAATCCCCAGTGGGGGTTGTGCAGGAGGCAGCCAATCAATGATTCTCTCTCATCATTGATGTTTGTATCTCTCCCTCTCCCTTCGTCTCTGAAATCAATAAAAATATATTTTAAAAAATACAAATGATCTAACTGGCTATCATCAAGAGATAGCAAACTGTTTCAAGACTGTACAGATAAGGGAACCCTTATATACCTTTCATGAAAATGTAAATTGGTGTAGCCACTATGAAAAACAGTATGGAGGTTTCTAAAAAAATTAAAAGTAGAACTACCATATAATCCAGCAGTTCCACTTTTGAGTATATATCTAAGGGATAAAAAACAGGATGTCAAAGAGATATGGGCACTCTCATGTTTATTTGGCATTACTCACAATAGCCAAGATATGAAAACTACTTGTGTTCCTCAATAGGTGAAAATAAAGAAGATGTGGTATGTACGCGTGTACATGTGTACACACACATAAAATATGAAATATTATTAAGCAATGAGAGAAAACTTCTGCCATTTACAACAACATGGTTAGAGCTTGAGGGCATTATACTAAGTGAGATAAGTCAGACAGAGAAAAACAAATGCCATATGATATCACTTACATGTGGACTCTAAAAAGGCCAAGATCTTGTAAAAACAGAGTAGAAAGGTGGTTACCAGAGGCTAGAGAGTAGGGTAATTGGGAAATGCTGTTTAAGCATACAAACTAGAAACTAGTAGATAAATAAGTCCTGAAGAACTAATGCAAAGCATAGTGATTATAGGCAACAATACTGTAAACTCCAAAGTCGCTAAGAGACTAGATCTTAATTGTTCCCATGCCCAATAAGAAGTGATAATATGTGACATGATAGAGGTGTTGGCTAATGCTATAGTGATAATCATATTGCAATATATAAATGCATACATGTTGTACACCTTAAACTTACATATTGCTATTTATCAATTATGTTTTCTATAAAAATATTTAAAAATTTTACATATCAAAACTTTTGTGATGCAACTAAAGCAATACTTAGAGGATAGTCATAAACTTTGAATGAATGTATTAGAAAAGATAATAAATCTAAAATGCTAAGCATCTCCTCTGACTGGTTTTGCTCCATTGGTAGAGCGAAGGGTCACGGGTTCAATTCCCAGTCATGGGCACATACCGCATTACAGGCCAGATCCCAGGAACCGGTCAGGGCTAGTACAGGAGGCAACCAATCAAGGTGTCTCTCTCACATCTACATTTCTCTTGCTTCCTATCTACCTTCTCCCTCCACTCCACTCTCTCTAAAAAAGAAAATCAATGGAAAAAAATATCCTCGGTGAGAATTAAAAAAAAAAAAGTGCTAAGCATCTATCTTGTTGAGATTAAACAACATCTGGCAGGCAGCCTTTTAAAAAAATAGCCAACTAATTCCAAAGAATGAGAGAAAAAAAGTAATAAATGGGCAGAGATTAACAAAATAGAACAAACAAAAAAGAATTAGTAGAGCCAAAAAACTCTTTTTTTTTTTTTTGGTAAAGGGAACTGCATATAAAATATGACAAGAAAAGTGATCAAGAAAGAAAAATAAAGAACATACCTATATTAGTAATGAAAGAGGAAATGTTACTACAGATATACACAGATATGTCAATAAATTTGAAAACTATGTAAAATAGAGATCATAGGAAACTATAAGTTCTTCAAAAATAATTAAAGATTACAATTACCAATAAAATTCAAAGTGCTACAAGACTCCTTAAATATATTACAGACTTGTAGAAGAATGTAAATAATAGTATTTGTAAACTTCAAGTGCCTGACACTATAAGCTAACTTAAAACTTCATGCTCAACGTCTTTCTCTTTTGCTTAAAGTAAGCAGAGGTTAAGCAGGGGGGGAAAAAAAAAGAAACAAGATTTCAGTCTCACCTGCAGTTGGGGGCTAGGGGCAAGGCAGTGCATGGTGCACGTGACCCAATCCCACGATAGATATAACTAGACATCTGTACCTTTATGCTTCTGAGAATGCTTTTGCTTTTCTGATAAAAAGAGACTCGTTAGTTCCTCATCCTGGTGGAATAAAATTTGGGTTTTAATAAGAGCCCAAGAAAAGGCCTGAGAACTCTACAAAGTGGGCAATCAGAACAGGAAAAACCTGATTGAAGACAGGAACCTCAAACAGTGCCATCTATAATGGCTAAATTACTTCTGGACTTGTCTTTGGCTTGGGATGCCTGGGGGGAGAAGTAATAGTATTCTTTTAAAATTCCTACTGTTCTCATAGTTTAGAGGCAGGAAATCATATTATCTTAAGTTTAAATTTGCTTTTAACTGGATTCAGGTTGGTAAAGCTTCCAGGCATCTTACAGAAATGCACATACTCTTTGAAAGAAGACACTTTAAATCTAAACCTAAAAGAATTCCCCCAGAGAAAGTTCCAGTGAAAATATACACAGTAGAAATCACAAAGCTCAGATAGAAAAAAAAAAATCACCATGAGTAAGAAAAACCTATAGTAGTATGACAAGGATTTTACTTATTGTCATTACCATATACAGAATGTGAAAGAAAGTGTATTTAATATGAAAACTAAATATAAGGAGTATCAAAGAATGTTTGGGACAAGACACTATCAAAAATAACCAAGATTATAAAAATAGAACTTCCAGTATTAATATATATACAGGGTGTCCCCAAAAATGTATATATACTTTGAATAATTATATATTTCAATGGTTTAAATGTGAAGAGAAAGAAACATCAATTGAGCTATTAGCTGTTAAAGCAGCGGTTCTCAACCTGTGGGTCGCAACCCCTTTGGGGGTCGAACGACCCTTTCACAGGGGTCACCTAAGACCATCGGAAAACACATATATAATTACATAGTGTTTTTGTGATTAATCACTATGCTTTAATTATGTTCAATTTGTAACAATGAAATTGGGGGTCACCACAACATGAGGAACTGTATTAAAGGGTCACAGCATTAGGAAGGTTGAGAACCACTGTGTTAAAGTGTATATACATTTTTTGGGACACCCTATATATTAGAAATACAATATATGTGATCAAGAGCAAACTGGAGCCGAACCGGTTTGGCTCAGTGGATAGAGCGTCAGCCTGCAGACTGAAGGGTCCCAGGTTCGATTCCGGTCAAGGGCATGTACCTTGGTTGCAGGCACATCCCCAGTGGGGGGCGTGCAGGAGGCAGCTGATCGATCTCTCTCATCAATGTTTCTGGCTCTCTATCCCTCTCTCTTCTTCTCTGTAAAAAATCAATAAAATATTTAAAAAAATAAAAAAGAGCAAATTGGACACAGGTAAAAGGAGTATTAGAGAAATGGAGACAGAGGCTTGAAGAAATTATCATGCATCCAATTGTAGTTCCAAAATGAAAGAATAGAGGGAATACAGAAGGTGCAATACTAAAAAAAAAAAGCTAAGAATTTTCCATAATGAATGAAATACACAAATCTCAGATTCAGGAAACATAGCAAATCCCAAGCAGATCTAATGAAAGGAAATATAAACAATTATTCTCAAAGAGCAGAACACTGAAGACAGAATATCTTAAAAGAAGCTAGGGAGAAAAGACATTATCTACATGGCTTCAACCATCAGACTATAGCTGCCTCCTCCTCAATAACAGTGGAAGACTGTGAAATAACAGTTTCCAAGTGCTGAGAGAAAATAACCTAGAATTGTATACGAGGAAAAATATATTTCCACAGTCTATACCTTTAGAAAGAAAAAGAAACAAATGATTCTAGAAGGAAGGTCTGTGAAGTATGAAGAAATGGACAAAGAAAATGATAAACATGTAGGCAATTGTAAACCAACAATGACTATATAAGACAACATAATTAGATCCAATTTGTGAAATTGAAGATAAGTAAAAGAACTAGAATATAAACATCAATGTCATATAAATCAAGTGGAGTTAAATAGATTTAAATTAACCACATCATACTTTCTGGTATTTCCAAAGTGGTAGGTATTTCAAGCCAAGATGGGTTTTTTGGTCTTCATCTGGTAATTTATGACCTTGTGGATATTACTTGAATGTCCTATTGGCTTTTCTTCTAATTGTATTTAAAATTGAACTCTTCTTTCCTGGAACACTACTTCTAAATTTTTCTGCTTGTTTTCTGTCCTGTTAATGGCATGACTCTAGTAATCCATAAATAAAAACTGACTTTTACTATAGAAGCCTCCCTTTCTTTCTACTTTTGCTCTGCAATGTAAGTCTGTATGTCATATACCAAACCTTTAGATTCCACCTCTGACATAGGTCTCAAATAAGAAAAACAAGGCCTGGAGGGGTTTAAAGTGGCACATAACCACGCAACTATGTAATGCTTCAGCTGGGATGAGATCTCAGATCATATAATCTTTGGTCTTTATTTTATAGCCAGCTGACTCCCAATGATTAATATTCATAAAGTGATCCTTAAACAGCCAGAATGCCTGCTTCTGAACTGAGGTTATTTACTGCATTAAAAAAAAGGAGAAAATATAGTTGAAGTAAACCTAGCCAAATCTAAACTAGTAAAAGTAGTAGCATGCTGAAGCACTAGCTAATCTATCTCCTTCACAAACTGTCATCTGTAAGTCTTTTAGTTACTGTTCACTGGTCAACATTTTGGTTTTCGCTTGATACGTATAAACCGATATTTAAAAAATAAACTTCTCCAGAATCTTGCCATGTGTTACAGTTATATTAACAGTTTATATTTCCCCTAAAATCTAACGTTCTTGTTTAACCAGATATGATTACCTTATAAAGACATCTGGAACCTGCTCAGATTATAATGAGTGCTCATTTATTATTAATGGATGATTAACCAGCTATTTTGAGTACTCAGGATAACCTCTGTCAGCTGTCACCAATGAAGTAATTTTGCTGAAATATTTTATAGCTGGTACAACCTCTGGTTTAGTTTTATTATTATTTTACCAAAACTGCGTGTATAAAATTGTGGGTTGTAACATGCTTTTTTGCTTAAGGTGAAATAAGCAAGCAAGGCATTAACAATTTTAGAACTGGCCTTGGCAGAGTATTTCAGTTGGTTATAGCATTGTCCCCATATGCCAAGGTTGCAGGTTTGATCCTCAGTCAGGACACATACAAGAATCAACCAATGAATGTGCATAAATGAGTAGACAACAAAATGTGCATAAATGAGTAGAGACAACAAATCTATGATTCTCCTCTCTATCTAAAATCAAATTAAAAATTCAGAACTGCTTGTATCTACTATATTAAACTAAAGGCCCAGTGTACAGATGTGTTCACATTGAAAAGAAATTAATTAGAAGGTGGCTGGTGGGACTGGGCGAGATGGGCTAGACATGCCCTGGAGCCAACCTCCTGCAGGTTCCTCCCTGGCTGGCAGCACCTGGGGCAGCTCTGAGGCTCGAAGGGCATCTACGGAGTGAGCAGGATCCCTCTAGCAGGTGGGGTTCCTTGGCCTGGCCTGTGGGGATCGGGCTGAAACCGGCAGTCCAACATCCCCCGAGGGGTCCAGAGTGCGAGAGGGCACTCTGCAAAGCTGCTGTCGTTTGGCAGCTCCGGCGTTGAGCATCTTCCCCCGGTGGTCAGTGTGTATCATACCTACCAGCGGGTCGGCTGGTCACTTAGCCTTTTATACAAAACTCTGTACCCAGGGCATGCACAGTTATTTAATAAATTCTCCTTAAGATGGCGCTTTTTCCTCTTTCCTCCCTCTGATTACAATGATGTATATCGCCAATCATTATACACTTGTTAGACTGGTTAAAAATATATATCAATAATAGCAAGTGCTGGAGTGGATGTGAAAAACTGGAACCCTCATATATGCTGGTGAGAATAAAAAATGCTATAACCACTCTGGAAAACATTCTGGCAGCTGTGTACAATGCTAAATATATTCTAACATATGACTTAGCAATCACACTTCTAAGTATTTACCAAAGTGAACTGACAACATGTTCACACAAAAAAATATTCATGGGTAGTTATAGCAGCTGTGCTGAAAATTTCCAAAAACTAGAAAACAACCCTAATGTTCTTGGTGAATGAATAAACAAACTGCGGTACATCTATATAATGTACTACTACAGAGCTAGAACGATACTCCAAAAATTTATATGGAATCAAAAAAGACCCTGAATAGCTGCAGCAATCTTGAGAAAGAAAAACAAAATTGGAGGAATC
Organism: Myotis brandtii; assembly: GCF_000412655.1. Lineage (NCBI taxonomy): Eukaryota > Metazoa > Chordata > Mammalia > Chiroptera > Vespertilionidae > Myotis > Myotis brandtii. The sequence goes on from NW_005371694.1 coordinate 258,304, forward strand.
ACAATACCAGATTTCAAGTTATACTACAAAGCCACCATAATCAAAACAGCGTGGTACTAGCACAAGAAGAAGCATATCGATCAATGAAACAGAAAAGAGAACCAAGATATAGACCCAAGCCATTATGCTCAATTAAAATTTGACAAAAGAGGTAAGAGCATACAGTGAAGTCAAGACAGTCTCTTCAATAAATGGTATTGAAAAAATTGGATACATGCAAACAAAAACAAAAAAAAGAAAGAAAATAGACCACCGACTTACACCATACCCAAGAATAAGCTCAAAATGAATAAAAGACTTAAATGTAAGTCGTGAAACCACAAAGATCCTACAAGAAAACATAGGCAGCAAAATCTCAGACATCTCTCATAGCAATATGTTTACTGATACATCTCCTAAGCCAAAGGAAGCTAAGGAGAAAATAAACAAATAGAACTTCATCAAACTAAAAAGCTCTGCACAGCAAAAGAAACCACCAACAAAACGAATAGACTGCCCACTGTATGGGAGAACATATTTAGTAATGATACATCTGATAAAGGGTTAATATCCAAAATATATAAGGAATTCATACAGCTTATAAAAGGAAGACAAACAATCCAATTAAAAAGTGGGCAAAGGACCTAAATACCGTAGACACTTCTCCAAAGAGGACATACAGATGGCCAAGAGACATATGAAAAAATGCTCAAAGTCACTTGATCATCAGAGAGATGCAAATTAAAATGATAATGAGGTATCACCTCACACCTGTCAGAATGGCTACCATCAACAAATCAACAAATGACAAGTGCTGGAGAGGATGTGGAGAAAAGGGAACCCTATCTTACACTGCTGGCACTTGACCCAGTGATCCCACATCTAGGAATATATCCTAAGAAACCTGAAGCACCAATCAGAAAAAATGTATGCACCCCTTATGTTCATAGCAGCACAATTTATAATAGCTAAGATCTGGAAATAGACAAGTGCCCATCAGTAAATGAGTAGATAAAAAAGCTATGGTACATTTATACCATGGAATTCTATGCAGCAGTAAAAAAGAATCTCTTACTCTTTGAGACAGCATGGAGGGACCTGGAGAGTATCATGCTAAGTGAGGTAAGTCAGTTAGAGAAAGACAAGTATCACATGATCGCACTCATATGTACAATCTAAGTAACAAAATAAACTGATGAACGGAGTGGATCCAGAGACATGGAAGCATGGAACAGTGTGTGGAATCTCGGAGGGAGGGT
>NW_005371694.1:259579-261651 GCF_000412655.1 Myotis brandtii
GTAAATGGGGCAATAAGGGGGATATATGTAATACTTTCAACAACAAAGAATTATAAAAAATAAAATAAAATAATAAGAAAGAAAGACTTCATAAACTGAACTTTGGTCATTAAAATAGAAAACTTCAATATAGTTATATCTGCAGAATTTAAAAGAATTTCCAAGGTTAACTCCAAAAATCCTAATACTATTAGTTTTATATATTCTGGATATTCTAGATGTTAAAGAAAATATTCACTACCTCAATGGGTAAAAATCTAAGTTTGGTGGGGTCTGAAAAGATGGCAATGAGAAGAGCTAATAAGAAAAGGAAATGAGATGAAAATAAAGGGGCTTATACTACACATATTATTAGCTATATTTAATAAAATATGAAAATTATTCTTATCCACTTCTTTAGAGATACACAAGAGTCCAAGAATCAGGAAACTGGTTCTTTGCTTTGGAGTCTCAGATGCCAACTAAGGCTTAGGTTACCACTCTACTTTATAGAATTCATTTCTTACTACTCTTAAAAATACATACATATATTTTACAAATAACAGTCCCAAAAGAGCAGATCTTGACATTATACTTAGTAATATTTCAGAGAGTTTTATAGTTAAAAGTTTCTAAGTTCATCTGATAAAAATCCTTATCCTATATAATAGCTAATATGCTAATTAGACCAGTTAAAATTTGAATTTATTTAAAATAAATCTTGGAAATGCAGGCATTCAGAGGTATATAAAAAATTAAATACCCCTAACCGGTTTGGCTCAGTGGATAGAGAGTTGGCCTGTGGACTGAAAGGTCCCAGATTCGATTCTGGTCAAGGGCATGTACCCTGGTTGCAGGCACATCCCCAGTAGGAGGTGTGCAGGAGGCAGCTGATCGATGTTTCTCTCTCATCGATGTTTCTAACTCTCTATCTCTCTCCCTTCCTCTCTGTAAAAAATCAATAAAATATATTAAAAAATTAAAAAATAGTTCTCTTTGCAAGTGGCTTATTCTTTTACTGTATTACTGATTTGGCAGCATTACAAGCAACAATATAGAGGTTTAAAGGTAGTTCAACATTAACTTTGGGTCAGACTGCCATAAAATTTCATATTTTTTACATTACATACTAAGGTTAATAAAATTATTTATTTTAGATTAGGTGTGACAGGATGACCTAAGGACATGGTACTTTGCTTTCAGTTCTTTAAAGCACAGATGTTCCTCAGCTTATAGTAGTTCAACTTACAATTTTTAGCTTTGCAATGATGCAAAAGCAATACACATTAAGTAGAAACTGTGCTTTGAAATTTCAATTTTTATCTTTTCCTGCTATATGCGGTATGATACTCTCTTGTGATTCTGGGCCACTACAGTGAGCCACATGATCACAACGGTAAGCAACCAGTAGTTTACAGTGTACTGTATTGCTCGTTTTTTGGATGTTGTGTTTTCGCATCCCATCATGTCTACAGAAATGCCCATGTGAGTCTCCTGCTTCTGGTAAGGAGAAGGCGGCAGCAATTGCTTTTGAGATGAAATTCAAGATAATTGCCCAACTGTAGGCTAATGTAAGTGTTCTGAGCACATTTAAAGTAGGCTAGGCTAAGCTATGATGTTCGGTAGGTTAGGTATATTAAATGCATTTCAATTTAGGGTATTTTTCAATTTACAATGGGTTTATCAGGATGTAACTCCATTAAAAATCAGGAAGCATGTATATGTGAATTAACAGAAGTGTTTGGCTAATTCTTGTCTGGAGAGGGATTATGTAAGCAGAATCGATGACTCATAGAAACAACAAATTTTAAGTCTGCATTGTATCAATGGTTACTATGTAAGTGGTTAGAAAGACTGCTTTTAATTCACATCTGCAATAATTAACTCTATCACTCTACTTTCTTATTTATAAAACTAGAGGCCTGATGCACAAAATTCGTGCAAGGGGCTCAGCCCTCGCATCCCAGCTGCCTCTGCCCTCACAGCAGTCCCAGCTGCCTTGCGGCCCAGCCCCCTGCCCACTTGTCATTCAGGAAGGTTGTTCTGTTGTCTGGTCTGTCTCTCCCCTCTCCCCCCTCTATCCTCCCCCCTCT
>NW_005371694.1:261672-262164 GCF_000412655.1 Myotis brandtii
CCCCTCTCTTCTCTTTCTCTCTCTTTCTCTCTCTCTCTCTCTCTCTCTCTCTCTCTCTCTCTCTCTTTCTCTTTTTCTCTCTGAAATCAATAAAAATGTATTTTAAAAAATTATGTTTTGGTATTAATTACCTCAACTAACACAGTATTTTTATTTGCTGGGGTGTTTCTGTTTGTGTTTTGGGCTGCAACAATCACAACTAAATACCTACTATGTTGCAGATTCTATGATATATCTTGACAACACATCCCTGCCCTGAAGGCGCATACAGTTTAGTAAGTGATATAAACATGTACAATCTACACTAATAAAAGACAAACAAGCAAACTGACCATACCTTTGCTACGCCGTAAGCCACGCCCACCACCAATCAGAGTGACTATATGCAAATTAACCCAACCAAGATGGCGGCCAGCAGCCACAGAGCTGGAGCAAGCAGGAGGCTTGGTTGCCCCAATGATGGAGGAAGCCAAGCTTCCCGCTTGCCGCCTG
>NW_005371694.1:262710-279558 GCF_000412655.1 Myotis brandtii
CCATCAGCCCCTCACCCAGGCTGGCCAGGCACCCCAGCGGGCCCCCCACCCTAATTCGGGACACCCTTCAGGGCAAACCAGTCGGCCCCTACCCATGCACCAGGCCTCTATCCTATATAATAAAAGGGTAATATGCAAACTGACCCTAACAGCAGAACGACTGGGAATGACTGGTCACTATGACACACACTGACCACCAGGGGACAGACGCTCAATGCAGGAGCTGCCCCCTGGTGGTCAGTGTGCTCCCACAGGGGGAGCTCTGGTCAGCCACAAGCCAGGCTGATGGCTGCCAGTACAGTGGTGGTGGTTTGAGCCTCTCCAGCCTCCTCAGCAGTGCTAAGGATGTCCGACTGCAGCTTAGGCCTGCTCCCTGCTGGCAAGTGGACATCCCCCGAGGGCTGCCGGGCTGCCAGAGGGATTTCTGACTACCATCTTAGGCCCAATCTCCCAGGGAGCAGGCCTAAGCCAGCAGGTGGACATCCTCCGAGGGGTCCCAGACTGCAAGAGGGCATAGGCCGGGCTGAGGGACCCCCCTGAGTGCACAAACTTTTGTGCACCGGGCCTCTAGTATAACATAATACAATAATGAATGGACAAAGCAGAACAGAAAAGAAAATCAGAGAAAGTCAGGGAAGGTTTCACAGGGATATCCAAATTGGCTTTAAGGGAGAAAAGATATTTGATAGTTAAGACTTAAAGATCATTTCCTTATATGAAACTCTAGGAAAGACAAATTTAATCTAAAGTGATAAAAGGTAGACCAGTGGTTGCTTAAACCAGAGATGGGGATTGGAGATTGATTGAGATGCATGTATACAAGAGAACCATTGAAGTGATGGAAAGGTTCAGAATCACTGGTTGTAGTGAAGGTTACCCGGGTATATACATTTGTTAAAGCTCATCAAATCATAAACTTGAAATATGTGCATTTTATCATATATAATTTATACTTCAGTAAAGTTAAAAAATGTTTAAAGGACTGGGGAAACCGGACTTTTGTGTGGCAAAAACTCTTCTGTATTCCAATTACAAGGTAGTTATGGGTATTCTGTGAGGAGGAAAATGTTTTCTCTAAATAAACAGAGTTTAAAACTCCAGCGCTGTTTCTTATTTTAGACCTCTCCTAAAGAAGTAATGGGCAAAAAATGTAGAGCTCAGCAGAGTTCCAACAGAACAGGCTATTTCAAAGTTTATATAACATTGCTAAAAAAAGCATTTTCCTAATACAAATTTCCATTTATAATGTAATTATTGAATGGGGGGGTAAGAGACTACTAGCTGAGGAGTTAATGAGTTCTTTTTAGCTAGCTTTGTGATTCACATCTTTGGGATTATTTAAGCTTTAAAATAAGAAGGCTTGTTTCTCTATGATTTCTTTCATTTTCAAGATTCAATTATTCTTACAAGGTTGAAATCTCTATATAGAGTTCTCCAAATGAAATCCCTATGGTAAGTCCCACATGTTGAAATTGAGGCATTAAAACAAGTTCTGTCAAATACACTAATATCAGAAGTACTTTATGCAACTTTTGAGATTGGTCATTTGAGCTTCTTAGTCAAATTTATTATATTCCTAATTAAATTTCATTATACTTATATCTGTTATTTCTTATTACCTGATCACTGTTTCTTCTAAAATTTCTATAGTGCTAGATATATTACTATGCTACATATACCACTCCTTTGCTTTGAAAATGAAGAAATTAAGTGTTATAGAGATTAAATACCTTGCTCAAAATATCATCTTTGCAAAGAAAAAAACTATTAGATAAATATACATTAAATAATTTTTAGTAAAAAGTTTTAGAAAGTATGTATATATGAATGGATGAATATTGATACAAATATACAAATATTTTTTCTGGAAGAATACTCAACACAAAGTTAGTAATGCTACTTTTAGAGAGAATGGCTAGGATGGAGAGAGGTAGTTTTTCTATTTTTACTTTCTGTAGCACTAAAAAATTTCCAACATGAACATTTGTTAATTCTACTGTTTAAAAAATTATATTCTTCAGTTGCACTTATGGGTTATATTTTCCTTCTACTTTCTATATTTAAGAAAAAAAGTAATATTTGGCTTTTTAAATTTTCTTCTTTTTTAAACAATATACCGGTGGTTTAGTTGTTAATTTAGTTGCTTAAAGCACGAAGAACAAAGGTCATAGGCTTGATTAATTACATTTGCAAAGAATAAAAATAGCCCTTGGTCACAGAATGCATTTTTAACTTTAAAAAGTCATCTGGCAAACTCGAGCTGCTGATCACAAGGATGAATCAGGTAAGTGCATATGGCTGACTCAATACAAAACATTAATACTGGAAAATAACTCTAAGTAATATCTTACTGACAGAGGGTAAGAGAGTAGGCCGCAAAATTATTCATCTCTAACTAAATAATTCATATTCATCAATTTAATGCACTTCTGAACAGAATATAAACAAGACCTTAACTGTAAGAGAAAATACAGACCCTGTAACTTTCAGAAAAGCCAAAAAGTATACATCAAAAAACCTGTTTTTTAAAATAATATATTTCTTATTAGTACTATACCATATAGACATCATGTGTATATGTATATATATATATACCTGCAACATCTTCTGGATCTGATACAACAATATGTGCATTTAGTTCTTGTAGCTTGTGATGCAGTTCTTCTAATTTTTTATTCGATTTTTTCAAAATGTTGTCCACATAAGCCAAATTTTTTTTATCTGTTGTGACTTTCCTCAGATTTTCAGCTCCTTCTTTGATTTTCAGTTCTTTCCTTATTTCTCTCTTGATTCGATCCTTGATATCATCCAATTTCTGTTGCACCATTGTATCTGAAAAGTCTAATTTTTGAACAGCACTCACGTTCTCAGAAAATGGAAGACTTCGGGAATCTCCCTACAGAAAAAAATAAACATATATGTGAGGGTTTAGGAAAGTTAGCTGCTCAGTAAAATGCACAGCATAAGAATAAACTATATATAAAGCAATCCTTTATTAAGTATATTACATTCAATTCTTTCCTTAATAAGCAACAGACTTCTTATTTACCTTTATTATAACCATACAAAACCCTAAGTTCAAACACTGCTCACTCAACTAAGTAGCATTACCTGACAAATTTATATTAAAATAATTACAACATATCTACATACAAAGATTGTGTAAAAATATTTAGATTTTCGATATTCTATGATTCCAAGATACATCCAATGCCCAAACTCTGATTCTTGGTTATGTTATTTAACCTATCAAAAACTTGGTTTAATTGTCTAAAAAATATAAATAATAATATTGGCCACCTTTCAGATACTGTGATAATTCAAAATATTATGTGAAGCTCCACACATAATTCTTAGCCCATTGTAGTCACTTAATAAGTGAAAATTATTAAGTTCCATAGTAAGGTAAAATTCCATTTTATCTTCTATGAGAAAACTCTGAACAATAAACTAACATTGGCAAAAATAAAATTATATTCTTTTAACAACTTTTTAATGAATTAAGGCTTGGAAAGGCTATATTCAGAACTCTACTTATATATTTCATGGCTAATTATCCCAACTGATAATTTGGTTGACCCACTTTAAAAACATCATCACTATAAAACATACCTAAATTATGTCCTTTGACAGAAGCTAAGATAATACCTTGTACCAGTTATTTATCTTAAATTGAAAATCAAATCAGGTTGCCCATATAATCTACATCTAAAAAAACCAAATTTATATTTTAGCATCATTCAGTATTTTATACTCCATTACTATAATACTCTTGGTTTTAAAATTGAGAAATAAACTAGAGAAAATGTTTACCTTTTGGAAGAGAAATTGTTTGTGAAGGATATAGAGAGAGACTTACTTTTTACTGTGCAGCCTTTATGTACCTTTTAAACCACAGATCTAATTAATTAAAACATTTTCTTTAACTTCTTTGGGAATTCATCACAAGAATTAAGTTCTATTTAAATTCTTGATGCAGCCTGGACTGTGTGGCTCAGTGATTGAGCATCGACCTATGAACTCAGAGGTCAAAGTTCCATTCCCAGTCCCGGCACATGCCCAGGATGCAGGCTGGATCCCCAGTGTGGGGGCGTGCAGGAGGCAGCCAATCAATGATTCTCATCACTGATGTTTCTCTCTCTCTCTCCCTCTGCCTTCCTTTCTAAAATCAATAAAAGTATATGTTTTAAATAATTCTTGATGCAAATACTTTTTACATCTAATCCTTAACCTCTAAAAAACCTATGCCAATAGGCACACTATGCAAAAAACAAAGTAGTTTATCTATAAATCTGTTCCTAACTGCTTTAGGGCCAAGAATCCCTTTCAAACTTTAACCAAAAAATAAAACAAAACAAACAAACAAAACCACAGTAGAACAAAGAAAATTACATGTTTGCATGTATAATTTACAGGTTCTATGGTTCTTTGACTAAGAATTCCTGGGATTGGTGATCTATATCTATTGGCCTTAAATGTGATTCTTATCTATATGAATATAGAAAGATATTCTACCTGCACCAAAATGTCTAGAATATAAGTCCTATCATCTATCTATTCAGTTTCCAAAGTTTATGAATACACCTTTAGCTGGTTATCAAAACACTAGCATATAAGACTACTGTCAAAAAATAAAATCCCATATTTCTGCTGTCTACCTTCAGGTAAAGTGCACTGAGACAAACAATGTTAAAATGAAAAAGTTCAAGGTAACTGCATTCCTCCAAATATCTTTATTTCTATCCTTATAAACTTAGAAAACATCACATGAATTGCTTTCACAAATTTGTTTTTGAATATTAATACCAAACCAGAGGGGTTCTCTAAATTTCTGGGTTCCTGGTGACCTGAGTGTTTCAGTAATTTTTTCCTTATGCCCCATAGTCTAAAGGAAACATCTAACAATTCCATTTATTAAGTAGTTAGTGCCAAATAACTTAATACTTATAACCTAGTAATTGATTGAAGTGATACCACCTGAAAGAAAAAATTACATTTTTATTCCATTCTTTAATAGCCATAGTTACTTATTAATAGGACGTATCTGCCTGTTGGGTACCTTCACAATTTCTCAAATCTTAAAATAAAACTGGATATTCCCACCTTCATTTGCTGGTCCATCCTACAAAGGGAGTGTAGAATAATCTAATATTGAAACTTGACTGACTCCAGTTAGTTCACATGGTATCCAACAAATAGTGTCACTATGTTTCCCTAAAAGAAATTAAAATATACTGCAGCAACCTGAGCGTTTGCTGAGGCATCCCATAGACTTTGTTGCTTAATTTGAGAATCATGGTACTAAGATTTATAGGTTGTTAAGAATAGCCCTTGCCTACTTCAACTCTCATTTCCTTTCTGTTTGTTTCCTAAATTCCAATCAAATTATAGAAGTTCACTGATAAAGACAATCTCTCTTGGTTCAGCTAGTATGCACGCTATATCTTTGGGATTCACTACCTTTTTTTTATTCAACTGCCAATTAACTTTTACTTTGTCCAAGTTCACCACAATTCTTCCTGAGGAAGAATTTCCTGCTTATGACCTTTCTTAGAATTTAGATTAAATATCTCTCCAAGATGCTCTGATAGTATGAATACAATTTAAACTATTATTCATTTTCTTATCTGACCACCCCACAAACTATGAGCAATTTGAGAACAGGGCTTATGCTTGACACGGTAGTGCTGTTTTGTTAATGGTTTTCCTATTATACTATTTAATATTCTTTTAGAATTCATGAAAATCTGTCACTACTAAGGAAGTCATGCTTTCCTATGTCTGATAAAGAGAACGCATACTCCAAGAACCTTAAGGGCAAAACTGATATTCAATCTTAGCAACTATATTAGCTAGAATTAGCTATGAACCACATGTAGTTAGCATGTTGCTTTCCCTGTTCCTTTTCATAGACCTGAATTTTTAGTAACTTTATTTTTACTCCCACCTTTTGTTGTGATATGGCTCAAACACCTATTGGAAAGGAGCAGGTTGATACACAGAATATAATCAGTAATTTAAGATGAAAAAAAAAAAAAAGGCCTTGTGAGGACAGATAAGGAAAGTTATAGTACTTTCTATTACTACTTTCCTAAAACTTTTAATTACAGTGAAAGTTATTGGAAAATGTAACTTTCTTGTATCTAGAACAACTGAAATGAGATATTCCATCTATTCAATTACGTCTCTATCCTAAAAAAATATTGTATTGGAAATGCCAGGAATCAGTACGAGGCAATGAAATAATATTCTTGACAAAAGAAAGATGATTTAGCCAAAGGAATGTAAATAGCTGTTTAGCCTGTGAAAATCTTCAGTGATCATTTTTGTCGGAATAGGTTCTATTACAGGTAGTAGTAACTGTCTACATCATCTACATTATGTTAATTTATGTTTATAAGCTTAACACTTTCATCCACCATTCACAACTCTTTCCTACACTAAAATTTCATCCCTTCTCTAAAAGTAAATAGTAGATACCTTTTTCAACTTTTTTTTAAAACAAAGTTAGATCCAATGACAAACTCCCTTTAAAATTCTTTAATATGCTCAGAAAGTACAGAGTTGAGATACAAAAGCACCAATCCTAAATATATCTTAAGCACTAAACTTTTATACCAATTATCCTATATAATAAAAGAGAAACATGCAAATAAACCGTCCCTCTGCTGCGCTCAAGCCACGCCCACCAACCACACCCACCAGCCAATCAGGAGCGAGTATGCAAATTAACCTAAGATGACAGCAGCCACAGAGCTGGAGCAAGCAGGAGGCTTGGGTTGCCTCTCCTGCCTTCTCAGCAGCGCTAAGGATGTCCGACTGCAGCTTAGGCCTGCTCCCCGCTGGCAAATGGACATCCCCGAGGGCTCCTGGGCTGCCAGGGGGATGTCTGACTGCCAGCTTAGGCCCAATTCCCCAGGGAGTGGGCCTAAGCCAGCAGATGGACATCCCCAGAGGGGTTCCAGACTGTGAGAGGGCACAGGCAAGGCTGAGGGATCCCCCTGAGTGCACAAATTTTTGTGCACTGGGCCTCTAGTATATATATAAAAGAAACACATAATTCTTATACCTTTTATCTCTGAAACCACAAGTTTAGCCACTCCATTCTAATTAAACACTGTGCTGTTTACATTCTTTTACCATGCTTCTTATGTAATATTCCTTTCACTATCAACCTAAATTCATAATCATAAAAAGAATGGAAGATAAAATGAATACCTGTTGAAAAAATATTTCACGTTTTTCATGATTAGTCCTATCCACTGTAATGTACTGTAATTTTTATATCATCCATATCCTTAATGCAGTCAGTAATTTAATCAGACGGATCAAATACAAACGCAAAAAAACCATTAGTGGAATTAATACCCTCAGGGTTTATAGAACAATCTAAATAAATTTTTGCTAAGTAGAATTCAAGTAGGCTAAATAAATACAAGGAAGAGAGACCTCAATAAGTATGAACCAGAGAGATGGATTTAAAAGAAATCAAAATAAATTAAGCCCTAGCCAGTTTGTTCAGTGGATAATGCATCAGCCTGCAAACTGGTCAAGGGCACATACCTTGGTTGCAGGCTCAATCCCTGGCCCGAGCGGGGGGCAAGTGCAGAAGGCAACCAATTGATGTGTCTCTCTCACATCAATGTTTCTCTCTGTCTCTCGCTCTCCCTTCCACTCTCTCTAAAAAAAATCAATGGAAAAATATCCTCGGGGGAGGATTAACAAAACAAAAAAATTTAATTCAGTAGATAGGTTAAATAGCAGAATAGACCAAGATAAAGAATTAGTACACTGGCAGATAGACAAGTGAGAAAAGTACTCCAACCTCATCACACAGAGATGTGCAAAATTTAAAAGCATGGAAGGTAAAATGAGAAAACCTAAGATCCATCTCCATCTAGTAAGAGCTCAAGAATGAGAGAATAAAGAAAATGGGGAGGAGAGACCAAGATGGCGGCATAGGTAAACACCGCAGACTGCTGCCGCAAACAACCACTTCAAAAATACAACTAAAAGACGGAACGGACATCTCCCAGAACCACAGGAAGGCTGGCTGAGGAGAGACTCTTCAACTAGAAGGAAAAATAACAGCACACCGAGGCTCAGAGGAGGCGCAGTGTGGAAAAAACTCAGGTGCGGAGGTGCGCGCGCAAAGCGGGCTGGTGGCTGAGAGCGCGGTTGTCGTTTTCGGTCAGGGGGGAGTCTCAGACTCTGAGCTCCAGATACGGGCGAATCGCTGGGGACTCGGACCCAAACGGGAGAAGCGGGAGTGTCTGGCATCAGTTGGAAGGCAGCTTTCCCTCCGAGGTTTGCAGCGGTTCCGGGGGTTCTGAGAAGCAGAGCCTCTGGGAACGGGACTGAGAGGGGCCATAACCACTCCCTCCGCCCGCCCTGTTGAGCCCGCCCCGCCCAAGCCCTGCGCAGAGCCATTTGCCAGATAGCCTCAGGCAAAGGCTAGATTAGCGCCTCTCCAGAGGACAGAAGTTTTCCCACTGCTGCAGACACAGCTGATTCTCACAGCCAGTTGGCCTGTCGGCCTGGTCCCTCTAGTATTAACTACAACAATCAAGGCTCAACTAGAACAAGACTGCGCACAAAGACCACTAGGGGGTTAGGGGGTGAAGCATAAAAAATGCGGAGACAAAAAAACATGACAGAAATGGAGGATATAGAGCTAAAAAACGCAATTTTGAGGGCTTGCAATAAACTTTTGGAGAGCTTCACGAAAACTAATGAGACCCTCGATGCTATGATAAAGAAACAACTAGAAATTAAGCATACACAGTCGGAAATAAAGAATATTACACCCAATAGCAGACCAGAGGAGCGCAAGAATCAAGCCAAAGATCTGAAATGCGAAGAAGCAAAAAACACCCAACCGGAAAAGCAAAATGAAAAAAGAATCCGAAAATACGAAGATAGTGTAAGGAGCCTCTGGGACAGCTTCAAGCGTACCAACATCAGAATAATAGGGGTGCCAGAAGATGAGAGACAGCAAGATATTGAAAACCTATTTGAAGAAATAATGGCAGAAAACTTCCCCCACCTGGTGAAAGAAATGGACTTACAGGTCCAAGAAGCGCAGAGAACCCCAAACAAAAGGAATCCAAAGAGGACCACACCAAGACACATCATAATTAAAATGCCAAGAGCAAAAGACAAAGAGAGAATCTTAAAAGCAGCAAGAGAAAGAAACTCAGTTACCTACAAGGGAATACCCATACGACTGTCAGCTGATTTCTCAACAGAAACTTTGCAGGCCAGAAGGGAATGGCAAGAAATATTCAAAGTGCTGAATACCAAGAACCTACAACCAAGAATACTTTATCCAGCAAAGCTATCATTCAGAATTGAAGGTCAGATAAAGAGCTTCACAGATAAGGAAAAGCTAAAGGAGTTCATCACCACTAAACCAGTATTATACGAAATGCTGAAAGGTATCCTTTAAGAAGAGGAAGAAGAAAAAGGTAAAGATACAAATTGTGAACAACAAACATGCATCTATCAACAAGTGAATCTAAGAATCAAGTGAATAAATAATCTGATGTACAGAATGAACTGGTGATTATAATGAATCAGGGACATAGAAAGGGAATGGACTGACTATTCTTGGCGGGGAAAGGGGAATGGGAGATGCGGGAAGAAACTGGACAAAAATCGTGCACCTATGGATGAGGACAGTGGGTGGGGAGTGAGGGCAGAGGGTGGGGTAGGAAGAAAATGGGGAGAAGCGGTACATGAATGAATAAATGGATGAGAATTTTCCAGATGGATATAACAACAAAAGGCATTTTATCTATAAGTGAAAGCCAATTAGGTGAACAGAATACTTTTAATCACAACAATGACAACCAACTATCAAATTTCTATAGGATTTTCAGCTTTTATCTTAATGTCTTCATATATTGCTAAGATTTTCTCTAAAATTATCCAAACAAAAAACAAATAAACAAAAATACAAAATTTGCTTCAAAATATTAACATTCTGGGAAAAATTACAGATGAACTAACCCAGAGTCCATATTATACTTATATCATTAGCCAATTCACTAATCATTTATGTTAATTTACATTAAAGAAATATTGTGAAAGAGACTGAACTATTTTTACCTCTTAAATTGACAACAATCCTGCTGTAAGCCAAAGCCTTTATATAAATTAAAGGTATGTTAAAAGAAACTTAAGAAGTTTCCCTTTCACCCACTAATTGTAATTCTAGGTATATAACACAAGAAAACAATTACAAATTGATTACTATATAGATTGGCCAATTAAATACATTTTAAATTAATAAATATTATGTGCAAGACACTGTGCTGGGAAGAAACAGACTCCCTCATAAAGCTTACAAATAAGAGGGCTTTAAACCAACTTATATTGAAAGTGAAAGTTCAGGATTCATAACAAAAGAATTGCAAACAGTCTAGAGAACTAGGAAAGGTTTCTCTTATTTATGCTCTTTATTATTCCACAGGAGACTGTCCAGCCCTACATATGCTGTTATGTTCATACAGTTTTATTTCAAAATATGTTTAAAGCAAAAATGGGTGGGTAAGACTGGGAAGAAAAGAGATTAAAATATTAACAATAACTATCTCCGGGTACGAGAATTAAAAGAAACTTTCATTTTGTTCTTCAAACATATTCTTATTTTCTCAATTTTTCTTCTTAGCAATGAACATACACTGCCTGTTCAATAAGGAGGAAAATATATTATTTAAAATAAACTAAAGTAACTTTCGTTTTATTTCAATTTTGGCAAATGTAAAAACATAATGATATCTTATAATCTACAGTCTATTTGCTATTTAACTAGGTTATTTTGAATCAATACAGTTCTACTGCAAGGTATGAGACTACACATTATGTACCAGTCAAGTATTTCAAATACACAAATGTGTTAATATGTATTGGTTAAGTACACCTATTTTTACTTTATAAAATAAAATTTTGATCTGTAGAGTAAAACATAAATGGACATTTTCAATTTGTTACATTTTAACAAACTCACAGTGAAGAAAAACACTAACATGAGAACAGGATTGGATTAAAAAAACAAAACAAAAAAAAGTCTGTCACTTATGACCCAGTACTTCATTTAGGGAGCGAGAGGAAAGGATGTTTACTCCTCACTGGCCAAGTTCCCAGAGAAGAAGTGAAAAGGCTGTTACTTTCTCTATATGATAGAAATATAAAACAGTCTGACCTGATAAATTCCAGGAAAAATGTTAGAGAAACCATAAAAACTCAATGGGTACAGTGATTCATATACAGTTTTAGCTAGAAGGGACTTCAAAGATTATGTAGCCTAACTCCCTTGATTTTAGTTTTGAGGAAAACAGGCTGAAAGCAGCTAAGCAACTTGCCTAAGGTCACAAAGAAAAGTCAGTGACTTTTAGCAGACTAGTTTCCTGATTCCAGGTTTAGTGTCTTTTTACTCAAGGGTGCCTTCTTAGGATCTTTGTAGTATCCATTTCTCTATACTTGAATTACATCTTGACCTAATTAAGATTTACATTAATTAAAGAATCCTATGTGCCTTAAAGCAGGGATATTGGCAGGACATGGTTCTTCTTACTCTCTAACTTTGCCCTAATCCAATCTTTTGTGTCTCAGGGGAGAATGTTCTCAATCAGAAAGCAAGAAGCCAGTTCTAACACCAGCTCTTTATCATTAGCCATGCAACCCAAGAATATTATCCCTTCTGTACCTGTTTGCTCATCTGCAAGAAAAAAGAAGGCAATCAATAACTACCTATCAATAATAACCATAAATGTAAATGGATTAAATGCTCCAATCAAAAGCCAAAGGGGAGCTGAATGGATAAGAATACAAGACATATGCCGAAACCGGTTTGGCTCGGTGGATAGAGCGTCGGCCTGCGGACTGAAAGGTCCCAGGTTCGATTCCGGTCAAGGGCATGTACCTGGGTTGCGGGCACATCCCCAGTGGGAGATGTGCAGGAGGCAGCTGATCGATGTAAATACTGTCTACAAGATTCACACAGACTGAAAGTGAAGGGATGGAAAAATATATTCCATGCAAATGGAAACAAACAAACAAACAAAAGCGGGGGGTAGCAATAGTCATATCTTACAAAATAAACTTCAAAACAAAAGCTATAAAAAGAGACAAAGAAGGCCACTACATAATACTAAAAGGGATTGATCCAACAAGAAAATATAACCCTTGTAAACATATATGAACCCAATATAGAAGCACAAAGATATATTTAAAAAACTCTTGGTGGACTTTATGGGAAAGATAGATAGCAATACAGTCATAGTACAGAACTTTTAACACCCCCACTGACATCACTGGATAGATCTAGACCAAAAAATCAACAAGGAAACAGACACACTAGATCTGATGGCTTTAACTGATATACACAGAACATTTCATCCCAAAGGGGCAGAATATACATGGAATATACTCAAAGATAGACCACGTGTTAGTACACAAAGTAAGTCTTAACATATTCAAGACTGAAATCATATCAAGCATCTGCTCAAATCACAGTGGCATGAAACTAGAAATCTACTAAAAACAAACAAACTCCAATACATTAAACAAACAGGGAGCCTAAATAGCATGTTATTAAAACAATGAATGGGTTACCAATGAGATCAAGAAAGAAATAAAAAAACTTCCCAGAAACAAATGAAAATGAACATACAACAACTCAAAATCTATGGGACATAATGAAAGCAGTCCTGACAGGGAAGTACTGTAGCATTACAGGTCTACGTCAAAAAACAGGAAAAAGCTCAAATAAACAATCTAATCCTACAACGAAAAGAATTAGAAAGGGAACAACAAGAAAAGCCCAGAGGAAGTAGAAGAAAATAATAAAGGTTAGAGTGGAAAAATGTATAAAGAACTCAACAGCAAGAAGACAAAAAATCCAATGAAAAAATGGGCAAAGGACCTGAATAGACACTTCTCCAAAGAGGATACACAGATGGCCAACAAATATATGAAAAAATGCTCAATGCCACTAATCATCTGAGAGATGCAAATTAAAGCTACAATGAGGTATCACTTCACACCTGCCAGAATGGCTCTATCAATAAATCAACAAACAAGTGCAGGTGAGGATGTGGAGATAAGGGAACCCTGGTACACTGACTGTGGAAATGCAGACTGGTGCAGCCACTGTGGAAAACAGTATGGAGTTTCCTCAAAAAAATTAACCAGTTAACTGCCATGATATTTTGAATTTAATTTAAAAAGGTCTATCGCTTGCGTCTATAGATGCGTATGGCATACAAATGGTTAAAAATGGAACTGTCTTTGGACCCAGCGATCCCACTTCTGGGAATATATCTTAAAAATCCTGAAAAACCAATCAGAAAGAATATATGCATCCCTATGTTCAGAGCAGCATTATTTACAATAGCTAAGATCTGGAAAAAGACCTAGTGCCCATTAGTAGATGAGTGGATTTAAAAAGCTGTGATACATTTAAACCATGGAATACTATCTGCCTGTAAAAAAGAATAATCTCCTACCCTTTGTGACAGCATAGATGGACCTGGAGATTATTACGCTAAGTGAAATAAGCCAGACAAAGACAAATACCAAATGACCTCATTTATATGTGGAATTTAATGAAGAAAAAGAAACTGACAAACAAAATAGGTCCAGGGGCATGAATACATGGAACAGACTGACAGATCTCAGGGGGGGTGAGGGGCACAAGAAGAGAGTAACCAAAGAACATATATGCATATATGCGTAGCTCATGGACACAGATAACAGTGTGGTGAAGGCCTGGGGTGGGGCAGGGATTGGGTAAAGGGGGAAAAGGGAGGGTATGGGAGATATCTGTAATACTATCAACAACAAAAAACCATTAAAAAAAGAAAACATAAAGTCATTACTTAAAATTTTTTTTCTTTCTTTTTTGTTTTGTTTTTTTATGTTTCTATTGATTTTAGAGAGAGAGGAAGGGATAGGGAGATAGAAACATCAATGAGAGAGAAACGCTGATTGGCTGTCTCCTGTAAACCCCCTACTGGGGATCAAGGCCACAACCTTGGCATGTACCCTGAGCGGGAATCCAACCAGTGACTTCTCAGTACATGGGAGGACACTCAATCAACTGAGTCACACTGGCCAAAGAAAAATTTATTACTTTTTAAAATAGACTTGCTTTAAAAGAAATTGCCTTGCTTCCCCACCATTTCTGCCACAAAATTAAGCATAAGCTGCATGTCAGCCAGAACATCTACTCCTCTAATTCAGTGATTTGTTTAGAAGTAGTCATGCTTTGACTAAAGTAGGCCCATTTAGATCTCTTTTTCAGGGATTGATAGACAAGGCCTCCAGAGAATACCGGTTGCAAAGATAATAAAAATCTAAAGCTATTGATGAAGAGTACTTTTCTTACCACACATAGCCAGAAAACAAAGCTAACCCAAAAAGAAGCAAAGATGAGACTTAAGAGAAAATGATCACTAAGGACACAAATAGATCGTCTAAATCCAATCATGCTTAAAGCAAATATACTCTATAACCCTAAACTTTTTAGTCAAAACGCCAATCAATTCCTTTTGGCTTGAGTTACTCTGACTTAAGATTTCTCTTATCACATTATATTATCAAAAAATAAATGGAATTCTGGGATTTTGCCCCTTAGCTAGCAGTAGCAGGTAGTCTGAGGTGGCAATCCCCTCCTCCAATGGTATATTGTCAATAAAAACCATGTGGGGACCAAGTCAAGAATTCCACTCCTATCCAGCAGGGTAAGGCAGTGTACCACTCTACCCCAGTAAGAGAGTAAAGTAAAAGTAGGAGGATCTTGGAGAGAACTGGAGAAAAAAAAAAATCTTTAAGTCTGCATGAAAAGTCCTGGGTAGAACCAATCCACACATTTAGGTGACTAAATTAATATGCAAAAGATTTGAGGAGTAAACTATTATCATGAATCCTAGGTTTTCAGAGTGGCTTTTCAGGTAGTACACTAAGAAAATCAGAATAACACTGGAAAGGCTCTGAAAGTAAGTTATCATTGAAACCACAGCCTACAAAAGTGGGCCAGAATCTTTAGCAAGACTACTTGCTAAAATTAAGACTTACATACTGGTAGGGTACAGGTTCTCATAATAGCCCAAATGTCCAGGATATAATTTTTTTTTAATTACTCACATACTGAATAAAAAAAGACAGTACATATATGGCAACACTGAGATGATTCAAATGTTGAAAAAAAGTGACCTGGATTTTAAAGCAATCATCATAAAAATATGTCAACAAACAATTATAAATATTCTTTAACATCAGCAAGTAATCCTATCTAATAATAGACAAACATGGTAATTGACCATACCTTCACTACGGTCGATTAGCTAATCAGTACAATATGCAAATTAACCACCAACAAAGATGGCGGTTAATTTGCATACATAGGCTCCAAGCGGCGGAGGGAAGACTGAAGGCGAGCTGGAGCAGCGAAGACAGAAGACTGAAGGCGGCTCCGGCCGGAGCGAAGGCCTGGGTCCCGGGTGCTGGAGGAAAACCTGTGCCAGCAGCCAGGAGAAGGGAAGGCCTATTGCACGAATCTCTTCGTGCAACAGGCCTCTAGTAGAAGATATAAAAGCCAAACAAGGAATTGGAGAATTGAAAAATATAATAACTAAAGTAAAAAGCTCACTAGGTGGGCTCAATAGTAGATTGAAGGTAACAGACAAAAAAATCACTAAACTTGAAGACAAGTAAATAAAACTTAACCAATCTGAACAAAAAAAACAAATAGACTGGAAAAATTAGTAAAGCACAGACATCTATAGAATATTAACAAAAGATCTGACATTTGTGTCACTGAAGTCCCAACAGGAAAACAGAAAGAGTATGTGTCTTAAAAAATGCTTGAAAAAATAAAGGCTAACTACCAAATTTTGGCAACAGGCATAAACCTACAGATTCAAGAAGCTAAGCAAATCCCAAAAAGGATATATACAATGACATCCAAAGAAAGCCAAGATGCATTAAATCAAAGTTGTGAAACTATAGACAAAGAAAACATTTTTGAAAGCTACTAAGAGAAATTACATATTTCTCAATAGAAATTACAAAGGCCAGGAAAGTAGTATAACATTTTAAATTCTGAAAGCAAACAACAGTCAATCTCAAATTCTATACTCAGTGGAAATATTCATCAAGAATTAAAGGGAAACAGACATTCTCAAACAAAAACTCTAAGACAAATCAGCAGTCGAAATTTTAAAGAATGGCTAAAAGAAGTTCTCAAAACTAGGAAGAAATGATAACTGAAGGAGGTTTGTTTGTAACTTTCGAAAGAAAGAAGATAAAACAAATAATGTTCTCCTTATGAATTTTAATGTGATCATCTGATGTATTCAATGTACAGGAACAAGACAATTATAATTTTTAAATTGGCAAAGTAAAAAAACCTGAATAGAAGTGATTTCTATATGTCACCTGGAGTGGTAAAATGTTAATAGGAACAGTCTCTAATAATTCACACATGCATATTATAATACCCAAAGAAACCACCAAAAGAAAACTGGTGACATACTAGAAAACATCTATCCTATCTAATAATAGAGAAACATGGTAATTAGCCGTACCTCCGCTACCCTTCCCATTGGCTAATCAGGGCGATATGCAAATTAACTGCCAACCAAGATGGCGGCCGGCAGCCAGGCAGCTTGAAGCGAACAGGAGGCTTGCTTGCTTCAGTGACGGAGAAAGCCAACTTTCCCCGCCTACCTTGCCGGCCTCTGAACTTGCAGTTTAAGAAACATTGTTACAAATATAGAAGCTAAACAAAACCCCAGAAACCTGCTTTCAGCCAGCCGGGCTTCAGCCAGCAGGACCGCAACA
>NW_005371694.1:280650-284929 GCF_000412655.1 Myotis brandtii
CCCCCGAGTGCACAAATTTTTGTGCACCGGGCCTCTAGTATATATATAAAAGCCTAATCGACCGTTAGGACTAGATGACTGCCTGATAGCTATGGGGAACACTGACCACCAGGGGGCAGATTCTCAATGCAGGAGCTGCCCCCTGGTGGTCAGTGTGCTCCCACAGCCAACCTTCTGCAGCCAGCCAACCTCCCATGGTCCCTCCTTCCAGCCGGCTGGCCCTGATCAGCCCTGATCAGCCCCGATCAGGACTGGGTGAGATAGTCCTGAAGGGCCCTGATCGCTGGCCAGGCCGAGAGACCCCACCTGTGCACAAATTTGTGCACTGGGCCTCTAGTAATAAATAAATCAACACGGAATTCTACTAGTAAAAAAGTTCAAGAAGCCCACAGGTAGGCAAGAAAAAAAAAAGAGTCAGAAAAAACAAAGTAAACAAGTAATAATCTAACAGGTTTAAGCTCTTACATATTAATAATCATTTAAATGTTAATGGCCTAAATATAAAAATTAAAAACAAATTGGCACAATGGATTGAAAAAATATGACCTAAATTAGTATTTGGTATCCACAAGACACTGACTTTGAATATCATGGCATAGATAGACTGAAAGGAAAAGCGTATGCTATATAAACATTAATCAAAAATAAAAGCATAAGTGGCTATATTAATATCAGAAAAGTAGACTGCAAAGCAAAGAGAATTATTAAAGAAAAAGAGGATCATAACAAAATTAATAAAGGATCCAATCACAAAGAAGACATAGCAATCCTAAATGTGGAAATAACAGAATTTCAAAATATAAAAAACAAAAACTGATAGAACTGAAAAGAAAAATATAAAAATATACAATTATAGTTGGGGACTTCAACACTCCTCTCTCAGCAAGACAGAACTATCAGAGAGAAAGCCAGCAAGAAGAGAGCTAAACAGCATCAAAAAGAGGCTTTAATCAATATTTTTGGAACATCCCACCAATGTGAGAGAAACACATGGATTGGTTGCCTCCCACATGCCTGTGACCCAGGTACGTGCCCTTGAATGGAATCGAACCCAAAACCCTTCGGTGCAAAGACGAAGGCTCTGACACTGAGCCACACCAGCTAGGGCAGCAGTGGATCTTGAACATTTTTCTATATATGGACTTAGGGTGGGTATGGGGGGTGGGGGGGGCAGAGATTACTAATCTACTCTGGAATCCTAATGAAAGCAATGGACTCTCAGAAAATCCCACGTGTGCAACACAGACAGACACCCACACAAAATGGCAGGTTTCACAGATCCCTAAATCTACTCAAATACTCCAAGTTCAGAACCCATGCAAGCCTAGACTTCCATCAACTAGTTACCTTCAGCTATCAGCTAGTTATTAGAAGCCTAATATGAAAAAAGACTTTTTAGGATAAAAATACCATATTCATAAGAAAGCATACAAGACCTTGATTAGTTACCTTCCTAGAATATCTCCTTTATACAACATTAACCATGTTAAAAATTTAAGTAACTTCAAAATTTATATTAAGCAGAGTTCCAGGTGATCAAAGAAACAAATCTTCCTCAGTGCCTAGATTCTATCTGTTCTTATACCTCTGAAGGTAGGGCAGGGGATGCTCTACATTCTAAACCTTCCCCATTCCTGAACTTCCCAGAGTATAAAATATACAAGCCCTGTTTTGTGTTCTTTTTTCTAATATAAGGAATAATGATAATAGTTTCATATACCTATTGTAGGGCGTGGCTATAGGGTTAAGCCTCGTACTGACCTGTTGACAAAGCCACAAACAAGCCTCAGCTTAGAGGGCACAGTCCTCTTAGCATAATTAGGCTTGACCTTAGGACACGCTCCCTAGATCTTATCTGGGTAGCTAATGGGCTGAGGGAAATGTAGCAAGTGCTGCCAAAACAAGTGAAACTCACAAGAATGTTGTAACTATGGTGACCACTACCTTGTTTACCTCTGTCTATAAAATACAGGCTCAGCTTGCCTCTGGATCTCTCTCTGTGGCCTCAGCCAGGCACAGGAAGATCCACCTCAGTGGTTGGCAAACTGCAGCTCACGAGCCACATGCAGCTCTTTGGCCCCTTGAGTGTGGCTCTTCCTAAGCCTTAGGAATACCCTAATTAAGTAAATAACAATGTACCTACCTATATAGTTTAAGTTTAAAAAATTTGGCTCTCAAAAGAAATTTCAATCGTTGTACTGTTGATATTTGGCTCTGTTGACTAATAAGTTTGCCGACCACTGACCTAGACCCAACTTATTCTCTTTGTCTGTCATTTCTTCATCCTTTCGCCGCCCTCACTCAGGCTTGTGAACCCTTGGCTGAGATGGCTTGGTACACCTATTACTAACCATACTTTAAAAGACACCTTTAAAAACAAAGGATAAAAAAGGTTTTTAAAAAGGGCAAGTTATACATTACGAGAGGCCTGGTGCACGGATTCGTGCACTGGTGGGGCCCCTCGGCCTGGTCTGCAGGAATTGGGCCAAAACCAGCTCTCTGACATCCCCTGAGGGGTCCCGGATTGCAAGAGGGCACAGGCCAGGCAGAGGAACCCCACTGGTGCACGATCAGGGCCAGGGATGGACCGCAGGACTCCAGGGCGTGTCCAGCCCATCCCGCTCAGTTCCAATCAGCTGGACCCCAGGGGCAAGCTAACCTACTGGTCGGAGTGTCTGCCCCTGGTGATCAGTGCACGTCATAGCGACTGGTTATCAGTGCACGTCATAGTGACTGAACGAATGGTCGGACACTTAGCATTTTAGGCTTTCATTATATAGGATCATTTTCTTTCCTCTCTAAATGTGCGCTAACAGTCGTTTCCCCTACCCAGGGTTTCTGAATAGCGGCTTTACCATCTCATGGGGCATTTTGGAAATATGTGGAAATTCTGGTTGTGAAGACGACAAAAAGATAGATGACAGGTGTGGAAATAATAGGTAGAGATAGAGAATCTGTGAAACAGAAACCCAAAAGACTCTAATAAAATAATGAAACCGGAAAGTACATCAGAACAATTAAGAACAAAGGTTTCATCTCAAAAGACTATAAAATGATTTAATTAGCAAAATACAGAAATCTTTGTCAGAGTATCTGGCATTTATCACTTATTCAATTATCAGGAGAGTCAACATTATTATCATTATTGCTAAATACAGCCAAAAAAAGGGGTAAAGGATAGTAGGATACCAAAATGAAGAAAATATGAAGCTAAGATTAACTCTTTTGTGTCATGCTTAATTTAGAGCAGACCTGATTTATCACAAAAAAACTCTAATGTAATAAAGTATTCAATATTTTAAAAATAACTATGCATAAACAAAGTAGATAACACAGTAGAATATCTATTTCAAGCACAATTAATGATAAGACTTTGAGGGCTTAAAGAGATATTAAGAGAAAAGATTACAGATGAAAATCCCGAAGATGCTTTTTTTGTTGTGTGCAAGTATATAATAAAAGACAACCAAATTAAGATAATAAATGGATAAATGAATGGATGGAGGGAGAGGTGGCGAGAGGAAAAGGCAGAGAAATGGCAATCAGGCTTGGGATCCTCATTAAATGTTTTATTTTACTGGTTACCTTGAAGAAACAGAAAGCAAGTTGTCAGTTGCTCAGAGAATGTGGGAAAGGCAACAATGAAACTATATAGACGATACAAAAAAAGTCCCTGAGGAAGTAAAACTAATTAGTCAAGCCCGAAATAAGTCATGGCTGTTTACAAATAGAAACAATAAAAGAACCAAGTGACTTGATTGAAACAAGTTAAAAACCAGTGAGTAATAAAATGCTATACTACTGGCAATTTGATAGGAATGTGATGTATACAAACAAATGCAAGGTTCCCACTGCCCTTCATACTGGTTTTCATGTCTACTGATGACACAAGAAAAAACATTTATAATTACTCTGAGGGTTTTATCAAGAGCTAGAGATTTCATCAAGAAATAATTTCTGGTGTGGAAATAATAAATACCAGATTTCATATAGTAGTTGAGGGTAGAAGATGAGGGGAATAAATGCCAGAGAGAGGTATCCAAGGAGGCTTTATTCAATTACATTGGTAATGTTTCTTTAGCCACGTGGTGAATACAATGAATAGCGTTTTATTTTATTACTCTCTGTGTATCATTTGGTATGCCTATATTCTACACTAATAAAAGAGAAACATGGTAATTAGCGTACGACCGCTACCCTTTTCATTGGCTAATCAATGAGTATATGCAAATTAACTGACAACCAAGATGGCGGCCGGCAGCCATGCACTGAAGCGAAC
>NW_005371694.1:286042-298282 GCF_000412655.1 Myotis brandtii
ACCAGGGGCTGCACCTAGGGATTGGGCCTGCCCTCTGCCACCCGGGAGCAGGCCTAAGCCAGCAGGTCATTATCTCCTGAGGGGTCCCAGACTGCGAGAGGGCACAGGATGGGCTGAGGGATCCCCTCTCCCCCCCAAGTGCACAAATTTTTGTGCTCCAGGCCTCTAGACCTATATAATAAAAGGCTAATATGCAAAATAACTGAACCGCAGAATGACCGGTCACTATGACAGACACTGACCACCAGGGAGCAGATGCTCAATGCAGGAGCTGCCCCCTAGTAGTCAGTGAGCTTCCACAGGGGCAGCGCCGCTCAGCCAGAAGAGTGGCGGGAGCCTCTCCCACCTCCACAGCAGTGCTAAGGATGTCTAACTGCCTAAGCCAGTGGTCGGCAAACCACGGCTTGCGAGCCACATGCGGCTCTTTGGCCCCTTGAGTGTGGCTCTTCCACAAAATACCACGTGCAGGTGTGCATGTACAGTGCGACTGAAACTTCGTGGCCCATGCGCAGAAGTCGGTTTTTGGAAAGGAGATAGACGAAACAAGTATACAAGATGAGTGTGGATGGGAGAGTTGGAAGGGGTTGACCTCAGCAAACGTACCTCAATCAGATTGAGAACGTTTTTAGCAAAGGCCAGCTTAGGAGTACCCTAATTAAGTTAATAACAATGTACCTACCTATATAGTTTAAGTGTAAAAAATTTGGCTCTCAAAAGAAATTTCAATCATTGTACTGTTGATATTTGGCTCTGTTGACTAATGAGTTAGCTGACCACTGGCCCAAGCCGTCAGTTGGACATCCCCCAAAGGCTTCCGGACTGCAAGAGGGCACGGGCTGGGCTGAGGGCCCCCCCCCCCTCCAAGTGCACGAATTTTGTGCACCAGGCCTCTATTCTATAATAATAAAAGGGTAATATGCTAATTAGACTGGACATCCTTCCTGACGAAGCCAGGGCCAGAGAGAAGCCAGCCTGGGTCCCAGGTGCCTGTGGGCGGCCCGAGGGAAGCCCGCCTGGGTCCTGGGTGCCTGCGGGCAGCCAGGGGAAGGAAGCATCCTGAGTCCCTAGTGCCTGCAGGCGGCTGGAGGAGAGAAGAGTCCCAGGTCCCGGGTGCCTGCCGGCAGCTGGAGGAGGGAAGCCTGGGTCCCAGGTGCTGGAGGGACCCGGGCTGCCAGAGGGAAGCTGATGCCGGCAGCTGGGGGAAGGAAGGCCTACTCTTGCATGAATTTTCATGCATCGGGCCTCTAGTTATATAATAAAATGACAAAGGAATGATATAAAGGAGAGAACTACCTAATAGTAAAGACACTGGATTTCATTATTGAGGAAGTAGTTGCGAAGGCTGTAGAATTCCTAGGTCATCTAATGTACAGAAGGCCTCTCTCTGGAATTTCACACTACAGATGAAGGTGATGGCCTCTCAACCTCTTAAAATTGCTTTACTCTGAAAATACACTTTCTTGAAAACATGTTAAGAATTTTAAATTTAAATGCATGTTCCTGGGTATATTTCAATATATAAGAAATATTAACTATATATTTAAATTTACACTCAATATAATACACAAGCTTCTTTTATCATTCACTAAAAATTAAAGTTTCTTGGTTATTACTTTAATACATTTCAGTAATGTCTCATTTTTTTCTCATATTGTTCAGCCAGTCTCCACAAATATTAACATAAAAGAATGAAACAATTAAAATGGCAGAAATGTATTAAATAACATTAAAGTGAAATTTGCATTTGGTGTCTTAAATGGATTTCTTATACATTGAAATATACCCAGGAACATGCATTTCAATTTAAAAATTCTTAACATGTTTTCAAGAAAATGTATTCTGATTTTACAACCTTAATTTAAAATACTTTAATATAGGCCTAACCAATGGACACAGTCAACAGGGGGGTGAGGGCATGAGTGAAGGTATGGGGGGTAATGTGGGGATAAGGACACATATGTAATAACTTAATCAATAAAAAAAATTTTTTTAATATTAAATAATAAAAATTAAAAAATACTTTACATTTTATGGTATGTTAATACAATGTTTTTAATAATTTTCGCAAACCCTGGTTATTATCATTCTGAAGGAATCATCCAGGTTACACTCAATTCAGAATATGGTGCTCTTAGTTCTCATGACAAATTTTTATAACAGTATGTAATAATCATATTTGCAAGCACATTCCTCCTACAAAAGTGATATTCCATGAAATACTATGAAAACATACATGGGAAGGGGCAGCAGTAGCCTACAACAGTCAGATCAGATATAAATGATAATTCAGTTTTAAGTACACAAAAGTATATCTACTTGATATAACTTGTTTGAAAACTATAGGTCAAGTTAATTTGAAAAACATGTCATTTTTAAACCCATAAAATATTACTTATATATGTAACACAAATAATTTTAAACCAATAACGTGTCACAAAAACTTGCTCATCTTAGCAGAATTATAAAAGCTTATGAGAAAGAAGCTAAAACTAATTCCTCCACATTGCAATAAAGTTACATAAAATACAGTTCCTTCCTCCTCAGTTTGATTACCATCACTCAAACCTCATTTTACTCCTATAGGAAACTTGTGAAGAATTCTACTTACTGATCAATACTGGGTGGGGCAAAGGGAGATTTATAGTTGTTCATATAGAAAAAGTTATGATTATTACAATAGTTTTAACTGTTTCACCTAGTCACAACTGTAAACCTACCTTTGCCCCACCCTGTATAAATGGTCACATTTCTATTTTCAACTGTACAGTGTCTTAGAAGCATTCTAAACGGATTCTTATTAAAATGCATTGTATATAATTTAAACACTTTGTCAATGTGGAATCAATTTTTTCAGCCCAATCATATCTACATTTGATATTACTAAAATTACTATTGGTAAAAAAGGTATCTCAAACAAAAATATAATTAAAAATTATATCTATTTTAATACGTAGCATGTACAAATCTCAGGCTCTCACATGCTTCCAACATAGAAACACATTTCACAACCAAAAATATCTAGAATGATTAAGCTAAGATGGGATATTAAAGGTGATGGAGAGGAGAGGGGAGGAGAAGGAAGAAAAAGAGAAAGATTATTAATAAGAAAACCTAAGTCGCTGGTTTGCTATAAGATACATACCAAATTTTTAAAGTGTTTCAGTTGTTTTTTCTAAAATAGTGATTGGTTCTAATTTTAACTCAATGTTGACATTACGTCCATTTTGAATCCAATAAACAACTTTAGTTTGTATGCTTGTGATTGTATGCTTTTCTCCCTTCATTATCCTAGTTCAACAGTTCTCAAAATGTGATCTAAGGGCTCCTGAAAGTCCCAATATTCTTGTATAATTGCATAATGTCCATCTTCCCCTACATATTTTAAATTTAATCACTATTAAATATTTTGATCATTATTATATGATTGGGCCTAGCACCAAGAATATAGAAGGTGCTAGTAAATATTTGTTGAATGAATGGAGAAAGAGCTGCTCAAAGTTGACATACTGAGTGAAAAGTAATACCCATGAGGAAAAGTAGAAAAAAAATCATACTAACTCTACTAAAGCTATTTGGTACAGGAATGAGTACAACATACTTTAAGAAAAAGTCACAATTTCTGTGTGTATATTATGTAAATCAGGCAGCAAAATGAGGCTCACATTGCATGAATGTAATTTCCAAAAACAATGTTAAAAATCAATGTTTTATATGTTTAAAGAATTAAGACTAATTTATTTGGAAAAATATACTTCATTCCCCATTGATAAAGCATTAAATGATTGAATATTTAATAAAACAAAACTACATTTTAATCACAATTTAGAATTGGTAGTTTTGAAATATAACTTGTTATTGTATCACAATATATAAGTCACATACTACAAAATGAAGAACCAACTTTTCCCCTGGTATAAACAGCACCCCAAAAGAAGACAAATAGTCAAAGATTTTTAGCTATTTTGTTCTTTACTACCAAATAAAATGAAGTTTATAAAATGATGTTCCATTATGGGTGGGGTTAGATAAAAACCTACAGAGAACCAGTTAATACCCATAACTAGTTTCCTTATTTCTATTCACATTAACACAAGAACTACAGGTTAGACAGGTTGAACCACAAAAACCATAGTTAGAGGAAAACAGGTAGGCTATCACTGTAGATCTACGAATGTCGCTAAAGCATTATGTATCAAGGAAACACAATAATAAATAGTTGAGTCCCCCCTCTCCCCCCAGGTTAACAACTAGCAATAGTGTTTGTCATGATACTGAATGTAACCAAACAGCAGTTTTGTTCCCACATACTATTTAATACTGTCTAATAGGTTGGCTTTTCCCCAAACACACAAAATAAGTAAAAATTCATCAAAAGAAAAATATAAGAACAATTACAGACCCAAGTATCTTAGTAATTCAAATATGAATTGTACATGGATTACTTTTGCCATTGTCTAGAGAACTCTGGGATAAAAAAATGTGAAATATTGGAGTTGCTTTCCCTCAATATTTTATTTAGAAAAATATGACCAAGTAATTAACAGAAAAAGAATTCAGAATGGTACAATTAACAAATGAAAATATACCAACTCTCTGTTATAATCAGGGAGATGCAAATAAAATAATGAGATACTTTTCATGCCAAAATAAACTACTTCTCTCCTAGGAATTTATCCAAAAATAATGGAAGCATAAATTCATTAAAAAAGAAATCCAAAATTTAAAAAACCCAAACCTCGCCGAAACCGGTTTGACTCAGTGGATAGAGCGTCGGCCTGCGGACTGAGGGGTACCAGGTTCGATTCCGGTCAGGGGCATGTACCTGGGTTGCGGGCACATCCCCAGTAGGAGATGTGCAGGAGGCAGCTGATGGATGTTTCTCTCTCATCGATGTTTCTGGCTCTCTATCTCTCTCCCTTCCTCTCTAATAAATAAAAATAAATAAATAAAAATAAAATAAAATAAAAAACCCAAACCTGTCAACATGAATATTCATGGAAGCTTTATTTGTAATACATAAAAAACCTGGCAACAACCCAAATATCCACTAACAGGCAAATGGATAAACAAATTGCGGTTTATCCATACGATGGATTATTACTCAACAATAATAAGGAACAAACTATTGATCTGTCCAACAGCATGGTGGAATCTCAAAACCACTAGGTAGAGTGAAAGAAGCTATGCTGCAAAAAAAAAAAAAAAAAAAAAAAAAAAAAAAGTATATACAGTAAGATTATTTCCATATAAAACTGCAGAAAATACAAATGAATCTATAGTTACAGAGAGCAGAAATCAGTTGCCTGAGAATTGGGGATAAGGAGGTAATAGCAAGAGGATGAGATTACAAAGAGGCACAAAAAGACTTTGGGGATAAGAGATGTTCACTATGTTGACTGCAGTGATGGTTTCACAGATGTGGAGGTATGTCAAAACTTAAACTGTATATTTTAAATATGTGCAGTTTATTGTATGTCAATTATATTTTAATAAAGGTGTTTTTTTTTAAGAAAAAGCCTTAATTCCTTTATTTTCTTACTGTACAGATGATTATATTTTTCCTTTTATTAAATTCAAGGTTGGCCCAGCCAGTGTGGCTCAGTGGTTGAGCACCAACCTATGAACCAGGAGGTCATGGTTCGATTCCCGGTAAGGGCACGTGCTCGGGTTGTGGGCTCGATCCACAGTGGGGGTGTGCAGGAGGCAGCTGATCAATGATTCTCGCAATTGATGTTTCTATCTCTCTCTTCTTCTCCCTTCCTCTCTGAAATCAATAAACATATATATAAAAAAATTTCATGGTTGTTCATGAAAAATCATACTCTACTAGTCAGAATATCAGGGTTCCGGTCCCAGTTCCCTTACTTAGACAAATCGCTTAACCTCTCTGGACCTCATTTTTTCATCTGTAAAATGAGATTAGACTAAATTGATACATACCTATCTCAATTAATATTTTATGGATCTATAACTAGTAACCTCAGCTCTTTATTACATTATGCTGTTCCCAGAATTCAATAGTAAATCAAATCACATTCTGTGATGGGAACAATTTTTATTACAAAAATTCAACAATAAACCCCTATAATTGTTTAATATATTAAAATATAAAATATACAGTGAAATAAGCATTGGGTTGGATTTAGAAAGACCTAGTTTCAAAATCCAGTTGGGCTAACTTGCTATGTAACATGATCAAGTAATTTTACTTCTCTATGCCTTATTTACTTCTCACTCTTCTTTTTACATGTAAATAAAGAAAATAAACCAATATATGTTAGGGCTATTGTGAGGATTAGTAAAATAAAAAGATTGAGGTGTTCAGCAGATTCCTGTCATATTAACAAGTGTTCAATAACTGGTAATTAAAATATTGATGATAAAATAGTGCTTTAAATTATAATACTGCCTAGCCGGTTTGGCTCAATGGATAGAGTACTGGCCTGCGGACTGAAGGGTCCCAGGTTTGATTCCAGTCAAGGACACAAGCCCGGGTTTCGGGCTTGATCCCCAGTAGGGGGTGTGCAGGAAGCAGCCAATCAGTGATTCTCTCTCATCATTGATGTTTCTATCTCTTTCTCCCTCTCCCTTCCTATCTGAAATCAATAAAAGTATATTAAAAAAATAAATTATAAAACTATTTGCATACTTTAGACATTTTTGTAATATATAATGTAAGTAACATTAATATAAATTAAAACAATCACCACTCTAAAAGTATCTCTCTCTATAAACTGTAATAGACAAGAATTTCATTGTTCATCGTGAATGGGGAAGTTAGATAAGAATATTTCTTAAATGTCCATGAAGTATAAGCCACATAAAATAATAAATGCTTTATTTCATTTAATTTACACAAGTTAACCAGGAGGCAGAGGGGAGAATCGGGTGCTGGAAGGCAGGGTGAGAGACATTGCTATTTTTATATAAGGTAATGAAGAAAATGCTCTTATCACATAAAGAAACCTTTTGACAGGGACGTTAGTATATTTTAATTCATAAAACACTTTTTACACAAAATATAACTGTCATTAGCCAAAGATTTCCCTGACTAAACTAATAAAGAAATCATTCCTTTAAATTGGCATATAAAGAGAATACAAAATATTTCAAACACCATGCTGCAAATTACATATAATTCCCCCAAAGAAAAGATTCAGTAACTACTAAAGAGAAAAAGTTTCAACTGAAACTAGAATACCTCATGAATAACTATACACTTGAGAGCTTTCATTTGCTTTCCCCTATAGCTCTTGGAGTTAAATTATCTTTCATCATAAGAGAAAAACACATATACACATGACTGACTAGGAAACTTTAAAGTGGTAAAACTTTCTGAATGAAAAATATGAAGTTTTCATTAATTTTTCCTGCCTGCATGCATTTAGTTCCCATTATCTCACTCTCCTTGAACATCTTTTCTTCTTAATAAAATTCTACCTATCCCTTAAGCCAGTTTAAATTTCGCCTGCTCTCTAAAGCTTATCTTAAAGTGATCACTCTCCTCCTTTGAAGTCCTATATAGCAACTGCCTGTACAATTCACTTAGAAACTGTGTGTGACCTCAAGTCATCCCTTCCATTGCAGTTCTGAAATATAATTTGAAGCCTGAGCTGGTAACTTCTCATGATTGTCTTAGCAACTGAATTTCGTTTCTAGAGTGCCACTGTCAATTCAGTAGTCACTAACCACATGTGGCAATATACATTAAATTTAACTTAAAAGTCAGTCCCTCAGTTGTACTACCCCAATTCACATGTGGCTAGTGACTATCATATTGGATAGTTACCAAAAACATATATCACATTTCTATCATCTCAGGATGCATTACTGAACAAAGCTGTTCGAAAGCATAATTGCCATGTCCAATTTTTTTTTGCATATACAATAGTTTTTAACATAATAACTGAATATGGTAGGCACTTCAATATTTAATTTCATAAAGACAAATTACTGTAGTGGCAGAGATGGTCCTACAAACATGTTTTATTTTGTTAATAATCTGTTAATAATTAGAACACTTATTTTAAAATTTAGAACATATCTCCCAATAAAACGCAACAAGGGCCCACGTAGAAACAAATGACTACAGCTGAGAAGTGGGTGCCACCAGATGCTTTTACATCTGCTTACATCAATGCCAATGCCACAATATATTTATGGCCATTACACTCACCTCCTTCATTAATTTATGTTATGTTACTGGCCTAGACCCTTGAAGGCATGTTGTGACCTCTCCTCTATGCTCTATGGATGACTAAAATTTATTTTATTAATATTTTTATTTATTGATTTTGAGAGAGAGAAACATCAATTTTTTGTTCCACTTATTTATGCATTCATTGGTTGCTTCTTGTATGTGCCTTGACAAGGGATGGAACTGCAACCTTGGAGTACTGGGATGATGCTCGAACCAACTGAGCTACCCAGCCAGGGCTAAAAAGTTTTTATTAAGTAATATAAGGATTAATTTTGATCAGTTTTCTTTATATTTTTATTGATTTCAGAGAGGAAGGGAGTGGGAGAGACAGAAATATCAATGATGAGAATCATCCATTGGCTGCCTTCTGCATGCCCCACACTGGGGGATCAAGCCTGCAATCTGGGAATGATCCCTTACTGGGCATTGACTGTGACCTCCTGGATCATAGTTGGACGCTCAACCTCTGAGCAACACCGACCAGGCATTGGTCAGTGGCCAGGCATTGATCACTTTTCTAAAGCTGTAAGTAGTATACTTAGAATTATACGGCTCCATTTTGATATAGAATCCTTTCAACAATGCAAGCCCCTAAGTAAACTGCTCTTTTTATATAAATGAAAGGGTTTGGTGTTTTTGTGTGTGTGTGTGTGTGTTTTTTAAGAGAGAGAGAGAAAGGGAGAGAGATATAGATACACTGATGAGAGAAAACTATCATACATCGGCTGCCTCCTGCATGCCCCCTACTAGGGATCAAGCCTGCAACCTGGGCATGTGCCCTGACAAGGAATCAAACCAGTAACCTCCTGGTTCACAAACTGACACTCAACCACTGAGCCACACCAGGTGGGCACAAAGAAAAGGTTTTGAATAAGAACTTTCACTGGTGTCTAGTTGGCAATACCTGTATCATAAAAACTGATCTCCTGTCAGGGTGACTCAATAAACGTCTTAATACAATCATTTTAAATTAATTTTTAAAAGTTTCTCTAGGAACTACTGAAATGCCGGTATCTGTTTTAACTTCACAATACTACCACAATTCATTTGGTCATATCTGATTACAATAGTGGGTATACAATAGGCATTCCTGTTGCCTGAATTAATAAATTACATCCTTGCCTAGATATGGGGGGAAAAAAAACTTGCTGTAAGTATCATCAGATAACAATAAAATGTTAGTATTCAAAAAGTAAACTGTGAAATTCTGGTTTGGTAGCTTTTTCTTGAATTCGGTATCTGTTATTTGTTTCTGCTATTTGAGTAATAGAAAATCTACAGCGAGAGAAAAAAAATGCATTTAATTCTACCTTACTCTTGATTATTGAAGTATTTTTATGCTATCTACACATATACTAAATTTAAAAAATTATCTACTTTCCTTAGCTTTTAGCCACTTCTCATTATTATATCAGCTCATTAATTGTAACAGTAGTAAGCCAAGAGTGGCAGAAAACAAAAGTTTCTGTTTTACAAAGAGCTGGAATTTGAACTGCTATCCTTTCTTAGCTCAACTCCAATAATTAAGCCTAAAAAGATACCCATTCCAGAGCTGCTTATTATTAATATCACTCCTTCCTCTTTCCACAAAATCAAAATAAACAGGCTAATTTGTTATTCCTTACTATTCAAAATGAATTGTTTTAAATGAGTGCAAGAACAGTCAAAGTTTAGGCGTTTTTTAATGAGATTAGATCCATTTTCTGTTTAATTTTGAAAAGAAATGCATAAACTATCATTTTTAGAAATGAGGAATTTTATTCTTTTAGCTTACAGTCTTTCAAATTATATGCTCAGTGAATTAATATTTTTTATAGTTACTTAAAAAATGCTAGATTTGAATGAATTTTCAAGCTCAAGCAGTTATTCAGCAAGTTAAAATAATTTCTAAACATACTCAGCTGGTTCAAAACTCTTTCAAGCATTAAAAATATCTTGTGGTATCTTTTAAAAAGTAATTTTAAAAGACAGGTTAACAAACTGGTATTCATAAAAGCATACAATGAATCCAAAATAATAAAGAATGCCTCTCTCTCTCTCTCTATAAACCTGTCCCTCCAGTTCCCTAAAACTGACAATTGAGGATGTCAGGAAAAAAAAAAAAAAAAAAGGTTTCATCTAATCTCAGTGGTAGTTAAAATGCTTGGTGGCTCAGTTGGTTGAGCATCATCCTATACCAGTGATGGCGAACCTATAATACGCGTGTCAGAGGTGACACGCAAACTCATTTTTTGGTTGATTTTTCTTTGTTAAATGGCATTTAAATATATAAAATAAATACCAAAAATATAAATCTTTGTTTTACTATGGTTGCAAATCTAATCTCAGTGGTAGTTAAAATGCTTGGTGGCTCAGTTGGTTGAGCATCATCCTATACCAGTGATGGCGAACCTATAATACGCGTGTCAGAGGTGACACGCAAACTCATTTTTTGGTTGATTTTTCTTTGTTAAATGGCATTTAAATATATAAAATAAATACCAAAAATATAAATCTTTGTTTTACTATGGTTGCAAATATCAAAAAATTTCTATATGTGACACGGCACCAGAGTTAAGTTAGGGTTTTTCAAAATGCTGACATGCCGAGCTCAAAAGGTTCGCTATCACTGTCCTATACACCAAAACACTGCAAGTTCAAATCCAGGTCAGGGTACGTATCTGTTGGGGCACAACAGGAGGCAGCTAATAGATGTTTCTTTCTCTCTCTCTCTCTCTCCCTCTCTCTCTCTCTCTCTCTCTCCCCTCTCTCTCTCTCCCCTCTCTATATAAAATCAATAAACATATCCTTGGTTGAAGGTTAAAAAAAAAAGAAAGATTTTAAAAGTTCTCATTAAAACAAAAAAAAATTGTAACTGTGTGGTGTGATGATGTTAACTAAACTTATTGTAGTAACCATTTCACAATATATACACACTTCAAATAATTATGTTGTATATCTAAAACTAATGCAATATTATAAGTCAATTATATTTCAATAAAAATAAAATTTAAAAAGAATATAGAATTCCTAGGATAAGTTGTTTTAAGATTTCAATACGATGTCCAGCTGGTGTTGCTCAGTGGTTGAGTATCAACCCTTGAACCAAGGGGTCACAGTTTGATTCCTGGTCAGGACACATGCCTGGGTTGCAGGCTTGATCCCCAGTGTAGGGGCATGCAGCAGATGAGCAGGAGGTAGCCCATCTGTGTTTCTCTCTCATCACTGATGTTTCTCTCTCTCTCTCACTCTCCCTTCCTTTCTTTGAAATAAACAAAAACATATTTTTTAAAGAGACCAATGAACCTTTTAAAAATGTTAAAAAAAATATCTCAACGTGAAAAAACTAGCCAAATTACTACTAACTATCATTTGCTGTTTTCTACGCCTTGAGATCAAACTCCAACTCCTAAAAAAGAATGTAATTGAACATACATGCCCCTATGTAAGAGAATGATGGATACAAAATACGACTTCAAACTTAAAACTATTTTTCTGTAAATCTTTGCTGCAAACAAATACAAAGATTTATATATTTTTAATACCTTAAACTTCTAAGAAAATGATTATCATTTACTTCACTTGAAAACCAGTTTATTTAAAATTCACTCAATACAAAGTATTTTAATACTCTCCAGGCAGAGTCTGAACAAAATCCTCTCGACTCACTGCAAAAACGTATTTAAACAGACATAATTACTTTCCAAACAAAACTAATAAATTTCTATATTCAAATGTAAATAAAATGTTTCTTTAGCTCACAAGGGACATTTCTGTCTTCTCGAAGTTCAAGGTATAGAAGTAGACCTTTGCATTTATTATCCAGCACTATTCAATAGAACTTTCTACAATGATGGAAATATTATATACTAGAGGCCCGGTGCACGAAATTCGTGCATGGGGGTGGGGAGGTCCCTCAGCCCCGTCTGCACCCTCTGCAATTTGGGACCCTTACACCTTTTTCTTATCTAGCTAACCTCTTCACATTTTAAAAAATTAACTGAAATACCACCTACTCTAGGAAATCCTCTTTGAACAAATCTCTTTACAATCTGTATTAA
>NW_005371694.1:308669-315891 GCF_000412655.1 Myotis brandtii
TGCAGAAATAAATCACATTGAACAATAAAGAATGACTCAAATATCAAAGCATAGTACCCTTAGGGCCTCCCTTGTCCTGTGCCTCAGATATCATAGCATATTACACAGTTCAAATAAAACTCAGTTTCCTTTAAAATAGGAAGGGATCCCATACTCATGGAGCAGCTACTTCCACACATATTTTTTTTATTTAATTCACAGCACATACTCTTTGTACTAATTGTTGGAAAATCATCCTAGCAATTCCTCTGTTCCTCTCTGTATTGTTGCCTTACATTCTGATGTCATTACTGCGCTTTTATCATCCACTCACTCTAAGAACATTGTGAATTATTTAAGGGCAGAGATCATGACTTGAACTTGTGTGTTCCCTGTCATGGTGCCTAAATACTCAAATGCCATCCAGTCCAAATGACTGTGATGAGAGAGGCCCACCGTTGCTGGAGACCTCTGATTTTTATTTAAGGGGCCTCACTTGTTCTGCGCCTTTACAGAGGAGTGAGTAGGGGCTGAGGGAATTTGAGGAAACCCAGACAGAATTCTCCTCCTAAAAGATTCTGCTAAGCTGGCACCTGGGACCACCGGGCATTTGTTCAATTAAAACCTGGACACACAGCAATAACAAAGGCACTGGTCTCCTACTGCTAATGCCTAGGGATCAAACCCCAGCCTGCAGGAACTCACCCCAGCAATCAGGACCCTGCGCTGGGTGGACCTGGGCTGGTGCTCCTAACTCTGGGGAGAGGGAGACTTCCTGTGGCTGCAGGCTAGAGGCCCTGGACTCCAGTGCCACCCACCCGAACAGGTCCATAGCGCAGGCTGGTCAGCAGAAGGGCTTCTTCGCCTGGGATCACGGGGAGGCGTGGCCTGTTCTGTTCGCCCCACGATCCATCTCGGGGAGGCCTGTTCTGTTCGCCCTGCAAGCGATCACAGGGAGGCCTGGTCTGTTCACCCCACCAGCAATCACAGGGAGGCCTGTTCTGTTCGCCCCACGATCGCGGAGGCCTGGCATGGCCTGTTCACCCCGTGATGGGCGCTGGGCTGGGGGGCGTGGACCCAGGCTGCTGCTTGGCACCTGCGCACACGGCCACGGGGTGGGAACATCTGCTTGGCGCCTGCGCCCATAGGCCCGGAGTGGCCAGGGGCGTTCTGGGACCTGGCTGCTCAAGGCCTATGAGAGGGCCTACAGGCTAGGAGCGGCCTGGGTCCTGAGGATGTTCCCAGGACCCAGGCCGCTGGGTGCCTGAATATGCAAAGTAACTGCCATCTTTGTTGGCAGTTAATTTGCATGTCGTGCTGATTCTGGCCGGTGAGCGTAGTAGAGGGACAGTCAATTTACATGTTTCTCTTTTATTATATACGATATTAAAGCTGTTCAACATGGCAGTCACTAGGCACATGTGGCTACTGAGCACTTAAGATGTGGCTAGAGTGACTGAATAATTAAATTTTAATTTAAAATTTAAAATCTATATGTGGCTATTGGTACTGCATTGAATAACAGTTACAGACTAGCAAATGATCACAATTACTAGTAGGTACAATAACCTCCAACAGTGCTACACTGATAAAGAAAAACATCATAGGAGTCACGCAAGTATCTATCAACAGATGAGCAGATGAACAAAATGTAGTACAATGGAATATTATTCAGGCTTAAAAAGAAAGGAAAGTCTGACAGGTTATAAAATGAATGAACTTCGATGACATATATTAAGTGAAACAAGCCAATCACAAAAGGACATATACTGTATGATTCCACTTATATCAAATTAATACAGACAGAAAGTATAAAAGTGTTTGTTATAACCTGGGGAAAAGGGATAAAGACAGTAATAAACTAGGGGTCCAGGGCACCAATTCATGCACCTTGAAAGGAACTGTGGGCCGCAAGGCTGCAGTGGGCACAGGGGCAGGTCTCGGCCCATCCCCCAATCCCGTCTGCTGGCAGCCCACTCCCGCCGCCACCACTCCCACGCTCTGATGGCACCAGCCCCACTCACACCCGCTGACGGGGCAATTGGGGCCAGCGCCAGCAGCAGGTGCAAGCAGGACCAGCACCATCAGCGGGTGTGAGCAGCGGCTGCTGCCCCAATCGCCACTCAGGAGCAGAGGGAGGTGGAGAAGCCCTCAGGGGCAATCAGGACTGGCAGTCACCGCTTGCACCCGCTGATGGCACTGAGCAATTAGGAGTGGTGCTGGGCACCTGCAGCGGGTGCGAGTGGCGCTGTCACCAGCAGCAGGTGCAAAAGGGGGCTGCTGGCCCCGATCGCCCCTCAAGAACAGGGGCAGGTGGAAAAGCCCTAAGGGGCAATCGGGGCCAGCAGCCACCACTCGCACCCACTGCTGGGCGATCGGGGCCGGGCACCGGCAGCAGGTGCGAGCAGGGCCAGCGCCAGCAGCAGGTGCAAATGCTGGGCCGGAGCAAAGAATTTTCAGTAACCACCAGAGGCTCTCCCCGATGACAGTGACTGGCGACCCGCCTTGGTCTGGCACTCCCACTCACCTGCTCCACCATCCGTACGTGCCCCCTGGTGGTCAGCGCACGTCATGGCAACCGGTTATTCAATTGTTTGGTTATTCAGCTGTTCAGTCTATTTGCATATTAGGGTTTTATATATATAGATGGGTACAAAGTGTCAGCTTTACAAGATGGAAAGAGTTCTGGAGACGGATGGTGATGACAGTGAATGTATTAACGTCACTGAACTGTACACTTAAAAATGATTAACACAGTAACTGTGTATTTTACAATTAAATTTTTTAAAGCATCACATTTAAACAAATAAGTACTTCTGATAGCATAGCTAACTGGAAATCTAAAGTCACCAATAAAGGAAATAAAGTGCTTTTCAGAGATGGAAACATCAGATTTACTGAGAAAAAGTTACAGTAACCCCATAATGAATCAAGTTTTACTACATTACCACAGCATGACCAAGAGCTAAGC
Source organism: Myotis brandtii (assembly GCF_000412655.1). Classification (NCBI taxonomy): domain Eukaryota; kingdom Metazoa; phylum Chordata; class Mammalia; order Chiroptera; family Vespertilionidae; genus Myotis; species Myotis brandtii. The sequence goes on from NW_005371694.1 coordinate 311,620, forward strand.
ATTTTACTTGTACAGGATCTAGCTGGACAGAATATATTGGTGCTCTTTTAAGAACTCACAAGGCTAGAAAAAGTAGTGTTAAACCTTAAGTGTAGTGTTTTGATGCTTGGTTTGGTTTTAGGCACTGGCAATAGAGCTGTGGTTGAGCAAGTTATATATTGAACAACAAGAAAAACAAGGCCCCAAAATATGTTCAGTTATTTGTTAATTGTATATAGTTATTTCTAACTTCCTTAGAAGATAACACTAACTCTTGATTTTAGAGGCAGGGTGTAGCATAACCTTGCTGCACTCTCAGGTTATAAAGAGCACAGCAAGGTAATACTAGGATATTGATGAGGATACTAACATTAAAAACACATGCACAAGAAAGGAGGACAAAATTATCATAGATAACAAAAACAAAAGAGGTCATCCTTTTCCTCATAAATCATGTATGTATTTAGGCCCAATACTATGATCACTAAGTGTTAAAATACTACAACAAAATATTTTAGGAAAGTTGTTAGGTGCTACATAACCAATCACTAAATTTACTTATCAAAAATGTATCTTAAGTAAAATTATTCTTGATTATATGATATGAATATATTCATATATTCAATGAATACATTTTTCTTAGCAGAATTTTAAGGATTGTCCAACTTGTCAAAAGCTTTTCAGACAGATGATAAATATTATCTTAAAATTAGAAATAGCATTTGCAAAGATACAGAGCTATAAAGCAGTGTACTAGTTCCAAGGACTGCAAATAGTTTAATATCACAGAGTGGAAGATGCATAAGGAGAAAAATCTGAAAAGACTGATAAGGGCCAGATGATGGAAGGTCTAATATATTTTATTCTACAATCAATAAGTTACTAAAAGCGTTTAAAGGAAGTGCTTTCTTAACCTATATTTCCTTCTCAGAGAACAGTCCCTATCACTAACTCACAGGAGAGTCCTTGCAGCCATATTAGCACATATTGGTATGGAGAACTCTATTCCTTCATTGTCATAGTTGACTAGATAAGGGGTACATGTTCTGTGTGGTATCAGATTTTCTCATTCAATCTATATATATAAAAGCCTAAGTGACTGACCGACCAGATGATCAAATGACCCGTCGCTATGACACGCACTGACCACTAGGGGGCAACGCAGGAGCTGTCCCCTGGTGGCCAATGTGCTCCCACAGCAGGCGTGCCACTGAGCTGACCGACGGGTGCCAAACGCAGGACTCACGGCTGGCAAGTGCTGCTGCGGCAGTGCGAGCCTCTCCTGATCGGGACTGACTGGGCGCGAGCCCACAGCAGGCACAGCAGGGCAAGGATGAGCAGGAGAGGCAGGTGGGAGCGGCAAGCAGGAGCTGCAAGCAGCGTTGCACTGCCAGTTTTGGCCCAATCCCCACAGGCCACACTGAGGGACCCCACCAGTGCACAAATCCGTGCACCGGGCCTCTAGTAATTTATAATTGTGGCACTGAACAAGTGAATCAGTTAGCTCTGGGCACTGGACCTGTAAATTAATGTAATTCAGAAATTAAGAGTGCCACTTGGGGATGACATAAAAGGAGAATCAATATACAGAGGAATATAAAGAAGTATACATACTTAAAGAATAAGAGATATGAGAACATGTAGCCCTACAGAGAAAGAAAGCCTCTACTTTCCTACTTAGTCCTCATGGGACCTGACTATATGCCCTACTCTTGATTAAGTGAAATGTCCCTGTAGCTTTCCAATAAACCCAATTGTTGTTTAAGCTAATTTAATTGGATTTATATTCCCTGCAACCCTGAGATAAAACAAGGTGATTAATTCTGGTGGTTAATCTGAAGAATTAGAGAAAAATAGGCTAAAAGGGTAGAACTTGTAAATTAAAAAAAGAATTATCAAAAGAAAGCAACAGTAGCAAATAAAGACAGATATGATGAATGAAAAGGAACCAATATTGTGCAGAGTTCATGAAGCTCAATTAAAACAAGAGACTTTCAGTAACCTGAGACAGTATAAATTACCTCCAAGGATTAGAATGAGCAAGAGGTCAATGGTGCTTTTAAGAATAATTTCAACAGAATAATGGGACAGAAGTCATATTTGAGTAAATTAAGAAATAAACGATAGAAATTAAATTCAAATAAGAAATTCTTTAAAGGAGTGTGATGAGTAAAAGAAGTCTGAGGGGATAACAGTATTAAAGAAAAAACATAATTAGAAAAAGAGAGAGATGTGAACTTATCTCTAGGCAGAGTTAAGGGAGAATGAAAACCCCATCCGGTCCAGGAGAGTATAGCCTTAGCAAAGTCAAACAACTTTTCCTTAAACTTGAATTTAAAAAAAAAAAAAAAAAAAAAAGATGTTAAAATGCCAAGAATAAAGAGAATTAATAAAATAAAGAGAAGAAAAGTTGAGGAAAATCTCAATTAATCCTAAGTGTCATTCAGTAGAGGCAGTGAGTAGGTGAGTGATTTGCTGAAAACTAAGGAGGAGGAATTGGTTGGATGACCTGAGAAAATATAAAAGGTTTGAACCACAACTGGGGAATGTGAGGGGATTTAACAAGAGGTTAAGTCAAAGATCTTACTAACCCAAGGTTTCAGGGGATGCAACAAAAAAATAGAAGAAACACAAACTGGTACTCTAAGAAAAAAATGAGCTACTAATGATTTATGTAAAAACTAGAGGATCAGTGCACAACATTCGTGCACTAGGGGTAGGGGGGTCCCTCAGCCCAGTCTGCACCCTCTTGCGGTCCGGTACCCCTCACTCCTTACTGCCCACCTGCAGCAGAGGCAGGAGAGGCTCCCGCCACCACTGCTGCGCTCGCCAGCTGTGAGACGGGCTTCTGGCTGAGCAGCACGGCACCTGTGGGAGCACACTAACCACCAAGGGGCAGCTCCTGCATTGAGTGTCTGCCCCTGGTGATCAGTGAATATCATAGTGACTGGTCATTCCACCATTCGGTTGATTTGCATATTAGGGTTTTATTATACAGAATTACTTCAGATATAACTTATTATATAACCTAATATGATGTAATCTTAATTTCTAACTTATAAAAATTAAGTAAGGCTATTCAGAAATATTTCTCTCCTTAAAAAGTGAAGTGTTTTATCTTAAATTTACACTGTAAGATATACACTGAGTGGCCAGATTATTATGACCACCTGACGTTTGTAGGAAAATTAGCTATAATTTCGCACTGAAATTCTAGAGGGCCAGACCATTTAAATTGGGAAGCAGGTTGTTTACCACGACAATAGAAGTGATTTTTTCCTGAAGATATGGGTAAACAACGCGATTTAACAGCCTTTGAACATGGGAGATATATATGGTATATTTCAAAATAATACTTTAAAAATTATAAAATAACTCAGACCTTTATTTTACTCCATATTAAAAAATCAACTTCAAATGTATTGACTCATATTTAAAAACAAAAAACAAAAAAACAACACTTCAAAACTCTTAGTAGAAAATTTGGTGACTATTCCACAGTAACGAACAATTTCTTAAACAGCATATACAATAAAAGAAAAGATTAACAAATCTGACTAAAATTTTTAAAAAAATTTTTTCATCTAGACAGCACAGCAATGACAAAAACTCCATTTAGGATTCCAGGTTTGTCAATATCAGTAAATTTGGCAAGAGAATAATAATTTCTGGATTATAACCAATATTAAATCTGACCAACTCCAGCACTTTATTGACAAGCTATGCACATATCAGAATAACCAATTCACATATAATTCTATACTTGGAATCTAATGCCCTTCAAATAAAAGAATAAAATATTAAAATGAAAAGTATTTTTCGAGGAGGAACCAAGACAGCGGCATAGATAAACACCAGAAATTGCTGCCTCCCACAACAAATGCAAAAATACAACTAAAAGACAAAACGGACATCATCCAGAACTACAGGAAGGCTGGCTGAGTGAAAATTCTACAACTAGAAGGAAAGAGAAAAGCACACTGAGACTCAGAGGCGCTGCGGAGGTGGAGTGCAGAGGTACGGAGGCGCACGAGGCAAGGGCTGGCGACTGAGGACGCGGCTGTCTTTTTGAAACGGGAGGGAGCCACAAGCCCCGGACTGCTCTGAACTCCAGTTCCGGGTGAGTCTCTGGGGACCTAGACTCATACGGGGAGAAACTGGACTGTCTGGCAATGGGCAGAACTCGGAACTCGAGGGCAGCTTTCTCTCAAAGGTGCTTGCAGCAATTACCGGGACACTGAGATGCGGGGCCCCTTAGGGCAGGGCTGAGGATCAGCCATAGCTGCTTGCTCC
>NW_005371694.1:317619-325012 GCF_000412655.1 Myotis brandtii
GGGAAAAAGAGGAACAACTGTAATAATCTGAACAATAAAGATTTAATTAAAATTTTTAAAAAGAAGGAAAAAAAGTATTTTTCATGGAAGAGATATGAAAAAGGAAAAATGAGGAGCAGTTGAACTATTTACACATAGAATTTTAACCATTTTTTTTGCTTCTAAATTCACTCTTTGAGTTAATTAACACTGAGTGTCTAGTATGTGTTAAGTGATGCAATATTTTATACAACTTTCTATGGTTGTTCATTTGGATAACTGAATCTGCAGATCATAAACTCAGTAACTTTACCCTTTCTATACCAAATCTAGAATAGAGTTAAGTGCAGGCTTGCTGACCACAATCATGTAAATGATTCTGAGTATTTGCCATAAACTGTAAAACATTTAAAACTGTCCCTCCCACCTGACTGACATGGCTCAGTGGTTGAGCTTCAACCTCTGAACCAGAAGGTCACAGTTCGATTCCTGGTCAGGGTACATGCCCGGGTTGTGGGCTTGATCCTCAGTGTGGGGCATACAGGAGGCAGCCCAATCAACAATTCTCTCTCATCACTGATGTTTCTATCTCTTTCTCCTTCTCCCTTCCTCTCTGAAATCAATTTTTTTAAAAAGAAAAACGTAGTAAGTAAAACTGCCCCTCCCAAAAACTCCCTAAAAAAAGTGAAAAGTCAAGTTACAAACTGAGAAAAGACAGTCACAATATAAACAAAGGTTAACATGACTATACAGAACTCTTATAAATCAATGAGAAAAACAGAAATATCAGCAAGAGACATGAATAGGAATTTAACTGAAAACAAAAAGGTCAGTAAACATAAAAAGAAATGTTCTACATCAGTGATAAGGAAAATGCAAATCTAGACCACAATGATAGAGCATATTACTCTTCTGATTTGTAAAAATTAAAACATAGTATCAAATGTCGAAGAGGATTGGATAAGGATCTTTTTTATCTCATATACTGCTGATCTATATAATAAAAGTCTAAGCAACTGTTATGGCAGAACAACCAGAACAACCCGTCGCTATGATGCGCACTGACCACCAGGGGCAGACGCTCAATGCAGGAGCTGCTCCCTGGTGGTCAGTGCGCTCCCACAGGGGGAGTGGGCGCTCAGCCAGAAGCTGGGCTCACAGCTGTCGAGCGCAGCGGTGGTGGCGGGAGCCTCTCCTGCCCCCATGGCAGCGCACTAAGGAGCAGCAAGCTGAGCTGTAAGGAGCATGCTGCTAAGGAGCAGCCAGCTGAGCAGTAAGGAGCAAGCAGGCGAGCGGTAAGGAGCAAGGGATCCAGGATTGCAAGAGGGATGTCTGACTGCCGGGGATTGGGCTAAGCCAGCAGTCGGATATCCCCCGAGGGGTCCTGGACTGAGAGAAGGCGCAGGCCGGGCTGAGGGGAACCCCCCTGCCCAGTGCACGAATTTCGTGCAACGGGGCTCTACTATGAATATAAATGGGCTCAACCACATTGGAAGCTAGACATCATCTCCTAAAGTTGGGCATTCACCTACCCTGTGAGGCAGCAAGACAATGAACATAAAATTTAAGATGATGATTACCTTGGTTGATGAAAGGTTGACAAAAAAAGGAAGATGGAAAGGAGAAAAACCATATGTAGGTTAAGTTCCTAGCTTCTGGGGGGAGATGGGGAATGGCTGTCCATGGGTGCTTAGTATAATGATAGATAATGATTAATCCAATGCAGTGTACCTAAGGTTTAATAAAAGAAAAAAATCTAAAAATGTTATGAAATTTGTCCAGTAAAAATTCTGAAACAGGAATAACAAGCACTTCTATAGAGATTTACTAAGCTAGTAACTATAGGGAAGGGAAAACAATACAATTAATGTTTAAAGATATGTTATTCACCACATGTAGTGGGTGGTAAATTTGTCTTCTATATCTAAAATAAATTCCAAATGCTGCCACCATAACAACTTTCCAATAAATTAAGGTCTTTGTAGGCCAGGACGGTAAAGCTTAATCAATTAGAAAAAAGTAATCACTGCCAAGTTTCTAAAATAGATAAATCCCAATAATGGTATATATTATGTAATTCTTGTGTAACAATTTATCTTTATAACACTAATATTTACCTTCCAATCTAAGGTATTCATATCATCAAATACACTCCTCCTAGGCTTTTCTGTTCTTTATTTTTAACAGACAATATTTATGTACATAATGTTAGACAAATTTTTTGTTAGATTGTGAAAAACTGAATGTGACAATAGAGCTAGTTTTAAATAAGGTTTCATTAGACAAAAATAAGAGAAACTGAGTGTGTCAAAAGAAATACTCTTTTCTGCTTTTCTAAGATATTAGAAGTTATTTTTTCATTAGTATGTTTTTCCCATTCAAAATTGTATCTTTTTAAAGCTTTTAACTAGTTTTTCATTTTCTAACTTTGCTGCCAAGTTTGAACTCTGCTGTATATCAAAAGTTAATATTAAATGTCATATGATTTTTTCATACTCTAATTAGAGTAAAATTGGTTTTTGAAATTGAGTAGACATTTGACAATTGTTCAACACAACACATTTACCTAGGAAATGATGCAGAATTAACTATTCTATTCAAATATCATTTATGCTTCTGGAAGCAACATTATTTTCACCTCTATAAACTATTACTCCACTCTTCCCATTTGTTTGAAAGTATAACACATAAGAATAAACTGATAAAAGGCATGAAAATTAACTGTTGCCAAATTTGAAAAGCAGAAAAGGAGAACTCAAGGAATCAGATGCAAAGCCCTGGAATAAACAGAGAATGCCTACAAGGTGCCCCTACCTATCTTTATTTAAACATTGATCAAATAGGAATAGTAGGAGTTGTAGGAGACTAGAACTAATATCTATTATACTAATTAGAAATGACAGAAAAACATGATCCATTTTAGTCATCACTTTATAACACGTTTCAGCAGAGATGTTTACCTGGGTAGTCAATAAAAAATTGAGAATTTATTTAAAGATATGCCTTATTTAACAAAATATGCAGATTTATTTAAGAGCAGCAAGAATCAAATCTAAGCTGAAAACCATATCATACTAATTTATTATTCAGAGTCTATGCTATGTATCATTGTCTATTACTAAGTCCATACTGTACTCACCACTTGTTTTTCTTCTTAACTGTATCTCAAAGTACTGACTCACAATCGAAACATTTTGAGATTAAAAAAAGTCAACAAAGCTACTTAAATCTGCTTATCTATAAAAAGTGGCAAAAATTTTTTCAACCTATAGCTATTCATATCTTAAAACTCTGTGAACCTCATTTCTCTTCAAAAATTCTAGTAAGTAAAATGAGATAAAGGGAGGAAAATCTCAAATCAATATGTTGAACATTTTAAAATTACACAATTTAGTATATTAAATATATCTCAATAAAAAAGGAAGGAAAGGGGAAACAGACTCAATTCTGGGGCTTATAGGTTGGAAAAGTTTGTCAGTTATCTCTGAGTGAGAACTATGAGCAAATTTTCTTTTTTTTGTGTGTGTACTTCCTACATTTTCCAAATTTTCTACAGTGAACATGTATCACTTTTATAACTTGAAAAAATTGTAAAATCTATTTTACCCATCCTGCCTACTTTCTCATACTACATTCCCCCAACACACCTGGAAATTTTAATCCTCCCAACACAGAGTCCTTTCTAGCATCACTGCAAAATTATATGCCACCTCCCAATTTCCCATCAAACGATAAAATAGCAATGTGCTGTATGTAGATGTAATATAACTAGTGCAGAAATCCCTTTTGAACTTGTCAAGGGAGTATTTTTTGAGACAAAAGATTAGAAATGTAAATTTAAAAAAACAAAGTAATTTCTTATGTCAATGATTATAATCAAGTTCTCTTAGAACAGTCAAGGCATTTCTCATCCTAGGTGAAAACTGGTGCCTTCTCATCAATGTACTGAGTATCTACTAAGTGCCAAACATAGCTTGGCTATACATGAGCTTAATTTTTTAAAGCCAAGTTTATCTTATGGATAATCTACAGAGAAATGTAAAATCTTTAGAAAGTTTTGGGCAAACATTTAACAACTTTCATCAGAATCAATAATTTTTAAATGAAAAAAACCTGCAAAAACTTAGTGGTACTGTTATTCCTTGTAGAACATCACACCTATTCACCATAATAAAGCACTGCCAAATTACAGACTACCAAATAGAATGTGAAAATCATTTTTCCTTGTTATAGAGGTGCCTAACAAGTAGTCTGAAGTTTGTATTAAAGCTAACTCTGGTTAATTACGTTTGGCCAATTTTTAGAAAGTTTACACATCTACCACATTGGAATGTAAAACATTTATGTACCCACAGAACTGTGGCACAGCTTAAAGAATAGTGTAGTGGGCAAACATATAGATCTGAATTCAAACTCAAAGTTACAATGCGACTGTGGAGCATCCCTGAACTTAATTTCTTGATCCGTAAAATGGAAATAATACCCACCCACCTTACTGGACTGTTGTAAAGAATAAGGTGTACTGGTATATAAGGGTACCAAGTGCAATGTCTGACATACAGCAAATAATCAATAAATGTTATTGTTTTACTCTCTGCTAGAAAGTAAAAACCATATCTTGTCATTTTTATATCCTTCAATATGGCTTTAGTAGGTACTCACTAAATGTTTCTTTAAATGAATCTCTATAAATTTAAGGCTAACTACTTCAACATCCACTTGAGCAAGTCACCTCTACTAAATAAATTCTGCTGAGAATGGAACTTCAGATTCCCAGCACTTTATCAGGCATTTTGATGGAGATGAATCCCCATTAATTGAAAAGGTAACTTTATTAGTATGTTAATATTTGGGTCTGAATTCTATAAAATTTGCCAACATTTTCATTTTGAGATTCTTCATATAGTTTTAATTAATCCAGTTTCCTTGAAAATAAACTTTAACTTCTTTGGCCTCACAAAACTAGCTCATTAAGTTTCCTACTACATTTCAAATTTAAAAAAGAAAAGAAATTGTCAATTAATTTTATATTTCTAAATAGCCTATTTTAATTTTTACTACAGTAAATAAATGTTCTTCCTTACACTTTGAAGTCTCTAGCCATCAAAGTTCGTGTGTAAACGTTACTACATAGAAATATTATAGTAATTAACAAGACAAAGTACTGTGGTTTTAGATTTTCTTTGTTTTGTCTTCCTATAACCAAAGGTTATCAATAATCCAACTCCAGTTCAAGTACTAAAGTACTGCAAATTCTGCAATATAATTTGAAAAATAATTTGAAAATGTTAAATATATAATGTTTCAAAATAAACATCAATTTCATTAAAAATAGGTAACATGTAACTTTCAGAGTGAAACAAGTATTCCTGAGACAAGATATGGCAAAGTAGCAGTTATTAACTACTAAACATAAATCTTCAAACTTGGGACATAAATTACAATTTAAATACTTAAAATAGCTTGGCAGAGAAGCATTAAGATCTACATACTAAATGACCTTTTAATTTAAATAAATTCAAACTTAGAAGCTTTTAAAAAATTGGTTCTACCAGCAAGTTTGATAAATATTTAGTTACTATAGACTAGTTTCTTGACCCAATGAAATAATAAAATGTTTGAATAGATGGAAGTGCCTGGTGAGGCAAATTTTATCACCATTTATCTTAAGTGCTGATATAATTAATCTCAATTATTTTAATAAACATTATACAGTTCAAATGCATTAGAAATGGGAGTCAAATACACTAAGAAAAATGCCCTGGGTATATATGATAACCTATAAGGTAACACTTAATAAAAACTATTCTTTTTCTGGGTTACATTTTAATTTATTTAAACTAAAGACTTTAGATATTTCCTTACTTTGGTCCCATTTTTAAAACAGTCATATTTAAAATGTCTTATTTCTCTAACTTGCTTCCTTGTTATTGTCAAAACTGATTATTACTAAAAGTTCCCAAACGTTATATTTTAATTCACATAAAAATGTTTTCAGGCCCAGTGTCTTTCATGCCTACTGTCTATAAAATACAAATTAGGATGCCAAATATTATATAATTCTGAAGCCACACCAAAGCTCCTGTCATTTTCGTGTGTGTGTGTGTGTGTGTGTGTGCGCGCGCGCTCCAAAGCTCCTGTCATTTTCGTGTGTGTGTGCGCGCGCGCGCGCGCGCTCTGAATAGGAACCTATTCATATTTTAAGATTAGGCAATGGAATGCATTTCCGATTGTGCCTCAAACAAACTTCATTTTAAAAGCTCATGTAAATTAATAAAACAATAAATTTCATTCATTTCGCAAATGTGGTATGCTGTAAGACCTCCTTATAAAAAGCTAGGAATTTAAAAACTATATAGCAACATATTCAATTATACGAAATTCAGCTTTGCATTTCCAGAGGATTCCAAGTTTGCAACAGTATATTGGTATATCTTGCTGAAATCTCTATTTTTGTGGAGGAAATATCAAGTATTATAATAATACTTTCAAACCTACATCTTGCACTTACACCTTGCGTATGCAGAGATCTATTGAAAAAAACATTTGAAAGGCAAAAAAAAAATTAACAGTTGCAATAATTTTGACATCAAGAATCAATCCTTCAGTGTCTAAACTCAGTCTCTAAAAAAAAAAGTAACTGTCCAACGCACTAAAGAAATATAATTATGACATTTTTTTCCTTCTCTTAGAAGTCTATAAGACGACTACATTAAAACAAGTCAAAGTAAGTTTAAGTCAAAAAAACAGGCATGAAATTTTAATCCAGATGTAAACATCTCTGGAAAACTCCAAAGTAATGAACACTAGATCCAACAGGGTAGCGTAGAGCCCTAAAAACAAAAATCGTGCCTCCACGATCAGATACTTAGCTGGAAATGGGAAACAATAACATTGCTACTGGACACGGACTTAACTAAGGGACCCCATCAGCTCTCCTCTCCTGCAGGCCTGCGGTGCCCAGCATTTTCCCTGAGTCGACCGCCCTTCTCGTTTGTAAACAACTTCTGTAGCTTTTTCTCGGGTGGTCAAACGAGAGGGAAAATGAAAGTCCGAAAAGCAACAGCATCTAAGCTTCCGAATCTGAGCACGGGAGTCGCTGAGAAGGGGGGGAATCCCATATATCACTTAGTAAAAATAGAAAGGAAAAAAAGGTAGCCCTCGAATTCGAGAAAAGAAATACAGTCACCTGAAGAGGTTGGTGAAGTAAAGCCAGCACTTAGTAAGACACGTTTTTTAAAAAAAAACAAAACCAACAAAAAAACAACAACCCACATACACACACAAACTTGTCTGGGGGCTGGAAGTTATGGGGCGCTCTTTGTGCGAAGTCGGAGGGGAAGGGGAGGGACGAGAAAGAGCTCGGGAGTCATTCAAAGGAGTTCGAGCAGCGGAGTGCGGCGCGGGCGGGGCG
>NW_005371694.1:325204-325468 GCF_000412655.1 Myotis brandtii
GCGGCCCTGGCCTGGAGCTCCGTGAGCAGGATCTCCCCCCGTTCGGGGTTGGACGCCATTGCACTCCGCTCTGGACTCCGCACCTGGACGCGACCGCCGCTCGCGAAGGGAGAAGGCGGGACGGGACCGGGGAGGGGGGGGTGAGGAGCGGAGAGAGAAAGGGAAAAAACACACAAAAACCTAGGGCTTCATGGAGGCGCAGCCCGTGCTGGCGGCGCGGCTTACTCCGCCCGGTTCATGGGGAGCGGCGGGGAGCGAGGGCAC
>NW_005371694.1:326228-329791 GCF_000412655.1 Myotis brandtii
AAGGTGCACCGGGCTCCACTGGGGTGTGGTCTGCCCTTTTGAAGAAACATAGCCGCTCGCGATATCTGGCAACTTTTAACGCACAGTCTTTTTTGAGAACGAGCTTTTCCCAAGCGCTGAACTATGTTTTTTGTCGGTGGAACAGCACAGAATTTAGGATTTAATTAGCTGGCTTCTTGAACTGTTTGAACTGAATTTAAACTGAAGGAGGGCGGGGCGGGATAAAAGCCAGGAAAGGGAAAAAAGCCAACTCTCCTTGGTGTAGTAAACATCCAAGCTAGCCTGTTAGTGACATATAGCTAAATAGTGTAAATTTAGGGTTGTTGTGTCTTTTTTAAATGACTGTATAGTATCCAGGAATGCCAATAAAGTTTCCAACAGGTAGCTTTTGTTTTGTCTGAGCACTGAATAGATATTATTCTAGGCAATTGCCTACCTTTAGATGATCGGAGGCTGAAATACAATGGCTTTGTTAAAAGCTGCTTGGGAGAAAGTGATAGGGATTCGTTAGATAGCTACCTCAATAATGGCTTAGTTGGCATGCTTCTTAAGAAGTATGTATACCATTATGTTCTTGTCTTACACTCTGTGTAAGATCTGTTGGACTTATGCTGGGATTTAATGTTTATCTTTTTGTCTTCTCAAGTCTCATGCATTAATTTGACAAATATTTGTTGAAGGTCTGGAGTTCTGTGACCAGATTTTCTGAACTCCAACTCATGACATGTGAAAAAGAATTTTTCTGGTGTGTATTTCAAAAGTTTTTACAGCTATTTATATGTTTGATGCATTGCCTTGGTTGAAAATAATTAAAATATATGAAATAACAACTCTTGGGAAAAGCCAGATTATAAATGTCCTCCCTGGTAACTAAGAGCCAGACAGAGAGTGTTCTAAGGCCCTGGAGTTAACAGCTAGGATTACAAAAGAGTTCTTGTCTCTGGAGTGATTGAGTCCTTTAGAGAAACAGACTGAGGTCCAAACCAATCTGTTTCGATAATGCAATTTTAAATGGTAGGAATGAAATGTTTAGGGGAGCACTGCATGTGATAAAATATACATAACAAAACTTAACATGTTAACAATTACAAGTGTACAATTCAGTGCATTAAATGCATGCAAATGTATTTGGCTCATTTTTGCCTTCCCTTATTCCAGAATGGATTTAATATTGCTGGCATGCACATAGTAGCTGCTTAACAATGATGGAATTTAAAATGACCTATGTAAGGACTGAGAAATATAGTCAATAGGTATTCTTTTTAAAAATAAGTTTAGATATAATACAGAAAACATTCACGTTTTTAGCACCATGGAGTTTTAGCCTAATTCTTATTATAAGCAGGAAAAAAAAAAAAGCCATAATTTACTTAGTTAATTAGGAGCATGGCAATTTAGTGGCAGAAATGGAGCCTAGAACCTAAATCTCCTAATTGCCAGTCCTATTTCTTCTAACCTAGTCCTAGACCAGGGGTGGGCAACCTTTTTGTGAGTGCGTGCCAAAACCAGCAGAATCTCTGACTCAAAATTCTTCTGCGTGCCAACTCTAATTTTTTGAGAACATGTTACGCCTACTTGATATCTCTTAAGGTGTACGTATGTGAAGAACCTTGAAGAAATAATAAAATTCATTCGAGCGACAAAAACACAGTATATGATGATGAAAAATACATTTATTTTTTAATGTATACATGTACACTGATAGTCCGACAGAAAACTTTATGACTCCGTTTGATATTATCAGTGGGACTTTTGCTGCTGCATCACTGATGACAGAGATTTTACATCAGGTTTATATTTCGTGACCTTCAGAAATATGCACGAGCTACTACTTTCATCAGCCAGGCTACTCCTATTATGAGACTTAGATTCACAAGCATATGTGTATGAAACCAAAACACTGGTCGGATCTAGGAAGGCAGGGAGAGTTAAGGCAGAGGCATAGAAATTGCTCTTCCCCCTCTCTCGTCAATCCATGTCTATGGTCTTAAATATCTTAATTATCTTTAATATCTTGTTATGTAAAATGATTTATTTATCTAAGATGCACCTACACTGAATTTATCTGGGGAAAAAAAGTCGATATTAAGAAAAAAATTGTAAATGGAAGATTATAAGAGAGGGTTTCGCGTGCCAGCAAAAGTTACTAGCGTGCCATGTTTGGCACGCGTGCCAGGGGTTGCCCACCCCTGTCCTAGACCATGCCACTATAAGTACTTTAAAATAGAATCTTCATTTAAACGGAACTCAAAGCATTATATACCCCTTCAAAATTTTTACTATAGAAAAACACTTAAAATTTTACATATTTCTAGTGCTAAAACAAGTATTGATAATAATTTTAATTGTATATATCACATGTAAACAACAAAAATAAAAATTTTTAAAGTTATAGGAATTATTTCTGAGATCAGTTATGCTGGGAAAAGTAGTATAATACAAAAGGGAGATCAAGACAAAATGAAAACTGCTTGATAATCTGGAAAATGTAATGGTTTAAACAGTAATTAGTTTAATTTAAGCTAAAAACTGCTACCCATCTCATAGTCTCTGTTCAGGGCCAAGGTAAGGGGAAGTAATAGTACATGGAACACACTTATCAGAATGAAGCACACTTGAAAAAGTTTTCATGGAAACTCATATCGTGTTGATTCAGATGAGTTGTATTCAGTCCCTATTTGCAAGTGTTTTTAGGGAATCCTAAGTGTAGTTCATCTGAAGTTATGTTCTAATTTATATTACCAATAAAACAAATGAAAGGGTTTTTTTTTTACACATGTCCCTATAAGTTAAAGACCTCAAATATATGGATTGTATCACTAGTTATGCAGACACCTTTAAATTTTTTTCATAGCAATTTTAAAAGTCTTTAAAGATTAGGAATTAGAGAGAGAACCAAGATGGCGGCATAGGTTAACGCCGGAGTTTGCCGCCTCGAACAACCAATTCAAAAATACAACTAAAAGACGGAACGGACATCACCCAGAACCACAGGAAGGCTGGCTGAGGAGAGATTCTACAACTAGAAGTAAAGAGAAATCCATACCCAGACTCAGAGGAGGCGCAGTGCGGAGGTGAAATACTAAGGTGCGGAGGTGCGCGTGGAGCGGGCCGGCGGCGGAGGGCGCGGTTGTTGGTTTCAATCAGGAGGGAGTTTCAGACTCTGAGCTCCAGATCCCGGCGAGTCTCTAGGGACCCAGACTCAAACGGGAGAAGCGGGAAGGCAGCTTTCTCTCCGAGGTTTGCAGCGGTTGCAGAGCCGCTGGGGACGGAACTGAGAGCAACCATAACTGCTCCCTCCGCCCGTCCTGTAGATCCCCTGGGACCCACCCCGCCCAAGCCCTGCACAGAAGCATTTGCCGGATAGCCTCAGGCAAAGGCTAGATTAGCACCGCCCTAGAGATTCAGCACAGAAGTTCTCCCACTGCAGACACAGCTGACTCTCATAGCCAGTTAGCCTGGAAGTCAATTCACCCCTAGTATTGCCGACAACAATTAAGGCTTAACTACAACAAGACTGCGCACAAAGACCACAAGGGGGTGCACCAAGAAAGCATAAAAAA
>NW_005371694.1:330757-334777 GCF_000412655.1 Myotis brandtii
TGGGGCGGGAACTGAGAGGAGGGGAGTTAGGGGGGGAAAAAAAGAGGAACAAATGTAATCTGAACAATAAATATTTAATTAAAAAATAAAAATAAAAATAAATAAAAATTAGGAATTACCAAACATATAGAAATAGTTTCAGTTAACAAAAATTTGATAGAAAGTGTTACCTTGTATTTTTCTTTTTAAAATGAAAAATCTTACAGGAAAAATCCTAGTAGCATTGAATTTCATTATTTTTGTTTTGTTTTCTGTGGTATTGGTGAGAAACAGACTTTCAGATATTTAGATAATACAGGAAAAGGGTCAAAAAACTTTACTTTGTGAACCAAACTTTTTATTGCCTTGCATTTTTTATTTCCCCTTTTTTTTCTTAATATTAGTAAAGTGGGTTGTTTTTGTTTTTTCCAATTTTAGCTTATCCCAAAAGCATTTTTAGAGAATAGAAGGAAGGTAAATTTTGGTGTTGTTATTTTGATGTTAATGTTAAAAAAAGAAAAAAAAAAGAATAACCCCATACTCCTAAGAGATAGTAGTGAAGTAGCAGTGGTAACCAAAGTCACAGATTACCAAAGGAGAGGCAGAATCAGGGAGACAGAATCAGAACGACTTGATCACTCTTATTTAAGAAATCCCTTGTAGGGATTGTTCCTTTGTGTGCTGTATGAGGATAATTTTGAGAAGAAGATAGTTAAAAAAAAAAAAAAAGTCAAGAACACAGAAGAGTAAACTAGTTGTAGTGACTGTAGCAAATATTTTCTGCGATGTCTTCTCAGCCCACATCCCCTTCTCTGAGAATTGCCCCTATTACCAGAGAACAGGTCTCTGTAGCCATGTTGATTCTGATTGACCTAGAAATTTCAGTAACCTTAGGGTGGACTGTGATAGAACATCTCCAAGCCAACAAAATTCTGTTTCCAAGAATCTGGAAACAGAACATTGGAATGTTGATTAACTGGTGGCCCTGCAGTGTGTGGTGTTATGGTTCTAGGGCTAGAATGGCCATTTTCTGCCATATGTACAAAGATGCAGAAAAATATACTCTTTGGAAAAGAAAAAAGTTCTTCCTTCCTGTCACTGGGAATATAGTGCTGATCAAGGCAGACCTGATATCTGTCTTCATGGAATTTTTAGTTTAGCTAAGGAGACATAATGACAGAGAAGGTGAATTCGGGGGGCTTTGAATATAGGTGAGGCAATCCTTGCCTGAGTACTTCACAGGTAAGTTGAGGTCTCACTGGGGAGTAAATGTTAATTAGGCAAAAATATGTGTTAAAGACTTTCCAAGGAGACAGAATAACATAAATGATCTAAAATGGGAGGGAGCATTGTGTAAGTACTAAAAGGCTAGTGGGGCTATAGCAAAGAGATGGAGCAATAAGCAAGAACTTATAAGCCATGTGTATCAGTTAGGATAGGATAGGTTGTGATGAGTAACAAATGATTCCAAAAATCTCGGTGGCCTACAATAAGGTTTGCTTATCTCTTCGTGCAAAATGCCCACAGCTCTGCTCCATGTCTTCTTCACTGTACCTGGGCTAACAGAGCAGTCTCTATCTGGGATATTGCCATTGTCATGGCAGAAGGAAAAGAAAAGATAAAAGGCTCTGCTAATGTGCAAAGAGAAGCAGAGGTGAGAGACTATTTCTCCCAGGAAGGTGGAAGAAATGTAGCAGAATTGGTTCTTGATGTTTTAGCATTTGCTTGTCCTAGTCTGTGGGAAGTTCAGCTACTCTATACTGTGTTTCTTCCTAGGTTCTCAGTGTTCCCATAATCTTTCCTTTTGTTGAAGCAAATTTTGTGTGTGTGCGTGTGTGCGCGCTCGCTCGCTTCAGCAAGCAGCTCTAACAAAGCCATTCAACCAAAGTAAGAATCACCAGAGAGTGACACCACAATTCTGGCTATAGGGTAGAAATAAGTAGGACCAGCAACACAATTTATTTAGTGCTGTCTCCTCTCTCAATGACTCCTTCTGTATCCTGTCTACTTATTATTCCCAAAAGATTCTAACACCAACAAACATACAAATTATAAACAATAAGTATATATTAAACCTGGTATGAACCTTCCCACAGCATTTTGTTGATAAATCTGTTTGGGTACTTACATTTCCTTGTGGTGTCTTGTAACATATCTTGTTCTCCTGCTAGACTTAAAGCCACTAGTGAGGTTACATGAATCTTATGTGGCCTAGTAGGGTGTGTCTTATGAGTAGATATTGTGTGTGTGTGTGTGTGTGTGGTTCTATACGTATTACAGAAATATTTTAGGATAATGCTCAGCCAGGGACTCTCTGTCCCTCAGAAAATTAGGTAAGTTTGCCTTGAATGCCCACTTTTTTGGCTCTAAAGTCAAGAGCCTGTTTCCCTAATCCAGTTTTTCTGATTCTCTGATGGGTTGTTTACACATGCTTGCCTCCTTTTCTCTCCCACACAAACATTTCCCCACTGCCTGTGCCTATGTTGATATAGACCTAAAGCTCGACCCATGACCAATTACCCGAATATCAACTCTCCTCAAGAATTTATGAATTCATTAACTTGGTACCAACGATTTAAGAGGGGTCACACTATATAATATACTAGGGGCCAGTGCACGAAATTCGTGCATTTCAGGGGGTCCCTCAGCCTGGCCTGCACTCTCTCACAGTCCGGGAGCCCTTGGGGGATGTCTGACTGATGTCTGTGGGGAGCGGGCCTAAGCTGCCAGTTGGACATCCTTAGCGCTGCTGCTGAGGCGGGAGAGGCTCCCACCATTGCTGTTGCACTCACCAGCCATGAGCCTGGCTTCTGGCTGAGCGGCACTCCCGCTGTGGGAACGCACTGATCACCAGGGGCAGCACCTGCATTGAGCATCTGCCCCCTGGTTGTCAATGCGTGTCATAGTGACCAGTCATTCCACTGTTTGGTCAATTTGCATATTAGCCTTTTACTATATAGGATGATGCTCTTTATCCTGAATCTGGGACTACCTCTCTTTTTCCACTCTCAGTAGATTAACAAGAAATTCTGTTCCTTTTCTAGGCTGTTACAGTTTAACCATACTTAGATTCTTCTGATTCTCAAGTGTTATTCCAAATAAGATTGTTTGGAAATATCTCCTCAAAATATACATGTTCTTCTGAAAGGGATACCAGAAAACACCATTTTCCAAGCTTGGTACATAATCAAATGAATGGTAACATTTTGAATGTTATGTATTTGAAGTAAAGAAAAATAAAGTGTGTTTTAACCGCTATTGAGAAGTTAAACTTTTTATTCTAACCCTCAGTATCCCTTGATCCTCTTAAAATTATTTAAAACTCCAAAGAGCTTATGTTTATGTGAGTTATATCTTCTGATGTTTACTATATTAGAAGTTAAAGCTGAGAAATTTTTAAAACACAAGGATACACAAGCTCATTTTATTAGCCAACAGAGTGATGACCTCATCCTGTGTCACACAGCCTCTGAAAAAACTCTATCTTACACCGGTAGGAGAATAAGAGTGGAAAAGGCAAGCGACATCATAATTTATATTATAAAAACCCAGTGGCCCTAATGCCGTAATGACCAAAGACCAGCGCGGGTGGGCGGAGCCGTGCGATTTCGCATGCTGGGCTTCTAGTATTATTATAAGAACAAGTTTGACCTTGCGGACCAGACCTGGACTGTACTTTGAGAACTGCTGTTCTAACCTATACAACTGCCTCTGGATTAGTACAGTTTCTCTGCTCGTGAATATGGAAATGTGGCCTCTTTGTCTCCAGAGTTTAAGATCTATTACATGCCAATATAATAGTGAAACATCAATGTGGTACATGAGAAATGTTGGCTATCCTTGTCAAAATGAAAAAGGAATAGAGAGATGAAAAGTTTATGTAAAACATGACTATTTTACTACTAGTGCTTCCTCTAGAGCAGTGGTTCTCAACCTTCTGGCCCTTTAAATACAGTTCCTGCCCTAACTGGTTTGGCTCAGTGGATAGAGCGTCAGCCTGCGGACTCAAGGATCCCAGGTTTAATTCTGGTCAAGGGCATG
>NW_005371694.1:335417-340986 GCF_000412655.1 Myotis brandtii
CTCATTGGTGTTTCTAACTCTCTATCCCTCTACCTTCCTCTCTGTAAAAAATCAATAAAATATATTTTAAAAAATAAAATAAATAAATACAGTTCCTCATGTTATGACCCAACCATAAAATTATTTTCGTTGCTACTTCATAACCATAATGTTGCTACTGTTATGAATCGTAATGTAAATATCTGATATGCAGGATGGTCTTAGGCGACTCCTGTGAAAGGGTCATTCGACCGCCAAAGGGGTCGCGACCCACAGGTTGAGAACCCCTGCTCTAAAGGAAAGCTCTTCTGCAACTGTAAAATGGCAAAAAATAAAATCAATAGGTACAAAGAATTAATATTGGTTATACCAAGCATTTTAAAGGGTTTGGGAGGTGAACAACAGGGAGGTGGCTTTCCCTACCATCATTTCTTAAGCTCCCAGCTATTATTCATTAATACATATTTACTATCTGAATTAGGGTAAAGCTAAACTTTTTTAACAGACACCAAACATGGCTTAAAGAACACTGACATTTGTTACTCCCTCACAAGGATTGCATAAGATTATTAATCCAAGGTTATTAGTCTGGCTCTGCTCCACGAAGCCATCTAGGGACCCAAGTGTCTTTTATCTTACTGCTCTATCATCCACCATGGTGTTATTCTCAACTACAGGCTTGAAGCTGGGTCAAAGAACCCCATAATCTACTTTGTGGGAAGTAAAAAAGAGCCTGAGGGTTCATAAATCCTATGTGTAAAGGCCCAGGCTCAAAGCTAACATATTTGTGACCCCATTCTATTGTAAGAATATAGTTACCTAACCACACCTAGCTTCAAATGAGGCTAAGAAATGTGCTCTCTGACTAGTCATGAGCCCACCCACAACTGTTTTACCGAACAAGAGGGTCAGGGTGGATTTTGATGGACAATTCACAGTATCCATCACATAGCTTTATAGTCAATGATTTTTGCAATCAACAAATTGTTCTACTCAGGCTTTAAAATGCAAGCTTCCAATCTGTAACTACCACATTCTCTAAGATGTTGAGTAAATATATTCATTGTGTCAGTTAAAAAACAAATAAAATACTTTGACACTCCTAGCAAATGATTGTTCTCTTAGCTTGAGCTTTCTAGAACCCAGCCACTATTCTGTGAGAAGCCAAAGCCTTGTGGAAAGGCTATATGTTGGTGTTCTTGCAACAGTACAGCCCAGCCTTCAGATCATCCCAGCCCAGACACCAGACAGGTGATTGAAGATACCATATATTCTATTACCATACCAAGCTATGGTAATAGATCTTCTAGTCTCAGCTATTCCAGTCCCCATCAATTCAAGTCACAGATGTTGGAATCATCCTATTTGAGGCCAGAAACATCATGGAAAGAGACAAACAACCTTACATGTCCTATCCAAATTCCTAAACCATACAATTTATGGGCATACTCAAGTGGTTTGTTTGTTTTAGGGTGGGGGAGCAATAGATACTCATGGCAATAGATAACTGAACATACATTCCAAGCTGGATATTTAGATAAGCCCACTTCTCAAATCCATTGATAGAATTCTTCTGTAATAGTTCATTTAAATTCTCTAAACTGATTTATTACAAAGTTTACCTTTTATAATTATTCACTTCTTGAGTGAAAAAAAACAACATAGACTTCTGTAATCACAGAATCTAGTATATATGTAAAGCTCATTATGAGTATAAAGTACTTGATGAGAATTTGTTTGATAATTTTGTTATAATACAAGTATATGTAACCATTTTTCATATTCATACATATAGCTTATTAAGGTATGGCTGAAAAGACGTGCAAGTGCTAATTAAAAATAAGTGCTACTTATAAAAACAACTTTAAACTATATCACTTTATAAAGTGAAGGGTTTCCTATTAAAAATACTATTTGGGAAAACTACAGTCATTTGCATATCTATTTTTATATGCTGATAAGTCACATGATCTGTGTATTGCTTTTATAGTTTAACAGTAAGCCTTTCACCAAATGAAATTTTATTTTTAAAGTATCTTAACACTGCACACATACTTACGCAAGCAGTTTGAATGGTGCAAAATGTAAGATCCACATTTCAATTGCTTTACTATGTTGCCTATAACAACTAGAGCTTCCTAAAGTTCTCCTTTATTAGAGCAAAATGTGGATGATTCATATACTATGCTTCAGCTGCCTTCATCATTTGAATGAGATAAGCTCTCAGCAAGAAGTATTCAAGAAACTGTGGTTCAAACTGTGTCATCCTGCTATAAAGCAATCTGCTAAACATTTCCGAAGCAATTTAGACAGCTGTGACTTGGTTGCGAACAATGTGGACATTTAATCTATTGACTTGAAATTGGGGCTACAGAGAAGATATTCAAGAGTTTCCTCATGAGTTCATTTGCCACATAGAAAAACACTTCCTATTTTTTACGTGCCAAGAATGGAAACCTGAGAACTATCTATATTAAAGAATAAAAATGACTGACCTTATAAATTGTTTTTTTATTAAAATATGTAGTATTATATATGTAATGATATTATACCTCCTACTGTAGATCTAAATATTATTTTAAGGGATTTTACTCAAAAGAATATGACATGCTTTTAATTTTGTTCCAGGTTATATTTGCCTTACTATAAATTCATCATAAAATTTTGGTAAATGGCTTGCCTATATTATTAACATCCTCTTTTCACTGTTTTCTATGCTGATAAAATCTGTATTTGGAGTAAATAATTATTCACCTACGAAATGCATTCCTTCCTGACTTGAAACACAATTCAAAAATCTACTGAGACAGTTAATAAAATACTATACTAGTCAACTATACTATAATCTTTATACTGATCAACCATATTAAAATTTGAAATTCACTATAATATATTCATCAGTATGTGAACAAAGACAAAGACATAGAGGTTTATCAAAAAAGAGAATACATGCTCATTTTTTTCCTTTTTTCTGTCAGTTATTTTTATAGGTATCATTTAGGCTGTGACTATAATATGTCAAAATTCACTATGTGGACATTATTCGGGTATAACTGTACAATGTCAAAATAGAGTTATATTTGTTAACATAACCAGTAGGTGAGTTAGATTTTCTCATTTTCAACTTTTTGGTTTAACATTATATGAGTATGGTTAACAGAATAATGAAGCAAATAATTTCTTAGACCCTGCTGATTATTTAACAGATTTTACATTACCTCAAATTTTCACTTTTGAGTTGTCTTTCTAAAACTATTAACCTTCTAATGCATTTTCCTCCTCCCACTGTTTTGTGATATAGACTAACAATTCTAGTAATAGCTGTGAAAGGGTGAGGGCTACGCCCTCCATCTTGCCCCAGGGTAAGGGCTACGCCCTCCGTCTTACCTTGGCCATGTGCTCGGCAAGGCTTCTTCCCCTAAGCCCAAGCCTCTGCTAGCCACACCCAGGACTTCTTTAAACTAACCAATGACAATCAAGGGAAGTCGCCATAGATATGACCACATCCTGTGTAACAAGACACCGACTTGCGCCTGGCCAATCGGCAGGGCCCACAGTCCTTTCTCCTCCCCTTACTCCAACCCCCCTATAAAACCCCTCTCCACACAGAGTTCTCTCTCTGCTTCCTGCCGCTGCATCGGCAAGGTTGGGGAGCCGAGCTAGCTCGAATAAAGACTCTTATGCTTTTGCATCGGACCTGGCTGGCTCCCTGGTGTGGTTTCTTGGGGATCCTGAAATCTGGGCATAACAGCTGCTCTGAATGAATCATTTTTTATCAGCACCTATTTTACTTGCCCTAAGTACCAAGTAAAATGATCTCAATTGGGCCTTGCCCGATCACTTGAACACTGAAAGAATTGACATTCCTTAGCTACAATGATACAGTCAACTCATTTATTTTTCTTTGAAAGGAAAATGAAGCCAGAAGCTATAAAGACTTTTATAAAAAACAAAGCTAACTCCAAGTGTTAAATATTTGGTTTGTTATTTGTAGGCAGTTCATACAAGACATCCTTTGCCTAAGGCAGTGTTAATGGATGAAAGATAGGACATTCCTGGGAAAGATTTGAAGTGTGATAGTCAGGATTTTCTGCATATTCATCCACTCTACACTTGGTGTGATATTTATGTGGTATCTGATGGAGAATACCATATAGACAAATGGTAGTTATATCTATAAAGGGCAAAATATGTTTTTCAGTATACCATCATTTTTTCCCTGATATAGGCTCCCTGCCCTTCCTTACCTCCTCCTATACCGCATATAGTTAGAAATTACTTGAAATGGATTGGTAAAGTAAGACATGTAGAATAAGGGTGATATCACACAGCTATCGCATCAATTCATTTTAGGGTTTGAAAAAAATACATATATATATATACTTTTTTCCTTTATTGATTGATTTTAGAGAAAAAGAAAGGAAGGGAGGGAGAGAGGGAGAGGGAGAGAGAGAGAGAGAGAGAGAGAGAGAAACATTGATTTATTGTCCACTTACACATTCATTGGTTGAGTCTTGTATGTGCCCTGACTGGAGCTTGAACCCACAACCTTGGTGTATCAGGACAATGCTTCAACCAACTGAGCTACTTGGCCAGTATATATATGTACATATGTGTGTATGTGTGTGTTTATGTATACATATATATACACTTTTAAAAAATTCTGGCCCTGGCCGGTTTGGCTTAGGGTATAGAGAGTCAGCCTGCGGACTCAAGGGTTGTGGGTTCGATTCTGGTCAAGGGCATGTACCTTGGTTGCAGGCTCCTCCCCAGCCCTGGCCCTGGTCAGGGCTCGTGCATGAGGCAGCCAATCGATGTGTTTCTTTCACATTAATGGTTCTCTCTGTCTTTCCTTCTCTCTTCCACTCTCTGAAAATCAATGGAGAAATGTCCTCAGGTGAGAATGAAAAAAAAAAAAATTCTGTAATTCTAAGGTGAATTGTACTTAACCAATCCCAAGAGAACAATCTTAATTTTAAAATTTTCAAAAGGAAAATCCATATTTTGAAGATTAAAAATGGTGAAAGAGTAGGAGGATGCTGCACGGACATGCTCCCAGGAACAACCTGGAATTACAACTGAAATGCAGAAAGGCTTCCTGAATAATCAATGGAAAACTCACAGGAGAGAACCCTGATACCCAAGGATGGAAGGTGGAGACCACATAGAGACTGGTAGGAGGGGTGGAGGTGTGAAAGGACTGGCCAGACACCCACAAATGGCAACTGAAGTCCTGGAGAGATATCTCAGCTATGTGTGGTGGGAGGTGAGGGGTGGGGGGTGCCACTGAGAACTCTGGGGTCTAATCCTGAAGCTAGGCTCCCCAGCAGAGAGCACCAAACTGAGGAGGTTACCCACATAACATCTAGCTGTGAAAAGCAGTGGGGTGCTGTCTCCAAGGGGTGGCAGCTGAAAGTTTGGGCACCATCTTAAAGGGCCAACACATGAAAATTCCCTGTGGAGCCACCCACCTTGTGCTCTGGCAGAGGGAGGGTGAAGTGGACTGGAGCTGTGAGAGCAAAACCCAGGACTGGGGACTTGGAAGATAGAACTCAGAAGGCAGACACCCCAAGTTTCCTGGGCTGAGTCA
>NW_005371694.1:341070-358433 GCF_000412655.1 Myotis brandtii
GGAAAACACATATATAATTACATACTGTTTTTGTGATTAATCACTATGCTTTAATTATGTTCAATTTGTAACAATGAAATTGGGGGTCACCACAACATGAGGAACTGTATTAAAAGGTCATGGCATTAGGAAGGTTGAGAACCACTGCCCTATTGGAAAACACCTTGCCCTGAGGCTATTTAAGAGATTAAAAGTAACAATTAGGTAAGCAACTTACCTACCCTGTTGAAAAAACTCCTGCCACACCTGAGGATGATTGCCTGGGGGCAATTCAAGTCGGAATCCTATTAGTCTGTAGACAGAGGCGGTCTCTGGAGGCTTTGAGTCTTAGCCTAATCCAATTAGTCAGAAACAGCCTTTATCACTGCCCTGCACTAGAGATTAAGAGGTATGGAGGATCTACCTAAAACATAGTCACAAACCCAAACAATCAAAATGAGGAAACAAAGAAACAACCCCCAATGAAAGAACTAGCAAATTCTCCAGAAGAGATAAATGAAGCAGAGATAACAAATTTATCTGAAACAGAGTTGAGAGTAATGATGTTAAAAGCTCAACTAGAATATAATAGAAGTAATCCTGTTACTTGCAGATTTTTAATATTTCCTACAACTTTTGTGATATACTATGTTAGTACAGTTTTAGTAATATTATTACACTTAAAATCCTTTTATTCTTGAAATATTAATGTTTATTGCATGCAACATTATATTTAAGATCGTTTTTCTTGAAATATTAAGGTTTATTGCATGTAACATCATTATATTTAAAATCGTTTTTCTTGAAATAAAATAAAACACAAAAAAAGAATATCAAAGACTTTTTTTAGAATATTTAGTGAGGCTTTGGCACCACATTAGTAGCAAAGTCACTTATTACCATTGCTTTAACCTTCTTAAATGAAACCTGAAGATTCAGTATTACAGTAAATAAATTCAAGTGTGGTAGATCACATTATTGTGAAAAAAAAATCTATATTTTCCCCATAAATTACAGTCTTAAAATTCTTCCTTTTCTCAGATCTATACATTTTTCAATCAAATTTTTCAGTTTTCCACCTCAACTTTAAAACTAGAATACCTATTAGTTTTTTACATTTAGAAATTGAAAATAAGAAATATTTTCAGAAATTGTATACGTTAGAATTAGATTAATTGGATGACTTATTCAGCTCTCTGTCCAGCAACTGTCAATTTGTTCACATGTAATACAAATTTAATTTTCTTAAATATTAGTGGAGTGTATTAAGGTCCCATTTATTTCTTAATTTGAATTATCCTATGGATTTGATTAACATGATTAGCCAAAGTACAGAAAAGAAATTTCTTCATTTCCATTTCAGACGGGCACTATATTTAAGATTTGAGCTCTAGCTTTAGTTCAAATTGCTCCTACAATTTTATTTTTAGTGTTTACCTGTGTTGCACTATTTTGTATTTCTCTGAAAGTATTAGCATCTGTTTAATTGAGCCACAAAGAGTAAAACAGTAAAGAACAAAGAGACAAAGAGGATGAAACAATAGAACTTAGATGTTAAATAAAACACAGGTTCACTTTTATCTTCCTTCAGAGGACCTATGCCAGCTCTAAGTTAGCTCCCTGAGACTGGAGTGAAGACTTTCTGCCCATCTGTTTGCCTTGATTAGTATACTTATTAGACCCAACCATCACATACAACAAAACATAACTAATATGTGTTAGGTAAGTGTGTGTTTGCATGGTTCAAAAATATTTTTTATGTCAATACTTTATAATAAACATTTATGCCAAGTACTTGCCTAGATGCTTTATATTTTATTCTCCCAACAATCCTATAAAGTAAGTACTACTAGTTCTTAATTTTATTGATGGGAAAACTGAGGCTCAGAGGGGTTGAGTGACCTGCCCAAAGCTTCAAAGCTTAGGAAGCAGAAGAATCCATATTCAAAGTTGTTTAGTTCCAGAACTTATGCTCTCTCTCTTTTATTTTTAGACTTATGATATAATTTATTTTTTAAAATTATTTATTGATTAAAGTATTACATATGTCTCCTTATCCCCCCATTAACCTCTCCCTGGTCACTCATGGAACTTTTAGTCATGTTGCCTGAAGAATGAATTCCTTTTAAATTTCTTAAGTATAAAAAGTTCCAAGCATGCTACATATAATCCTTTTCCACTATATATTTCCTCCCTAAAAATACTTCGGAATTTGTGTGAAAACCACCTAGAGGAGAAAGCTGAAATGCACCTTCCCCCCCGACCCCAGTGTCTGTGTCCATTGTTAATGCTTATATGCATGCACACAAGTCCTTTGGTTGATCTCCTAACACCATGTCATGTCTCTCCTCCCCCCTCCCCCCGCCTTCCCTCTGAAGTTTGACAGTCAGTTGATGCATCTCCGTTTCTGGATCTATTTTTATTCATCAGTTTATGTTGTTCATTATATTCCACAAATGAGTGAGATCATGTGGTATTTATCTTTCTCCTATGCTCTCTCTTTTTTAAAAATAAATTTTATTAATTTCAGAGATGAAGGGAAAGGGAGAGAAACATCAATGATAAGAAAAACATTGAACGGTTGCTTCCTGCACACCCCCTACTGGGGCTCAAGCCCACAACCTGGGCATGTGCCCTTGACCATAATTGAACCTGGGACCCTTCAGTCTGCAGGTCAACACTCTAGCCACTGAGTCAAACCAGCTAGGTCTCTTCTATGCTCTCTTAATGCTAACACTCCCTTATACAACTGAACACCAAAATCCATTCATTAATGGGTTGAGGCAGAACACATGTACAGAAACTAAACAAGTGTGAGGCAATTACTAGAACAATAGGATTTGAGAAACCATTATGTAAATTCCAGGCTTCCTCTGGGAATATATTTTATTTGATCACTAGTCTATACAAAGTTGTATAATAGATAGAATATATTAAAATTACTTAGAGGAATTAGGAGACCATTATAACCCTCTTATCTCTACCTTTTCATTTTAAATAATTTTCATAAACAGGAATACCATATGCATGTTCTACTGGTATGTAGAGGATATAAAGGGCTTATTATCATATCCTCAGTCTACTACTTTTGGAATATACTCTTTTTACTGTGATATTTTCCCTAATCATTCATTTCTAATTATATTCACAAATCATTGTTAATAATGATACCCTACTTCCTTATTCAGTTAAACATTTGCGTAATATTCTTTATACAATTAAACATTAACACAGGTATTTTGGAATACACAGTGTACTCAGGTCTTTAACACTATGTTTGATAAGGCATATTTCATTTGTCTAACTTGAAACTATAAAATTAAGAAAATTAAGAAGTGATCTTGAAATTCTTCTTGGAAAAAATACTGCAAATGGATTTAAGGAAAAATGTTATGTGAAAACCACCTATTCATTCAGTATTGGCTGGCAATATTTAATGGACCTGATACTAGATTTAGTTTATAACACAAGTTAGGAGCAACTTTCTGGTATTCATCTATTCTTACTCTGTATATTTCAATTTCTCTGTTGAAGTAATACAATTTTGGAATTCAAATATCCCTGGTTCATTGTGTCTCAGACGATAAGCAATAAATAATTGCCAGTTCAAGGCAATAATTGAATATCTCCAGTCTACATATTTAAGATTCATATATAGGAACCAGGAGAAGACATTCTTAGAGGTTAGTCTTTGGAGCACCTCCCTTAGCAATCACATCTACTATTCCAGCTCCTACTTACATCATTGAGATATAACTTCCAATCTAGAATTCTAGCTTTGACCTCTCTCATTAATTCAGCCTCACATCTCCTATTCTCTACTGAGTATTCTGGATATTTCCACTTGGATATTTAACATTCACCTCAAACTCAAATTATTGAGAGCTGAACACATCACCTTTCCCCTTAAAATAGTGTCCCTATCAGGTTTCCTTATTTCTATGAAGAGTTTCTTCATTTTTCTATTTATCCAGGCCAAAATAATTGAATTTTGACCCCTACCTCTCTACTGCCTCCCACCTCACTCATGGTCAATTGACAAGCCTTATCTGTATATTACTTCATTAGTGTTTCTTACATCACCTTTTTTCCCCCCTAAGGCCATTTCTCTAGTCTGGGTCCCCAATATATATCATGACCTTATAATATCTCATACTAAGTATTCTCCCAAATCAGTTATACCTACAAAATTGGCTCCACCATTTTCTTCTACTGCCGGGATCTGGTTACTGTTATCAATACTAGCACCAAATTTTCTGGGTTCTCTCAAGCACTTTTTTCTTAGCTGGTTCCCTCCTCCCTCCCCCCGCCCCCCTCATTGTTTGGAGCTACCAGCTATACCTGCATGCTTAAATTCCTTCTGTTTTTCTATTACAAATCTTGTAGCAGAGCCCATGTCTCTGGCAACACCATTTCTGATTTGGAATTCTAACTTAATCTTAGACCCCTTAACCTAACTTAACCTTGCTCCTTCTGAATTATTAGAAAAGTGAGCCATGGTCTCCTTACCCACAGTCCCCCATCCCCAAAGCTAACTTCAATCTTCTTTTCCTAATCTTAAGGTAGGACTTTCTTTCCCAAGAGACTAGTGACATATATTAAAAAGTTTACACAGAGCCCCAGTTGGCCAACAAACTATGTAATCCCACTTGGCATTTAGCATGACTAGTAAAATCACTTGCATGTTTAGTGATGACCATTGGTCTCTACTCCCTAACCCATTCAGAGCTTTACCATAATGTCTGTCTGCTCTGGAATTATACTTCAACATTCTACTGCTGCAACACATAAAGGATGAATATCATATATGTGACACACCCATGAATATACTTAAATAAGCTTCAAATTATGTGAATTAACCAGTGATTTTGAACTCACCCCTCTTCTATAAAGCATACAAGAATGCAAGAGAAAGAAAATGATGTTATCATAGGAATGACCTTAAATTTCTAAAAAAGAAAGAGCACTGTTGGCAAACTTTAAAAGCACACATATATCTAGTAAGAAATTACTTTGGATATACCTCATATCGAGCACAATAGGTAGAAACACCATTGTCCCATGACCCTAAAGTTGAGAACATTGCTGTTGGTGGATCTACTTTTTTTTTTTCCAAAAGCTTTATAAGAAAGGAGTTGTTAGACTTCTTGCTTGAGCTCAGTAGGGATGCTCTTTTGATCAGGGACCATACTCTCAGAGCCTACAGGGGCTGTGCAGGTTGTGTATATGACTGAAGTGGGCAGAAAGCAAGGAAAACAACACTGTGAGCTCAAGGATATGTGACAACTGGCACAGAGTAGAGTGGGAGATATTAAGGAAGAATGGGGACAGCAGAAAATGATAGAGTCTTTTCCCCATTCAAAAAGTGCAGTTGTGCCCTGGCCTGCGTGGTAAGTCCAGTGCACCGAAAGGTTGCTGGTTTCATTCTGGATCAGGGCACATGCCCAGGTTGCAGGCTTAATCCCCGACGGGGTGTGCAGGAGGCAGATGATCCATGTTCTGCTCTCACCTTGATATTTCTTTCTCCCTCCCTTAATCTCTAAAAATCAGTAAAAAAAAAAAAAGAAGAAGAAGAAGAAGAAGTGCATTTGCATCCCTGGCCGGGTAGCTCAGTTGATTAAAATGTTGTCCCAATACACCATCGATTTCTGATCAGGACACATACAAGAATCAACCAATGAATACATAAGTGGAACAACAAATCAGTGTTTCTCTTCCTTCCTCTCTCTCTCTCCTTTTCTCTCTTTCTCTCAAAAAAAAAAATCAATAAAAATATATCACAGATGAGTGGATAAAAGAACTGGTACATTTTCACAGGGGAATACTATGTGGCTGTAAAAAAGAAGGAACTCTTACCCTTTACAATAGCATGGATGGACCTAGAGAGTATTATGCTTGGTGAAATAAGCCTGCCAGAGAAAGACGAATACCATATGATCTCACTAATATGTGGAATCTAATGAACAAAATAAACTGATGAACGAAATGGAACCAGAAGCATGGATGCATGGAACAAACTGTCAGGAGCAGAGGGGAGTAGGGTGGGGGCAACTGGATAAAGAAGTTGAAGGGATTAGCATATCCCAGGGACACAGACCATAGTGTGGTGAAGGCCAAAAGAGCAGGAGGCAGGGGTAGGTGGAGGTGGGCAAAAGGGGGGAGAATGGAGGAAGTCTGCAATAATGTCCACATTAAAAATTTTTAATAAAAAAATATAAAAAGTTGCGAGAGTCCACGGCCAGCATGGCTTTCACGGGTTCAAAGACTTGAAGGGAGGGCTGATGCGCAAATGATACACACAAGATGGAATATTAATTTTTATAATTACTGGGGGAACCAGAGGACAGCCTAACCATGACGGTCAAGCTCTCTCCGTTGCTCCATTCCCAGCTGTTTTTATTAGCTAGAACACACAATTGCCTTTAGGAATGCAAACAGACATATCAATGGTAATGTTTAGCAAACAGTAAGATTGCCAGGTCTTGGGGGAGTTTGCTGCTTTAGGCCGAGTCAGCAGCAGGTAATAAAATGTAGATATTCACCCTGTGAATATCAAAAGGAGTCCTGGTCAGCCTTCTGCCAGACTCCTCACATTTATATCAATTACTGTCGATCTTGGTCTGCAGCAAGAAGTTCAGTTGCTACATGAAGATGGAAGTCATATGTTAAGTAAGGATTGCAGAGTAGAATGACAGAAGGAGCGTGGATCCCTGATGATCATGGAAGCCCATCTAAACCCAGGACTGCCTACCTCTACACGTATCTGGTAAGCTCAGGGAAGTGAAAGGTTCGGGCATACCAGACCCAGGTATCAGCAAGCCTTTCTTCAACTCTCAGGTCTTGCTTTTCTCTGCTTCTCCTGGAATGTTGGCTTTGGTCTCTCTTGGATTGATTCTCTCTACATGGTGGGGAATATGCCACCTGCCGGGGTGTTTCTCAGCATCTAGAAGGGTTCAGGAATCTGGAGAAAGGCTGCGAGTAAATTAATAAAGAGACTAGACATGAAAAATAAATTTGGAAGGCATTATGGGGAGCCAGAGGAGACCTAGCTTCAGTAACCAAGTTCTCTGAGTCTCTGGACCCCTAGCTTTTTATTAACACAAATTGCCCTAAAGCAAAGCAGATATACGTATCAAAAGGAAGGTTTGGAATACAGTAGGCAGTGTCAGGTTAGGGGAAATGCCCTCAGCTGTCTGGCAGCAGGCAATAACATGTAGATCTCCAGGTTTGGTGAAATGGTTTCAGCTATTCCAGCAGGCAATAATATGTATCTTCAGTCCTGCTGAAGCCTCAAGGTCCCCCAACCTTTTGATGAACTTCTTGCATGTATGACCTGCTGGAATTAGCCCCCGGCAGCCAACAGCAGCTGATCACTTGCACTGAGCATGACCAGTGAAATCACTTGCATGCTTCAGGCTCCACACTTGGAGCTTGTGACCTAAAAGCAACAGAGGGCCCTAGCTGGTTGGGCTCAGTGGATAGAGTGTTGGCCTACTGACTGAAGGGTCCTGGGTTCGATTCTGGCCAAGGGCACATGCCCAGGTTGCAGGCTCCATCCCCAGTATGGGGCGTGCAGGAGGCAGCCAATCAATGATTCTATCTCATCATTGATGTTTCTATCTCTCTCTCTCACTCTCCCTTCCTCTCTGAAATCAATAAAGAAATATATTTAAAATAATAAAAAAGCAACAGAGGGATACTCCTCTCCTTCTAACTCTAGCAGAAAAGTTGTGAGGAGGCCTTTGATTGCTCTGGGACAGTAAGATGCCCATTCCTGAACTAATATGATTGGCCCTTTTGGACCAATGAAATGGGGGAGGAATTGCCAGAGGGAAGCAGACACACACCAGAGTTTCCATAGTCCATTGCATCTCCTGTATGGTAATTGGGTTGTTGTTTTTTAGTTCTATGTCTTCTCTACAGCTTTGTGAGGGCCTTGAGGCAAAGACTATGCCTTATTAATTTTGTACCCACCCAGCCAAGAACGG
This sequence comes from Myotis brandtii, assembly GCF_000412655.1. Lineage (NCBI taxonomy): Eukaryota > Metazoa > Chordata > Mammalia > Chiroptera > Vespertilionidae > Myotis > Myotis brandtii. Next base: position 349,038 of record NW_005371694.1, read on the forward strand.
CACTTGACATATAGTAGTCCTTCAGTAAATATTTGCTGAAGAAATAAGTGAATAAGCAGATCCAGGCAAATAATTTCAAGAATAGAGGCTTAGGAACCCATGACAAAACTCTGAGCAATATGTATTGAAGTACCAGGAGTAAACAGTAACATTGTGACTACAAAGCCAGCCTTAGGTTGGGAAATTTTATATAGTTCTCATGGAGGCAGGATCTTATTACAATGTGACCAATTCATGCTGAATAAATATGTGATTGGCATATAAACTTGTATGCATAGCAAGCAAATATTTATTAGCAGGAAGATCCTGAAAAGTCTCTTATAATTTGTTGTTTAATCTTGTTAACATTTTTATAAAGTCATATTTCAAAATGAGTTTTAGGATGATGGGAAGGTAAACCACTATAAGAAATCAGTTTGACTGCCACAGATGGTAATGGGCAATTTTAGATTCAGAATGGCTAGAGAACTATAAGATTTTATAGACAACTCTTAGTTTTATCAATCATTTCCCAAAGCATGAGCTTGGTTGGGACAACATAATAAGAGAATTGTGCCAAAAAATATGAAAATAAAAATTAGTATGCATCAAGTTCAAAATTGTTTACAAAATTGAGAGTTTGTATAAGTGAGACTATGGGGTTAGAATTGCTGTATTCAGGTCAAAGTGTATGTAGAGATAAGAAACATTCAGTATGCCAAAACCGGTTTGGCTCAGTGGATAGAGCATCCGCCTGCGGACTAAGGGGTCCCGGGTTCGATTCCGGTCAAGGGCATGTACCTGGGTTGCGGGCACATCCCCAGTGGGAGATGTGCAGGAGGCGGCTGATCGATGTTTCTCTCTCATCGATGTTTCTGACTCTCTATCTCTCTCCCTTCCTCTCTGTAAAAAATCAATAAAATATATTTTAGAGATAAGAAACATTCAGTATGCCAAAACCGGTTTGGCTCAGTGGATAGAGCATCCGCCTGCGGACTAAGGGGTCCCGGGTTCGATTCCGGTCAAGGGCATGTACCTGGGTTGCGGGCACATCCCCAGTGGGAGATGTGCAGGAGGAGGCGGCTTGATGTTTCTCTCTCATCGATGTTTCTGACTCTCTATCTCTCTCCCTTCCTCTCTGTAAAAAATCAATAAAATATATTTTTTTAAAAAAAGAAAGAAACATTCAGTAGAGCACTAGCCACAAGACCAGTTTTGAGAAAAGCTGGCTTTGAGACAAACAATGTTGATCTTTAGGAAGAAATCATTTGTTGAAGAGGTGAACAGAACCAAATATAGTGTTGTGAAAAGAATAGAGGGGAAACAAGTCAAAAGTTTGCTTTGAAAAAGTTTAGTTTACACTCAAATTTTGAGTAATATCTCTATTCTACAATATATGGACTATCCCTGCATTTGTTAAACTACTGTACTCTCTCAGTTGTCAAGTATTAAAAAGTTAAGATGTGCTGAGCTTATTTACATACAGGATGTTATCCTGATCCTGTATGATGTTGCAGAGGGCAAAAATATCATATTTAATTCATCTTTATCTTTGCCTAAGAAAGCTTATAAACAAACAAAACACAGTAGGCACTCAATAGATGTTTTTTGAATGAAAGAGTCCTTAAGTTCTATAGTGCTTTACAATTTTCTTTTTGAAATTTATCTTTATTGTTAAAAATATTACAGATGTCCTCCTTTTTCCCCCATTAACCCCCTCCCCCCAGGCCTTCACTGCACTATTGTCTGTGTCCATAGGTTATGGATATCCTATATAATAAAAGCCTAATATGCTAAGTGTCTGGTCGTCTGGTCGTCCGGTCATCCGTTCAACCAATCAAAGCATAATATGCTAATGATATGCTAACGCTGCTCAACTGCTCATTATGATGTGCACTGACCACCAGGGGACAGACGCTCCAACCTGTAGGTTAGCTTGCTGCTGGGGTCCGGCCAATCGGGACTGAGCAAGACAGGCCAGACATGCCCAGGAGCCCTCCCGCGGTCCCTCTTCTGCTGGCCAACCTCCCGTGTCCCTCCCCAGCCCCAATCATGCACCGGTGGGGGCCCTCGACCTGTCCTGTTCCCTCTCGCCATCCCGGACCCTTTGGGGGATGTCAGAGAGCCAGTTTCAGCCCAATCCCACAGGCCAGGCCGAGGGACCCCACTGGTGCATGAATTCGTGCACTGAGCCTCTAGTATGCATATAAGTTCTTTGGTTAATCTCTTCCCACTCTCACCCCTCACCCCGCATCTTCCCTCTGAGATTTGTCAGTTTGTTCCCTGCTTCTATGTGTGCTTTACAATTTTCAAAGAAATTTCATGCACATGATTTCATATCATTTCATCATAACGCTTCAAGGTCTTTATAATACATTCAGATGAGAAAATAAATTCAGAAGGGGAAAATAATGTCCCAAGCCACAAAAATTTGAATTCAAATCTTCCTTCTGGTTTAGTTGAGTCATAATATGTCCTTTCGATGAATAAAGTATATTTTAAGTCATGTCCCACCCAGAGACATAGAGACAGGTAGAGAATATCTATTTTTTGTCTGTTCACCTCCTTTATGGGACTGAAAGCTGCCATTCACACTATTCCACCCCTCTGGTCACTGGGGTAGGAAAGTAACCTACTTCCAGCCAATAAGAGTACTCTGACCGCAGCATTTGGCTGAGGAGAGGGTATGAACCAAGCCATGTCAATCTGGGTCCTTCTATAGGATTTTTCAATTTAGAGGTAAAAAACGGTTGTTGCCCTTTGAAATCTCAGAGCCTGCAGGATGTAAAGGTGGGTGTGCTTAGAGCCATCGAGGTATACAGTTGCTGGAGAAAGTGAAACAAGCTGACTGAGATGGAGTTGGATAAAGGCTCTGGACTGGTCATGCCTGATGAGTCTGCTCCATCCACAATATGTTGAACCATATTAAATTTCCATTTTTTGTAGGTAAAATTGTTCAACATCATCATTTTCATTTGGTTCAACCAAATATACTAGTTAAAGGACAACACATAAATCTTATCCAGAACCTTATGAGATTTTTTCCAGCCTAACACCTTCATGTGATAAATGGGGAAATGAAGGCCCAGAGACTTCAAAGGACTTCCTCAAGGTCAGAACTAATGTCAAATAATGCAGGTTTTTGAATTTCAGTCCAGGACGCTTTCCTTTAAGCATAATGAGGCCACCATTTTCAATTAGTCATTTTCAAATTGGTTAAACGAGTTGCTTTTCACTGCTTATTTTGTTGTTAACTTTAGATATTTTTTTTTCCTTGTTAAGCATAGGGAAATATATTATTATGACTCAAAGCAGGCAAATTTATTTGTTACACACTTTTCTAGGAAAAATAATCTCTAGAATTTGACTAAAACCATGAACTTTAAAACCAAAAGAAATAAAAGGATTTAAGTTAAATACATAGTAATTTTTAAGGCAAAATTAACATATGCAAAATTCTAACTACATTTTCCTTCTTTTTTAAATTTCTTTTTTCCCCCAAATAAGTCAAACTTTAGTGTATGTACATAAGAAACACCAGGAGTTGCTTTTTAAACATACAGATTCCTGAATCCCACACCACACCACTGAATCAAAGTCTCGGGGTGGTGAGGGAGTGTCTAGCTAGGCCCATTCATTGTAGCAAGCTTATTGGATGGTCTTACATATACTGAGGTTTAAGCAGTAGTGCCTAAAGTTTTGACATCCTCGGGGATTCTGTCACTCAAAGAGGAGAGTGCTGAGAACACATTCCTATGAAATCACTATAAGGCCACAGTTACCAATGGGGCTGTGATTTATTATGCAAGTGTGTTGGGCCAACTCATCAGTGCCCATTAATTAGGCTATTACCTACTCATTTACTAATGTGTATCCTGCTCAAATATTTGACCTAATTCACATAATATTTCTAATGAACAACCAAGTATTCCTACCTCAAACCCCACATATCTTTAACCAAGATCATTTCTATTGGTTTCTCCAAATCTGCTTTTTCTTCTGCATTATCTACTTCAGTTAATGGCACCACAAGCCATCTAATTGGTTAAACCAGAAAACTTGGAGTTGTCCTCACTTCCGTGTTTTACTTCTCGCCTAATTAGTCACCTAGTCTTGTCTCACCTACTTTTCAAACATTTCTCAGGTTAGTTTTCTTTTCATAATCCTTATTGCCATTGCCTCAGGGTCCTTCTTTAGATGATTGTTATCTCTTCTGGGCTTTTTTTTTTTTTCCCTTCTTCTTCTGGGCTTTTGAAATAGCCTCCTACAAGGCTTTCCTGTCTGTAGCCTCATTTTTTCTGTAGTCCACCTTTCACATTGCCATGGGAAGTACTTTTCTAAAATGTAAATCAGATTTTGCCACTCCTTCTAAGGTGGCTCCTCATTACCTCCCAGATAAAGCCTAACCCATTTGCGTGACATACAAAGCCCTTTGTGATCTGGTTTAACTTTTCAGAGGAATAATCTCTTGCCATTCCTGCCTTGGGTGTCAACCCCACTGGACAGTCACATCTTCTGTTAAACTTCTTTGACTCCACCCCTGTGTGGGCACAGCTAGTGAGTCCTCTTATCTTTTAGATAACTTTATACAGGCTTCTATAATAGCACTTATCATTGTCCTGTGATTATTTTGTTTACATGTTTATTCAACTAGGGCTAGGCTATGAACTTGTGGATTGCAAGAAATTCCTAGTACAGTATTTATCTTTGTATCAGCAGCATAGGATATATAGAATTTCCTGACTCATAGTAGGTCAGTGACAGAAGAAACATGTGATTGACTTGAGATCCAACTATGTGCAAAACACTTTGCTTTTTATCTTGTGTTAAATATATTCTCAAAGAGTATTTTTATATTTGTATTTTGGGGTAAGTGTTAGCTTTATCTAATCCCATTTGTTGTTTTTGTCTTTCATAAAAGTCTAAAAAGTATAAGTCAAAGCTCATGATTCAAATCCAGTAGTTTTAGATTTAATACCACCTTATTTTCATCATTTTAAAATAGCCCTAACGTAATATCTTATTAGTGTCTATTAACTGTAAAATTTGGGGCTTTCATACAATGTTTTGAAAACTATTAAAGCCTAACTTACACCAAACCAGGGACTCCCTGTGAACATAAGCAAAATTGTGCCACTGTTATCTATGCAGAAAAGACATGTTGGCTTACTCTATAATTTATCCATTATAGATCCATTCTCAGCAGGAAGCAAAAACCAGGAGAGTTTCTCTATCTCAAGTTAGCATTCATCTGATATTCTAAATATATCTCTTGAAAAAGAGAATCAAAGGAAAAAATATATTATTTCCCTGTATTCAGGGAACTTGAATACAGTTTCAACTGTATTCTATTCCAACCCATACTAAAGCCCCTGTACTATAGGTATTCTAGATATAATTTATTTCTGTAAGTATTAAGCTGACGCTTCCCCATGTATTTCTAATTTCTTACCCAGCCTTAGCTAGTATCATGGTCCTGCAATGCTAGTGTAGATCTTTTAGGTCAAGAAATTATGTAAGTGGGAAAAGAATGAAACAGCCAATTTAGGAAGAATCAGTTTTACATTAGTCAGAGTTATCGATATGTCTGCCCATTTGCAAGAGATTAAGTTCCCTTTGAGACAATAGGAAGCAGCTATTAACTTAAATGTAGTGCCCTAGCCGGTTTGCTCAGTGGATAGAGCATCGGCCTGTGGACTGAAGGGTCCCAGGTTCAATTCTGGCCAAGGGCACATGCCTGGGTTGGCGGGCTTGATCTCTAGTAGGGGACATGCAGGAGGCAGCCGATCAATGATTCTCTCTCATCATTGATGTTTCTATTCTCTATCCCTCTCTCTTCCTCTCTGAAATTAATAAAAATATATTTTAAAAAGTAACATAAATGTAGCGAGTGAGTTGTAAAAGAAATCTTAAGTTAGAAAAGAGAGCATATTACAAAAGAAAGAACATATAGGATTATGGGAAAGGAAAAATATATTGGTAAATACCAAGAATTGGGTAAGGTAATCATGGGGATCTAGAAGGAGAATAAAAATGTCAGTATTGACCAAAGGCAGCTCAAGAGGCCATATCTCAAATAATCCTGAATACGTCATCAAAAATATATATATTCTCTCTCTTTTTTTAAATGGAACATGGAGTAATTCTTTAGGCACCACTATACTCGTTAGCACTGCTGTTGTCTTTCCCCATCAGTTCTTAATGTTTTCTCTAAGAAGTTATACTAACCTTAAACTCACATACCTTGGTCCCAAGCCTCTTTAAGTGAATTTGTCCCTTTCTACCGTGTTAGTTTGAAGATTCTAGAGATTTGTTTCTCAGCTGCTGGGAGTCTCTCCTTTGCCTGTTGTGTGAACTGGTTAAGGGATAGGTTTGCATTTGGTCCAACAAGATCCTACCGTACTTCCAAGTTGCTTCTCCTTGTCTCTCTTTATGAAACACAGCAGGCCCTCCAGACTAGATGTGGATGGTTGCTGGGTAAAACAAACACCCTGTGTCCCTCTTCCACTAAGCACTGTAAGATAAACATTCTAATTTTTCCCAGCCACTCACTAGCTGGGCTATAAAGCCCTTTTGTTTGTATTCAGAAGTGTGGTGAGTTATTTACTTTGTGAGCTGGGGATAGCTTAGCCACTGGTATCTTCAAAAGCAGCCTGAAATCACCGAAGCTGTCAGTTTTTATAGAACTGAGCAGCACATAGAAAAACCTACAAAATTACACCGTTACAACAGAAAATTTGACAGCCATTTTAATGATTAATAAATCTGCTGTCTGAAAGCATTGCCATTTATGGCATGCCGTCAAGTTGCCGGTTAAGCCTGTTTTGTTTTGTCATCAGTGTACATAGCTACTGTTGGTCACTGTCCTGCATATCAAAGGACCTTTCTTTATCTTTTCTGTAATTCCATCTTTTTTTTTTTTTTTACTTTATATACATCTTTTTAGTTCTCATGCTAACTTAGGTTCTAACATCTCCACCTTGTTCTTCAAGTGGTAACTGTCAGAATGAGTGTGTGTCGTGATAGAGCAGTGGTTCTCAACCTTCCTAATGCCGCGACCCTTTAATACAGTTCCTCATGTTGTGGTGACCCCCAATTTCATTGTTACAAATTGAACATAATTAAAGCATAGTGATTAATCACAAAAACAATATGTAATTATATATGTGTTTTCCGATGGCCTTAGGCGACCCCTGTGAAAGGGTCGTTCGACCCCCAATGGGGTCGTGACCCACAGGTTGAGAACCGCTGTGATAGAGGTTCCACCAGCACTGAGCACATAAGGAAGCTGGCCTGATGGTCCTTCCGTACCAGCTGCCAATTTACAGGTCCGTAAAGAGTGCAGTGCTTCCCTGCTCGTTCATGGTCAGCTAATTATCCACTTCAATCCTACATATTTTGCTGACATTTTGAAAATGTATATATTTATTGATTTCAGAGAGGAAGGGAGAGGGAGAGAGAGACAGAAACATCAATGATGAGAGAGAATCATTGATCGGCTGCCTCCTGCACACCCCACACCAGGGACCAAGCCGCCCATGAGCCCCGATTGGGAATTGAACCATGACCTCCTGGTTCATAGGTCCATGCTTAACCACTGAGCCCACCAGCCAGGCACTGACATGTTTTTATATAGCTGAAGTTCCCATCTGACTTTTTTTTTTTTTTAAATATATTTTATTGATTTTTCACAGAGAGGAAGGGAGAGAGATAGAGAGTTAGAAACATCGATGAGAGAGAAACATCGATCAGCTGCCTCCTGCACATCTCCTACTGGGGATATGCCCGAAACCAAGGTACATGCCCTTGACCGGAATCGAACCTGGGACCTTTCAGTCCACAGGCTGACGCTCTATCCACTGAGCCAAACCGGTTTCGGCCCATCTGACTTTTTGATTGTTTGGTTTGTCATTGTTGTTTTGTGTTGTACCTGCCCCTACTCACTGCTGTTTTCTTTGTTTTTAACACTTCTCTAATTGTCCAGGGTCATTTTGAATTCTAATGTTGCCTTATGGTTAACGGCTGTCTATTTTGAGATGTTTGGGAACATCACTTCTATTCTTCCACTCAGATTATATACAACTAATGTAATAGCAAATACTGGGGGGGAGTGGGGAGCTCGGATCTAAAGGGGAAATTTCACTCACAATTGCAACAAACTACATAAAATACCTAAACAGTCTTAAGAAGAAACATGTAAGACCCATTTAAAGGAAAATACGAAACTATTGAGCTATAAAATAATTTTTCCCCAGGTCTTATAGCTGGAGAATACTGAGTATTCATCCAGAAGGCATTATGTTTGAGTGAGTTTAGCAAATGAATGCTAGAGTCTGAGCCTGCGTTCCTGGTGAAGGAACTGTTGTTGGGAAGCCACAGGACTTACTTTGTGACCTTTTGTTCTCTAACTATACACAATCAAGGATGCTCAGAGGTTACCGCGCCACCTACAACCCCAATTACAATAGAAGCACTAATTACAGTGAGCATTTGGTCAGGTTGCAGTGTTTCTTGTAGGCAACAGTTTCTAGTTTCACTTTGTGAGAAAATATAGGCATTTTTAGTTCAGAAATTAAAAATCATTGTGAACTCTCATTGATAGATTTTAAATGTGCTTATTTGATGCCAATAATCATTTGGCTTAAAAAATTATACTTTAAATATGTAACACATTGGACATTTGAGCTTCACTGTACTTAGTCATTATTATTATTTTTTTTTTAAAAAAAACTTCACATGGCCCTTTTTTACATAATAAAACTGAAACTTCTGGTATCCTGAACTGAGAAATAAGTTTTGGAGATAGCTTAGTTTTTTGCATTAGTTAAAAAAACTTAAAATTTATAACCATTCTAGATGGAAATTTTCCTTAAGATTATTATATATGTTCCAAATTCTGTGAACAGAATAGTTAGTGTAAAATGTAACTTTCATTTGATGTCACAGGTTCAAAAAAAACACAGGGGCATAAGCAGCTTTTTCTACACAAATTCTGGTTCTGCCACTTAACAGCTGTGCACTTTGGGCAAGTCAATCAATCATTCTGAGCCTCGGATTACACCCAACTTGAGCTACTTACATTTTCAGGCTGTTGTGAATATGAGAGAGAGAGAGAGAGAGAGAGAGAGAGAGAGAGAGAATGAATCAGAGTATAGATTATATATCATTAAATGTAGAAGTATTGCTTTAAGTTGCATTTGAGAAAGAGAATTAATTTTTTTGAGTGATTGTGTGCCAGGTACTTCACCTGTTGTCTCCTTCAGTGTTTATAACAACCTTTCAATGTTTATTATGCCCATTTTATAGATTACATATTAAATCTTAGAGTAGTTAAGTAACTTGCTCTTTGTAACAATGATGAGCGAATGAGAGTAAAGTGGGTAAGTCAAAGTCCAGAAGGATAACTTGAATTTTCCC
>NW_005371694.1:358467-362814 GCF_000412655.1 Myotis brandtii
CTTTTTCATCCTGGCCGGTTTGGCTCAGTAGATAGAGCGTCGTCCTGTGGACTCAAGGGTCCTGGGTTCGATTCCGGTCAAGGGCACGTGCCTGGGTTGAGGGCTCAGTCCCCAGTAGGAGGCGTGTAGGAGGCAACCGACCAATGGTTCCCTCTCATCATTGATGTTTCTATCTCTCTCTTCCATTCCCTTATTCTCTGAAATCAATAAAAATATATTTAAAAAATATATAAACAGTCTTTTTCACTGTCAGTTCATTGTTTTGTTTTTTAATCTTTTAGTTTTTAGGGTTACCTCCTCCCCCATCAATAGAGGAAATGTATGGCTAGATATTTCTTGATATTACATAATTAATATTAATTTCAAAAGTGTGATAGTGACATTCTGGTTATTACATTTTTAAAGAGTCCTGTTATGAACTGAATGTTTGTGAATCCAAAAATTGATATATTAAAACCCTACCCTAAACCCCCCGTGTGATGATATTAAAAGATGGGGCCTCTGGGAGATAATTAGGGTCAGACGAGGGCATGAGGGTGAAGTCCTCATGATAGGAAAGTACCCTTTTAAGAGTTAGGAGAGAGCTTGCTTTCTCTTTCTGTGCTCTACCATATTAGGATACAGCTAGAAATTAGCAGTTTGCAGCCTGGGAGAGGGCCCTCATCAAGACCTGACTGTGCTGGCACCCTGAGCTTAGAACTGGGAGATATAAATTTCTGTTGCTGATAAGCTACCCAGGTTATGGTATTTTCTTATTGGAGCACAAGCTGATTAAGACAGATTCTTTCTTTTAAAGATACATTCTAGAATATTTACAAAGGAACAGTTATGAATTCTGGAACTTGTTTTTACAATTACTTAGAGGTGAAGGGGATTGTGTGTGAGTTGTAGGAACAGATGAAATAAGGTTAGCAGGAGTTAATACATTTGGAAACTGGCTGATGAGATCTGATTCTAAGTCCCCTTGACTCCAAAGCCCATACACTATTTTATCTGGTGGGATACCCAAGCACCATCAATTTCAAAGCCATTTTCCCTGGGTCTTCTCTAAATGAAGTAAAGTCGTGACTTTTGAAAACTAGCTGTTATGGTGCATTCTTCCTGTCTTCTGAATTTTGATTAACCTCCTGTAAAGGAGCCAGACCTTGGAAAAGAAAATATAAAGTGTATGTTTTCCCCTTGGGCAACACTCTGTAATAGCTCAGGCACTCTGAGTACTGACTGATGTGATCCAAATTCATGCAATGCTTTCTTTGTTTGCAGGTACAGAGACACCCTCAGCCGAAGCCACTAAGTTGTTGCTGAGGCTTAGTTGTTGAGACTGGAAGTGATTTGAAAAGTCTTCAAATGGCCATTTGTGAGAGTGTTCTACTTAGGTAGCAAGTTGCCATTGCCACCACAGAAATAACCTCTACTGAACTTCCTATTGGGTCTCAAATCTGAATTGGAAATTGTCCACTCACCCATAAATGGGTTTATCATGAAGTGATCGAAGCTTAAGCTTCAGGGTCCACCATCTGTCAGGCTGCTTACAAGATCCCAGCAATACGGTTGTTATAAATTCAGAGAGCACTTTACACAGTCCCTGCCAAGAAAACTTGAATTGCCCTAAAATCGTATAGATAATTAATGCTAAAAACTTGACATTTTCCAAATTTGACAATAGTCTTATAAATGACTTTGGGAGTAGTGAGATGTGAAACTGAAAGAAACTTTTCTAATCTGTCAGTAATGAAAAAAATTTAATCAGCTATTCTAGAGGAAAGATGAATTATCTTTTAATTCCCTCTATAGGAAATATTACAAAATCATTATCACTTAAAGATGTTAACAGAGGATATACAAACAAAACAAAACAAAAAAACAACAACCATAGATTATGTCATCAAATTAGTAAAGCTTATTTTTCTGGATTCGGGGATCTTTGTGGTATTTGTCAGCTTTTCAAAATTTGTAATTAGTTGTAATTTCTTTTCTCATTCTATATGAATATTCATTATTAAACCTAGCTCTTTTTTTTTCTTTTTATTGAATTTATTTGGCTGACACTGGTTAATAAGACCCTAACTATTTTGTATTCATAACTTTGTATTCATTTTCTTAAAAGGTACTCCCAAATTGTATTAGCAACAGGCATTGTAAAACCTGGACCCACCTTTGTACCCACCCCACTCTCTCTCAGGACGGTTTGTATAATGAGCTGTTTTTGTCTTCCTGTAGGAAGTTGACAGAGCTCCCAAAAGGCCTTCTTGTTCTTCCTTTCTTGGAAGAAAGGGGGGCCCACCTTGAAAAGTTAGCTCAAGATGTTGCTTCCGGTGGAGCCAGGCAGGAGTACACCAGTATTCTCTTGTGTCCACTTATCTAACAGGTGTGGCTGGGTATCTGTATTATCACAGCTTCTGCCTCTCATCTGAGACATATGGTCTGGGCTAGCCACAGGACTGGCTTCGGTAACTGGTTTCTTAGTCGACATGCCCACACATCCAGTGACTGCAGCTCTCCTGGTGGGGTGGGACACATGTCCTACCATCTTAATGAGATTTGTGGTAGCTCTCTTCTAAGTTTTCCCCTTCGCAGAGGCCATCTGTTCAGCCTCCAGTCTCCCATTCCTAGAAACCCTGGCCCCTATATCCTGGTCCCTCGTACCTGGAGCACAAATGGCTCTCAGAGAACTTGGGTCCATGACATCTCTTGCCAGGACACAGGTGCGTTCAGACACTGATTCTCATAAACTCTGAGCTACATTACAAGCATTGGTAGACTGTACTTAATGCTAAATAGTTACAATATATTTTGAATTGAAAGCTAGGGAAAACAGTGGGAAAATTTTGTGTCCCTAAATTTTGAAATTAATTCAAAATTATGAAAATAAATACTAAAAATCTGAAGTGTCCTTAAAAATCCAGAAAATATGTAATTAGAGAGCAGTGTAAGTTAAAGGGATTAAGAAGTAAATTGGTAGTTATAAAATAGTCATGGAGATGTAAAGTATAGCATAGGAAATATACTCAATAATCCTTTATAACAGTGGTTCTCAACCTTCTGGCCCTTTAAATACTGTTCTTCATGTTGTGACCCAACCATAAAATTATTTTCGTTGCTACTTCATAACTGTAATGTTGCTACTGTTATGAATTGTAATGTAAATATCTGATATGTAGGATGGTCTTAGGCGACCCCTGTGAAAGGGTCATTCGACCGCCAAAGGGGTCGCAACCCCCAGGTTGAGAACTGCTGATATATAATAAAAGGGTAATATGCAAATTGACCCTAACTGGAATGACTGGTTGCTATGACGTGCACTGACCACCATGGGGAAAATGCTCAACACAGGAGCTGCCCCCTGTGGTCAGTGCGCTTCTACGGAGGGGAGCACTGCTCAGCCAGAAGCCGGCTCATGGCTGGCCAGTGCAGTGGTGGTGGCGGGAGCCTCTGTGCTAAGGATGTCTGACTAATGACTTAGGCCCCTCCCCATGGACCTAAGGGTCCCCAGTAGGCCTAAGCCATTAGTTGGACATCCCCCAAGGGCTCCAGGGATGCCAGAGGGATGTCTGACTGCCAGCTTAGGTGGACAACCTCAGAGGGGTCCCAGGCTGCGAGAGGGTGCAGGCCAGGCTGAGGAACCCCCCCAGAGTGCACAAATTTTTCTGCACCAGGCCTCTAGTATTGTAATAACTACATACGGTGCCAGATGGGTATTAGACTTATCGGGGCAATCGCTTCATGAAGTATAAATTTAAATGTCTAAGACGGCCCCGGTGAGGTTGCGACGGCCCCGGTGAGGCTGCGACGGCCCCAGTGAGGCTGCAATGGCCCCGGTGAAGCTGCAACTGCCGTGGTGAGGTTGAAACGGCCGCGGTGAGGTTAAAACGGCCCGGTGAGGTTGAGACGGCCCCTGTGAGGTTGAGACAACCCCGGTGAGGCTGGGACGGCCCCGGTGAAGCTGAGACGGCCCCAGTGAGGCTGAGACAGCCCGGTGAGGTTGAATCAGCCCCGGTGAAGTTGAGACGGCACCGGTGAGGTCGAGACAGCCCAGGTGAGGTCGAGACGACACCAGTGAGGTTGAATCAGCTCCGGTGAGGCTGAAACGACCCCGGTGAGGTTGAATCGGCCCCAGTGAGGTTGCAACTGCTGCGGTGAGTTTGAATCGGCCCCGGTGAGGTTGAGACGGCCCCTGTGAGGTTGAGTCGGCCCCGGTGAGGCTGGGATGGCCCCGGTGAAGCTGGGACGGCCCCGGTGAGGCTGAGATGGCCCTGGTGAGGTTGAATCGGCCCTGGTGAAGTTGAGACGACACCGGTGAGGTTGAATTGGCCCTGGTGAGGTTGAGACGGCCCCGGTGAGGTTGAG
>NW_005371694.1:364890-369505 GCF_000412655.1 Myotis brandtii
CCAGCATCGACAGTGTATCCAGCGTCGACAGTGTACCCAGCATCGACAGTGTATCCAGTGTCTACAGTGTACCTGGCGTTGACAGTGTATCCAGCGTCTACAATGTACCCAGTGTCTACAATGTATCCAGCGCCTACAATGTATCAGTAAAATATCCAAAACACCACAGCAAACAGCCTGTATGTGAAGAGGGAGAACAGTCGGTATAAGTAGAGACAGAGATAACCCAGACTTTTGAATTAGCAAACAAGGACTTAAGGTTACTCTTATAACCATGACAAAAAGAACCTTCAGGAAAAGCGAGCTGTAATGGTGGCAGACACAGGAAATTTCTGGGTGGTACTAGTATATATAAAGGAGAACACAGGAGAGAGATGGAAACCTGAGGGAGGAGAGTGAAAAAGTGCCTTAAGAGATACATCAGCCCAAAGCAACTTGTGGTTCCTGTTGGGATCCTGATTGAAATAAAGCGACCGTAAGAACAAAACAGTGATTGTTACACATTTTAAATCCATTCAGCTGTCCTTAACACATGCTCACTTCCCTTGCTCTGATGTTAGCAATGATCATTTCTTGCTGCATGCAAGTTAACAGCCTTCTTCACAGTGGAGCTAGTGGTCTTGAGAGTGAGTTTGGAGCCAGGCTCTTTGGGTGGAAATCTCAGATCTGTCACATAAGAGCATGAACCCTGGGCAAGTTTTTTGTTTTTTTTTTAACTTTTCATTGATTTCCTCATATACGAAATGGTGGATAACAATGTGCCAACTCATGAGGTTGTCATGGGTTTAAGTTAACTAAAACTGCTTAGGACAATGCCTGGAAAATAAAGGGTGCTCGACAGATGTTTGCTATTGTCACTATCTTTCTCATTAGTTATTTCAAATTTGCTAAGGATTTAAAAACCAGATAGTCAGACTTATTTGAACTCTGAAGAAGACAAAACTAAATGATCTTTGCGTAAATGCCTAACCAACTAGGCCCTGAGTAAAATGTGTGAGTGTTAGTGCAGCCAACTTGTTCAGGTAGAAAAAAGCTTTAATGAGGCATCATTCTGTTACAAAGGGCTACTTATCTGACCTGCTTCTGCTGATAAACAGAATCTTGACTCCGATGATTGATTTAGACAGAGAATTTCAATGTTATGCAAAGTATCCCTTAATCAAGTCTTTATAGTGACAGCAAAACATGAAGTGAAAATGGCTCCACCTGAGATATAAGCATACAACTTAGGGGTAGTTATATTAAGCACAATAATGCTCAGAACAAACTTTCCTATGCTGTGTGCTTCTGATGGTGATTTCTAACATGCTATGTTCAGGGACCAGTGGCACCCTTTGTCACTAGTGGATAAAGGCAATGTCTCTGTCCCCATTCAGTTTAATCCTCTTCTTCCATGACTCCAATTTTCACAAGCTTCAGCAGTGGTTTCATTCATTTCGATATCCTTCCTTTTTTTTTTTCCAGACAGATCCATGCAGTGCTGAAATTCCCGGTGCACAGTTGACCTTGGCCTTATTCTTAGACAAGGTTTCTGTCTCTGGGGTGACAGTGAGTGGAGGTTATGATGCTCAGCACATAACAGTCTCTCAATAAATATTTATTAAACAAATGGATAATTGCTCTAGCTTTCAGTGGGAAGAGAATAATGCATATGGCCTAGGAAAACTCCCTGCCGTTACTCAGATAGCATTGACCCTACAATGTTGTGATTTTTATGCCACACCATCCAAAACCATTCTGGCTTCTCCAGCCAGAACTCTTACTGTTTAATTCAAATATGTAACCATCTATGCACGAGGCTATATATGCAGAAACTGTGTGACACTTACTCTGTTGGGTCAGAGGTATTTTTTGCTTGGTTTGACTGGATGGGTCACATTGTTCAGTAACAGATTGCATATTGTGGTTGTTAAGCATATTAAATCTGCTTACATTGAATTTTCTATTTATTTTGCTTGAAATTTTGAACTCATATATTTATTTATGGTCAATCTTTTCTCACAAGTGCAATAGCATCAAGTGCACTAAGAGCAATGTTTTTATTAAAATTTCTAGAGGTTATAATAAATATGTGATTAAAACAAAAACAATACAGTAGTTAAGAAATATGTGATGTAAACTCAGGACTATTTTCAAAACAAACTTCAAGGTTTGCCATGAGTGAATAAATTTAAAATTTAGTTGCTCCATCTAGTGGTGAACTGTTATATGACGTTAGTGAAAACATTTTCGTTTTTAATGTTGACTTTATTCAGATTTTGTTGTGGTAAGTGGAAAAGGGTATTTAATAGGCAATCTTATTGTGCCACTTATTGTAACAGGAATTACTCCACATAAAAATAATTGTCTTTACTTAATGAATCTAAATAGACAAGCACATTTGCTAACCAACTCAAATTTCAAACAAGTATTTCTTCCTCAATCTGTCTAGGAACTAGCATCAACATTGATATTTGTGTCTATTCCTATATTTTAAATCCATATATCATCCAGAAAATAATAAAAAAAATTTAGGCCACCCAACTTACTAAGCCCTGAAAAGTGCTCTGAGTTGTGTGAAAAATATCAATATTTTAAAAAGCTATTTAGAAATCAAGATTACACGTATTCCTGAATGTAATAAGTTGTGGTTAACAGGGCTGTAGGTCAGCTACTTGGGTTCGAATTCTGACACCAGCACTTATTAGCTGTGTGGCCTTTGTGTCTCAGTTCCTTCATCTATAAAATGAAAGTAATACTGCCCCTCTCCTAGTGTTGTCAGGTGAAATTCGATATTAGATGGAAAGCATTTGGAACTATGATACAAAATAAGTCAATTTTCCTAGTATCATTACTGATGTTCTGCATATTCATGGATTTCTTTCCTTTCCTTTCCTTTCCTTTCCTTTCCTTTCCTTTCCTTTCCTTTCCTTTCCTTTCCTTATCTTTATTGTCCTTTCCTTTCCTTTCCTTTCCTTTCCTTTCCTTTCCTTTCCTTTCCTTTCCTTTCCTTTCCTTTCCTTTCCTTTCCTTTCCTTTCCTTTCCTTTCCTTTCCTTTCCTTTCCTTTCCTTTCCTTTCCTTTCCTTTCCTTTCCTTTCCTTTCCTTTCCTTTCCTTTCCTTTCCTTTCCTTTCCTTTCCTTTCCTTTCCTTT
The DNA here is from genome assembly GCF_000412655.1 of Myotis brandtii. Taxonomy (NCBI): domain Eukaryota; kingdom Metazoa; phylum Chordata; class Mammalia; order Chiroptera; family Vespertilionidae; genus Myotis; species Myotis brandtii. The sequence goes on from NW_005371694.1 coordinate 368,024, forward strand.
CCTTTCCTTTCCTTTCCTTTCCTTTCCTTTCCTTTCCTTTCCTTTCCTTTCCTTTCCTTTCCTTTCCTTTCCTTTCCTTTCCTTTCCTTTCCTTTCCTTTCCTTTCCTTTCCTTTCCTTTCCTTTCCTTTCCTTTCCTTTCCTTTCCTTTCCTTTCTTTTATAAATCTTTATTGTTGAAAGTATTACGTATGTCCCCCTCTCCCCTCTTGCCCTCTCCCACCCCACCCCCACTTCATGGATTTCCTAATGTTGTTTCAGTGGATAGTTGAATTGTGGTAAGTAGTCAGGTGTCCATTGGGGAAGCCATTGGGAATTGCTTGCTCCCCTGACTCAGTGGTGTTCCCACTCTGTGAGGGACGCTTCACTGCAATATCTTGTCACCCAAGTACATTCTCCAAAATTATTTATATGGTCAGTCATTTCCCTCTCCAAATTCAGCTTTTTCTCTCAGAATTTGAGCACTCAATTGGGAAGCAGAGGTGGTGTGCTTGCTCCTGGGTATGACCAAAGCCTGTTAATTTTCTCCTCAGAGAAAGTGGAGGGACAGATTTCATGAAGCCATTTACATACATATTCCAGGAAAAGAGCACACTGGATTGACCAGTTAGACTACATTTTCTTTCATTCTCAGAAGGGTGCCTGCCATGCAGATTCCTTCCTTCCAGGATCTAGTTTCCGATTTCCTTAAGAGCATGGATTGTGGAGCCAGAAGTGCCTAGTTTTAAATCTTAGTTTCGCCATTTAATAGTAGAGTAACTTCAACAAATTATTGACCTCTGTAGGCCCTTATTTATTTATTTGTAAAAAGAAAACCATAGAATCTATCTCAAAGGTTGTTCTGCAGCCCTGGCCAGTTTGGCTCAGTGGATAGAGCATCAGCCTGAGGACTGAAATGTCCTGGGTTCAATTCTAGGGCACGTACCTCGGTTGCAGGCTTGATTCCCGGCCCTATTTGGGGCACATGCAGGAGGCAACCAATTGCTGTGTCTCTCTCATCATTGGTATTTCTATCTCTCTCTCCTTCTCCCTTTCTCTCTGAAATCAATAAAAATATATATATTTTTTAAAAAGTTGTACTGAAAATTAAACTACTGTGCATACAGCACTTAGATTAGTGCCTGGCATGTAGTAAGCGAGATATCAGAGTTAACTGTGACAGTTATTATTTGTGAATATTCATTATTCAGTGGATAATAAAATGTATCTTTTAGAAATTTCAAAATCAACACAATCCAAGGCTTATTCTTTCACTTTCATCTTTTGTGACATTTTTTTATATACTCTCTTCTTGACGCCAGTCTTCAATTTTCTTTGCCTCTTCCCAATCTTTTATTTCCAATATTTCTTCTTAGATAATATTGTCTACTTCAGAAACTCTCTCTTTCTGTTGATACATTTTTCTCCAACCCTTTTAACTTCTTTTTTAAAATTGTTTTATTGCTTAAAGTATTACAAAGAGTATTACATAGGTCTCCTTTTTT
>NW_005371694.1:370238-373169 GCF_000412655.1 Myotis brandtii
TTTCTTGTTGTTTTGTTGATGGTTTCTTTTGCTATGCAGAAGCTTTTTATTTTGATGTAGTCCCATTTGTTTATTTTCTCTTTAGTTTCCACCCTTTTAACTTCTTGCCAGAAAATTACACAAGGACAAAAACTATATATATATTTTTTATATATTTATGATACCTTGCACAGAGCTAGATCCACAGTAGGTTCCCAATAAACATTAATGAATAAAATGTGCAGAAAAACATAGTTGCAATTGCACCTGAAATTTGTGATTGCCCAAGAAAAGAATGCTCACTATTATAATTGTCATTTACTCAGTGTCTATTAAATGCTAGACAATGTACTAAGAGTTTTATGTAGCATGATCTCATTAAATGACATCAACAATTTGGGAGGTGAATCCTATTAGTTTTATTTTACAATTTAGGAAGCTGAGTTTCAGAAAATATACTTGTTTAAGGTGTCTGTTAATGGCCAAAGCCCCTTCTCCTGAAAGAACCCCTATTGGTTATTGGACAACTGCATTTATTCCTCTTAGTATGTCGGTTCAGGATGGGCCACATTTCTTTTGTCTACTCTCTCCTACAGGTAAGTGTCTTTGCTGAACTTCCACAGAGAACTATACATTTGAGAGGTTGTAAATTCAAATACGCCAAGCTGCCATAGGGAGAACAGTATTTATTGTGTGAGGGCATGCACTGTGTCCAAAAGATCAGATCTGACCTAACTCCAGCCCAATGTTGTCGGCAGGAAAGCTAACCCAGTATTGACAGACACTCTAATTTTAAATCTTGAATTTTGTGTATAACCTTTAAATTCAAAACCTGAATTTTAAACGTTGGCCCAAAGTTTAAAAGAACACCATGCGGGCCAAACAAAACAGGCTTATGGACCTCACCTAGCCTTGGGCACTGTTTTGTAACCTCTGACTTATACAGTAAAAACAGCCAAGTTCCTGGTTTTTCTGCTGTGTGACTAAGCTCCAAGCCCAATGACATGCACAGGTATAAGCTGCAAATGTCTGTCACTGGCCTGGGCCTACGTGACCAATACCAGGGACCATTGCTCATTTATCAGCAAACTGATCGCTATGTAGAATTTTAAAATGTTTTCCTCTTTTACCGTTTGTTTTTTTTTTTTCCTTTTTCTTCTTCTTTTCTTTTGGATGCTGGCTGTGACGGGGGGCCTGATCATTTCTCTCTGCAACAAACTTAACCATGTTCTTGACTTGGAATACCTCCCTGCATCTATGGGCTTCCCAAATAAATATTTTTAAATTTTAATTCTCTGTGAAGAAAAACAACTGCTCATAGTAATTCATTTGATGGGGTGAGAGACTAAATAGAAATAACCGAATCTCTTAGAAGGTTAAAAAAAAATGAGAAGAGCTCCATTGAGGGAGAAAAGGAGAGAAGGGATGGATCAGAACCCTGGTTTTAGTCACCTCAGATTAGTTGGGTTCTAAATCTTCATCTCCGTTCCTGACCTTTCTTTGAATCTGCTAATCCTCTAACAGTCGAGGCTACATTCCAGGCTCCCACAAGTATAGGGATCTTGTCTGTCTTGTCACACCAGTATCCCCAAGTCTAGCAGGTTGCCTTAACACAAAGTAAGGAGTCAATAAAAACAGGATGGTGCAAAAGTAGGATTACAGTTATGAGTACACGAAACACAGTTTATTCTTGTATTCTTATTTATGAATTACTATATTATTTCCATATGAACAACTGTAAACCTACTTTTGCCCCACCCTGTATTTGTTAATTGACTCCTGGATGTTTCCCTTGTATGTCATTCTGTCACCCCAAATCAAGTATGTCCAAATCTAATGTTTCTCAAAATCATCTCTTTTCGGAACATCCCAATTTCTATAAATGGACTGATTATTTTCTCATTTACACATGCTTGGAAGCATCGAGACATCTTTGAAATCCATCCTCCCCCGCTCTCTGCCTCATTTCCCCCATGCTGTCAGTCACCAAGACCTATGAATCATCTGTCATATGTCTGTCCTTTCCTCCACGTCTCTCTCGTTCAAGCCCTTGTTACCTCATGCAACCCAGGACTATTGCCAGAGTTACTTAACTTCTCTCAGATCTTGTGTCTTCCCCTCCCTAATCTATTCTGTTTATCACAAGAAACCACATTTTCCTGGATTTAGCCTCTTACTAAGAAGGCTTTGTGCTTTCTTATTATTTGTTACTAAGTCCAAACTCAGCTTTTCATTGTAGACCAGTCACAATTTATTCATACCTGCCAGCCCAGTAGGTAGGTATTAATTTCCATTGTGCGCTTACCTAAACCCTCTGCTTTAGTCAGAATGGCTACATTGGCAGGGCCTGAAAAGGCTGAGCACAGACTTCCTTTTTCTTTTCTACTTATGGTGTTTTCTTAGCTTCTTCCCTTTAAATAAATCTTACCCCAAATTTCTGTTCTATACTAGCTTTTTGGTGAGACAAATATTTGTCTTATTTTCCTTCTCTTCTGCCCCCAATATGAACTTCCCTGACACTCTACCGAACTCACTTTATCAAAAGTATGGAATGCATTTCATAGACTGTTTTGTAAAGAAGCAGTAGTCTATTGTAGTCCAGCATATAAACTCTGGAGCCAGGCAACCGGCTTCAAATCCTGGTCCTACCACTCGTTATCCTGGTGATTTCAGTCAAGTTACTAAACCTCTCTGTGCCCTTCTACTTCGCATTCGAGATAAAAATAATTCTAACATGCTAAGATTGCAGAGAGGATTAAATGAATCATTGCATGTAAAACAATGTTTGGCACAAGGTGAGCAGTGAATAATAATAATAATAATATTAATAAATGCTATTTTTATGTGAATGATATTTCTTCATTACTGATTTATAAGCTTTTCTTTTTTTAATTAAATCTTTATTGTTCAGATTATTACTGTTGTTCCTCTTTTTTCCCCCCATAGCTCCCC
>NW_005371694.1:374674-388705 GCF_000412655.1 Myotis brandtii
CTGTGGGGCCTTGGGCCTTCTTTTGGAAGTTCTGGGTCTCTCTGACCCAGCTGCAGTTTGTTAGGTAATTTTCAGATTGCAAAGGGCCAGGCCTTTCATATGCAAAAGCCTCTGGGCACAGCTTGGGTAGGGTGGGGTCTCAGGGAATCAACAGGGCAGAGCAAAGAGCTATGGCTGATCCTCAGCCCTGCCCTAAGAGGCCCCGTGTCTCAGTGTCCCGGTAATCGCTGCAAGCACCTCTGAGAGAAAGCCGCCCTCGATTTCTGAGTTCTGCCCGTTGCCAGACAGTCCAGTCTCTCCCTGTATGAGTCTGGGTCCCCAGAGACTTCCTGGAACTGGAGTTCAGAGCAGTTGGGGGCTTGAGACTGTCTCCCGATTCAAAAAGACAGCCACGTCCTCAGTTCCCAGCCCTTTCCAAGTGCACCTTCGTACCTCTGCACTCCACCTCCGCACCTCCTCTGAGTCTCAGTGTGCTTTTCTCTTTCCTTCTAGCTGTAGAATTTCCACTCAGCCAGCCTTCCTGTGGTTCTGGATGATGTCCGTTTTGTCTTTTCGTTGTATTTTTGAAGTTGTTGTGGGAGGCAGCAATTTCCGGTGTTTACCTATGCCGCCATCTTGGTTTTTCTGTAATTCCCAGGGAGGATAGAAGTTCAAATTTCTTCAGCATCACATTTAGGTACAGCTGTCTCTGACCCTCATCAAGGAGGCTCAATTCCTCCCTGGAGAAGTACAGGGCAATGTCCTCAAAGGTTACGCCAACCTCAGCCCGTCTCCTCAGCGGAGGCGCTGCCATTGCACTCTGTGGGCTGAGCGGGGTGGAAGCGGCGTGAGTAGAAGCCGCTGCAGGAATGGCTGTCTCTGTCCCGGCCCTGGCGTGGGTTCATGTGGCGACTCCCAGCTTCAATCGCACGTGGGAGCTGTGAGCACCACTGGAGGCTCCCACCACGGGCTGGGAACACCACTCTCCGGCCTTCTCCAAGGGAGTGTGGACTTGGAAAACCTCACCGCCTGAGACAAAAATCTAAGAAGAGGAAATCCCGCCACAAGGATTACGGATCCCGCTCTACAGAAGCGGCCTATAAGCTTTTCTAAGGCAGAGATTTCCATACACTCCTTTGCCTTGAACAGAGAGTGTGATGCTGCATAAAAGTCTATAGAGGTCAGGAGACCAGGTGCATCAGATTAGGCAGGTGTCTCAACTTCTTCGACCCCCATTTGCTTATGTGTGAAATAGAAATAGCTTTTTCTCACATCTATATAGGGTATTGTTACAGTGTCTCATGTATAATAACTCATTTATTATCTGCCCACCTATGAGATAATTTACCTGAAGCAGGTTGGAAACTGAGGCATGCAGAGGTAAATTGTATTACTAAGGTGTTCAATAAGTGCTTTTTGAAGAATGAGATTAAATGTTTCTTTTTCTTTCTGCCCCCTTTCTCCCAATGTAAACTTTATAAGAACAACTTCTTTTGATATTTTTGGTTGATAGTTTTCTCAGACTAATAGTCTGCTGTGGAGCACTCTTCCCCCTCCCCCCAAAAAACATTAGAAGGGCAGGTGGTGAATGTGAATAGAGGCACCTGGCACTGTAATGGTACTTAGAGAAATAGTAGGAATTGCACAAATCTTTTAAAATAATGTTCTAATTCTTGTCTCTTTTCTGAGGTAAAAAGAGAGGTCAAATTTAGAAAAAGGAGAGTAGAGTAATTGAAGTATAGAAAACCAAATAGTCATTATCAGAGAAAAGAGAATTAGAAACTGAAACTGACACAAGGACAATAAAGGTATTAGATTAAAAATGAACAAAAGGTGGAGCCCTGCAAAGTGAATATGATTTTTTAAAGGCAAGAAACTGTGACTCATTTAGTCTTTGAGAAGCAGAATATTATTGAAAACATAGTAAAAATAATGAGTACAGAAGGGTATATGGTATGGCCCACTGTGGGAATTTCTAGGCTGGCTTCTGCGCTAATTATTAAGTGTCCCAGCTCTCATTCCACATTCAAACTAAGCATCCATAAACTTCACTCTCTGGCAGGGTGAGACATAGGAAGATATTCAAATACCAAAGTAACTATGGAAATAGGAGGAACAAAGAAGAATTCTTGAAAGTCTCTGGGTAAAGATAAAAGAAAACAGAATAAAGAAGATCTCACAGCAGGAGTTGTGACAGATCTCCATATCGGAAGTCAGGAAGATGAAGTGGAATGAAGCCAAATCTCCACATCCAGGGAGATGGTCCATAGATTTCAACTACCCAGTTACCTTTCAGATAACTCGCTCAGGAGAACAGGACTGGAAACGTATGAAACATAAATTAAATTCTCAAAGTAAATGATGCAAACAGAGTAGCAAGAATTTTGAAAATGGTCTTACATTTTAAAGATTTTATAGACTGCCTGAATGTCTTAAATAACCTGGGGAAAAATGATCTTAGATTAACCAAATTCCAAGTATAAACATTATTCCCAAATGTTAGGAAAGCAAGCTTAATTTGCTTATAAATTTAATATATATATGTATATGTATTTGTGTATGTATATGTATATGTATATAATAAAAGCCTAATCGACCGTTAGGGTGGAAAGACCAGAACGACAGGTCACTATGATGTGCACTGACCACCAGGGGGCAGACGCTTAACACAGGAGCTTCCCCCTGGTGGTCAGTGTGCTCCTACAAGGGAAATGCTGCTCAGCCAGAAGCCGGGCTCATGGCTGGCAATTGCAACAGTGGTGGTGGAAGCCTCTCCCACCTCTGTGGAAGCGCTAAGGAGCAGCGAGCTGAGCTGTAAGGAGCAAGCAGGCAGGCAGTAAGGAGCGAGGGGTCCTGGACTGGGAGAGTGATGTCCGCCTGCCGGCTTAGGCCCGATTCCCAAGGGGATTGGGCAGCTTGGGGACCAGGCCTAAGCTGGCAGGCAGACATCCCCCAAGGGGTCCCAGACTGCAAGAGGGCACAGGCCAGGCTGAGGGACCCCCGCCAGTGCACAAATTTCATGCACCGGGCCTCTAGTATGTATGTATGTATATACACACACACACACACATATATATGCATGTATATATACATATATATGTATATACATATATATGTATAAATTTTAAAGGAAGGTTATAGATTTCTGCCATACTGAATGAGAGGCTAGAGATACATTTTAATATATGTTTAATATAAATGCCTTATTGGATCCCTATTATTATAGTCTGAAATTAGTGGTATGTTTAGGTGATTTATAGGTTATCTATTTCTACACAGCAAACATCCACATTTTTAAACATTTTCACATGGTTTAGTATCCTCTTATTTGGCACGTTCACGAGGTCTCTTGAGGCCTAGGCTTGTAATTTATAGAATATCACTTCCTCCTCATACAGTCACATCAGGTCTTACCGTGAGCCCCTATTCAAGAGGTGGGAAATTGACTACCCTCATTGTAGAGCTAGAAAAAAAAATGGCTATTTGTCTTCTATTATAGGTATTCAGCTGAATTACATATGGGAAAAGAGATATGAAAGAATCGAATTTAAATAGAAAACTGCTAAATTATTGTAAAGCTTTATTTTATTTTATTTTATTTTATTTTTTAATATATTTTATTGATTTTTTACAGAGAGGAAGGGAGAGAGATAGAGAGTTAGAAACATCGATAAGAGAGAAACATCGACCAGCTGCCTCCTGCACATCTCCCACTGGGGATGTGCCCGCAACCCAGGTACATGCCCTTGGCCGGAATCGAACCTGGGACCTTTCAGTCCGCAGACCGACGCTCTATCCACTGAGCCAAACCGGTTTCGGCTGTAAAGCTTTATTATGAAGTAGCTGACTCATTGTTCCGTTCCTCTTCTCCAGGTGTCCTCATTAGGAAGTCCAAGACTTCTTGCTGCAGGCATGCTGAACCATTCTGAAGCGTGTTTGTGGGCTTGGCCACTACTTATTTGTTTCTTGCTATTCGGTATCTCATGTATGAGTCTGCTACCAATTCAATAACATATGAAATGTACTGAATTTCAGAAAGAAAAATTTTCCTGTATGTTGTAAATCTTGTGATAATTGTCATTAGCTTAAGCACTGATCCATAGTTCAAAGGAAATAGTCAAGCAAAAAAAAAAGTAAGGTTGAATCACTTTATTGATTCAGCTCTGTGACATCCTCAAAAGAACTCAACAGTGACAACAGGACTGAGGGATCAGTGACCTTTTGTAGTGAGCATCACCATCGTGGCAAATCCACAATGCAGGGTTCTCCTTTTCTGAGGAGCTCCCAATATGCACAGATAGGTCCTCTTCTTGCCCCGACCCGGACAATTCTCTCAATGATAGGAAAGGGTCCCCTGGACTATGGCTGCTTGGTTCAGGTCCATCATCTGACCCAAGTTGCTCCAATCAGTTTGTTTCTCTCATGAACTGGAAATGCTGCCAGAAGAGCAACATTGTTATTGGAAGTTGTTGGTAGTTGAGACACATTGCAATACTCTGAAAGGAACACCTCCTGCAAAAGAAATACACGAAATTGCCCCAGTTCCTACCCTTTCTGAGCTTTGGTTTAATTCTTCCTTGGATTTTGTCAGATATTCCAGTATTCTTGCAATTTAATCCCTGGTTTTGCTCAAGCTACTTGAATTGGTTTATGTTACTTGTTATCAAAAGAAACTTAACTAACAGAAGACAGCCACTACCATGGCTGAATGGTTAGAATAAAATGGTTTATCTGAATGCAGTTTCATTGATTCATTCAACTGTCATGTATTGAGGACCTATTATGATTCAATCTCAGAGACAGGCACACAAATGAGACAGTAGGAGGTGAGGGGAGACAGTCATGCAGACTCTAAGTTGGGGTAATGTTCTAGTAGAGATACCTACAAAGTGATGTGGGAGGACAGATAAGGGCATGAATGAACTCTCTGAGTAGGTTGGGGAACTGGGGTTAATCAGCTTGGAGAAGGATCTGAGCTAAGGACTAGCTCAAAGCTATACAGAAAATTCAAATCTCATTACATTGCAGTGACAGCAAATGAAGAATTTCTACATAGAGGCAGAAGACCAGCTGTTTTCAATATCCACTCAGCTCTGCTGAGTGGAAACTGATTTCAACAGCAGCATGAGAGATTGAGATTGCATATGAAAGAATTTCCTGACAGTGAGAGTTGTTAATGTTGGGAGATTGCAGACTCTTCTCCTCTAAAGGTTTAAAAAATAACGTAGCTCTTCATCTGCCTAGTACGGCATTATTGTCTAAAAGTAGGGAAATGGAAATAGTTGCTCAAGGTCTCCCCTAGCTTAGAGATTTTATAATTCTGTCACTTTTTAGAAAAACTTTATTGAATCAATGAAAAAAATGAAAGTACAGACAGAAAAGTAATGCAAAGGAATGGAAAAATGATCAAATAATTAATTCTCTGTTGGGTCAGGAGTGAGGAAGAAGTGAAGAGTCTAAAAAAGCTTCAATATTTTTTATGTTAGATATTATTTTAAAATCAGTCTATTGGTATTCTAGAACTCCCACATTGAGACTTAACTAGCACCCAGCCCAGAGTACTTTAGTTTCTCTTAATTCACTTTAAAGCTAATCTCGCATGACTGGGGGGTCGGTGGGGGGGAAATGGGGTGATAAGGACACATATGTAATACCTTAATCAATAAAATACTTTAACCCTAAAAAAAGCTAATCTCATCCTATAGAATATTTTGTAAATATTTATACATTTCTTTTTATTGTGAACTTAAGCAAATTTATAAAATAAAATTGTCAAATGAGCATTAGCTCTCTGTATCACTCAGAATTTACCTCTGCCCTTTTTAAGTTAGCTACCTACACTTTATAGTATTTTTGAATTCTGTTTTCTTTCACATGATTGATTTTATTTATATTCATGTATGTGTTGATGTATTCCCTATACTTGCCACATTTAATAACACTTTAGCCCAGGACTGTGAATCTATAGATGTTGATATGGGTAGTAAGTGGGGTAGCTGGAACTGAGTGAGAGGACAGATGCCCTGGGAGCATCTGTGACTGGATGAAATCATCACGGCTGGCTTCAAACCCATCACTGGAGCCTCCTCACCCAGCTAATACATCTTTTCCTCCCCTCCCCTCCCTTCCCCTCCCCTTTCCTTCTTTTCCTTCCTTCCTTTCTTTCTTCCTTCCTAATACCCTTCCTCCCCATCCCCTGCCCCTTTCTTCCGACTCAAGAGACTCTAGAATGAACTTAAAATTAGAGCTTGTGTTCAGAGGCTTATAAATCCAGTTGGACTAAATGTAATGTATATGACTAGAAAATGGAATTAGAAAATTAAGTTAGATAAAGTGATGTAGAATTTGCTAAGACCACAGAGTTTAGTTTATTGGGAAGTCATTGGGAAACACAAATACAGCATTTGAAAGATAAGCATGAAAATGGTGGATAGTGGGAGGCTCTTGAGGATGTTAATCAGTTTAAAAAGTCAGTTAAAGTTGGGAATCACTCAAAATGATATACCCTTTAACATTTTATTTTACATTAAAAATCAAAGATATACAGACATACACCAATATTTTGATATTGGGTTAGGGGTTTAGTTTACTTTTTAAATGAGGAATCATTAATTGTTTTCTCCGTTGTGGGTTTTTTTCTTCAACTGTAAACATAATGTATTGCCCATGATTTGCAGTTTTGATTTATTGAAAGCTGGAAAAAAAAAGTTTAAAGATAGAGCCTCCTTCCATCCCCCAACCTTTTATTCTTGTCTTACCTACTTCACTTTGACAACACTTTTTTTTAGATATAATTTTGTTATGATTCAGCTTAAATTTCAAACAAAAACTACATCTCTCTATTTTTTCACATATACTTCATCAGTTTTTTTTTATATATTTTATTGATTTTTTACAGAGAGGAAGGGAGAGAGATAGAGAGTTAGAAACATCGAAGAGAGAAACATCGATCAGCTGCCTCCTGCACACCCCCTACTGGGGATGTGCCCGCAACCCAGGTACATGCCCTTGACTGGACTCGAACCTGGGACCTTTCAGTCCGCAGGCCGACACTCTATCCACTGAGCCAAACCGGTTTCGGCCCTTCATCAGTTTTTAAAAAAATATATATTTTTATTGATTTCAGAGAGGAAGGGAGAGGGAGAGCAGAAACATAAATGATGAGAGAATCATTGATCGGCTGCCTCCTGCATATCCCCTACTGGGGATTGAGCCCACAACCCGGGCATGTGCCCTTCACCAGAATTGAACCTGGGACCCTTCAGTCTGGAGGCCAACACTCTATCCACTGAGCCAAACCAGCTAGGGCGATACCTCATAAGTTTTGGTGAAATTTTTAACTCAGTAAGGCCATTAGAATCATGAAATAAAGCTGTCAAATGAGCATTATCTCTCTGGATCACTCAAAATTTACATCTGCCCTTTTTAAGGTTAGCTACCTACACTTTATAGTATTTTTGAATTCTGTTTTCTTTCACATGATAATTCTTTTTTTCAATTATTTTTGAAAAAAATGTATTTTTATTGATTACAGAGGAAGGGAGAGGGAGAAATAGAAATATCAATGGTGAAACAGAATAATTGATCACCTGCCTCTTGCATGCCCCCTACTGGGGATTGAGCCTGCAGCCTGGGCATGTGCCCTGACCGGGAATTGAACCATGACCTCCTGGTTCATAGGTTGAGGCTCAACCACTGAGCCACACTGGCAGACACCACAAAAAATAATTCTTATTTTTTTTACTAATAAAAACTTTATTTGCAAATGTTGACATAGTGTTTAAGTCAGAATTGAAAGCAATGATAAGCAACTCCTTCACATAGTTATTACCTCTGACCAAGGCATAATAAGAATTCACTTGGATAAATATCTTTCATAACCTACCTAAAAACAGGATAGTTCATAAATTCTCTAAATTGTTCTTTTCTACTGTGGTCAGTCCTTGATCTTTAGCTGTAAAACCTAGTAAACTATGGCATACTCTAATGCTAGTATTTTAAGTTACCGAAAACCTCTATAAATTTAGCATTATTCCTCAAATCTGGGCAGTTTTCTCATTCTGAATGCTTAAACATTTAGGTCACAAATTGAAATACCAGTAGAAAAACATTCATCTTTAGGCAGGTTGTACAGTTAACACATGGCAAGAAACTAACAATAAAATTTAAACATCTAACATACAAATGCTTGAAAGCATTATGAAGTCTGAACTTAATTGGTACACTCTGTTAAATTGTAGCAGTTCCAGTTACAGGAAAACCGGACTGCTGTAAGGTTTAATATGATTTAAGCTATCTCAAATTTTTCCCAATTCCTGACACCAATATTAGATTTATACAGAAGTTTTATTATAGTAAGAAATAGCTGTTACAGTGAGATCTGCAAACATATACAGAATTATATTTAAATTCATATAGAATAATATTTACATTTTTAAGTTACAACTTTGAAGTTAGAAGATGAAGTATAGCTTAAGTTTTACAACAAAGAAGACAAAAACACATAAGACAAAAATAGAGTTGACAGTAAAAATATGACTATCTGTTCTTGATACAACATGTGGAAACTCTTGTCAGAAAGCTCCATCTTCTTAATCTGATTGTCCAAATCACTAAAATATGGATGAACCAGTGCCATTTTGCCAGAAATTCGTTTGGCAGGATCATATACTAACATTTTCGAGAGAATAACCAAGCCATCTTCATCCAAGTTTTTGACATGGGGTGATAGGCTTCCTGGTTTCCACTTGAGAAATGTATTCTTATAGTCCTGTAAAGACTCCATGTCTGGCCACACTTCATTGTTGGGGGTACCCAAAGCTCTGAAAATTCTGAAAAGTTGATCAATTTCTGAATCCCCATGGAAAAGTGGTTTCGTAGTTGCTAATTCTGCAAATATGGTGCCTATACTCCAAATGTCAACTGGAGTCGAATAGTGAGCTGACCCCAGCAACACTTCTGGAGATCTATACCAAGTGTTACCACCTCATTTGTATAAACTCTAATAGGTATTCCAAAAGCTCTGGCAAGGCCAAAATAAGCCAGTTTAATTGTTCCTTTGTCAACAATCAATAGATTTTGAGGTTTTAAGCCTCTACGAAGAACTCTTCTAGAGTGACAAAACACAATCCCTTGTAGGATTTGGTACAAATAACTCTTAACAAGTGCAGAATCCATGAACTGACCAGGAGGGATAGAGTCTAAGTATCTCTTTAGATCCATGGAAAGGTATTCAAAGATGAGATATAACCTGGAATCTTGAAGCACATCTTGAAGTCTTCTCCAATGTCCTCTAATTTGGTATAGTCATCCATAGTCAATTAATAGTTATGGCAGATGCCGGCAAGCGACTCTGCCTCAAAAGCAGCGGTGGCTACCATGTTGGCGTCACTTTGTCCTTAACTTCCCAGATCCAGCTCTGAAGCTAAGTCCACAAAATAATTCTTGATAAGCATGCAACTTAGCTTATGGGAAGAGGCTAATATGCACATTGATTGAACTGCAGAATGACCGGTTGCTATGATGTGCACTGGCCACCAGGGGGCAGACACTCAATGCAGGAGCTGCCCCCTGGTGGTCAGTGCACTTCCATATGGGGAGTGCCACTCAGCCAGAAGCTGGCTCATGGCTGGCAAGCGCAGGGGGGGTGGCAGGAGCCTCTCCCACCTCCGTGGCAGCTCTAAGAATGCCCAAATAACGGTTTAGACCTGATCCCTTGGGGGCCTAATCCTTTAGTCGGACATCCCCTGAGGGCTCCCTGGCTGCCAGAAGGATGTCTGACTGCAAGCTTAGGCCTGATCCCCTGGGGAGTGGGCCTAAGTCGACAGGTGGACATCCCCCAAGGGGTCCTGGGCTGAGAAACCCCCCCCCCCTCTGAGTGCACAAATTTTTGTGCACCGGGCCTCTAGTCCTCTATAATAAAAGTCTAATATTCTAAGTGTCCAACTGGTCGACTGTTCGACCAGTCGCTATGAGATGCACTGACCACTAGGGGGCAGATGCTTCGACTGGTAGTTTAGCTTGCTGCTGGGGTTCAGCTGATCAGGACTGGGTGAGATGGGCCGGACACCCCTGGAGCCCTCCCTCGGTTCCTCCCCGGCCCCGATTGTGCACTGGTGGGGTCCCTCAGCTTGGCCTGAGCCCTCTCGCAATTCAGGACCCCTCAGGGGATGTTGGAGAGCTGGTTTTGGCCCGATCCCTCTAGGCCAGGCTGAGGGACCCCACCAGCGCACGAATCCAGGTACCAGGCCTCTTATATTGATACAATTTGCAGTCACTTCTGTGTATAGTAAACTATCCCAGTATGGGAATGGCTTCCAGTGTAATTCCCCTGCCTACTGCACCAGCTCATGTAGCAATGTGACTGAAGATGCAGGGCCAGAGGTCTATCATTATGGAAGTGTCTTTTGGCACTGGCACTGAAAGTATGTGGATGGTGGAAGAAAAATGATGTCAAAGATTCACCCCATGCAGTGTTAACTCCCTTTTACTTATGGGGTATACATATGGGTACTGTAACATCTGTGCCTTGATATTAATACAGAAGCTTCAGAGTAACAAGTGAGACAAGGTTAATAAGATTGTGCCTGTGCAAAGTCAGTTGCTGAAGCAGTAGCTCAAACAAGAGACAGGTAAGACTGAGATACACACAAAAATGGTTTATAAAGTGTGTTTGATACATGGGTCTTTCTTTAATTCTGGAACATTTCCTGCCATCATGTCTTCAAATATTATGTCTTTCTGATTCTCAATGCTTTGACATTCCTATTAACTGTTGGGATTTTTCATTCTGTACATGAGTTCTCTTATTTCTGCTTTCATGTATCCCATCTCTTTTTTTTCCTCTCTAAGGTGAATTTTGAGTGATTTTTGAGGTTCTATCTTTTAATTAATCAGTTCTCTCTTTAACTATGTCTACTTTGCAATTTAACTTATTCATTATAAATTTGATTTTAGGAATTGTATTTTTCACTTCCAGAATTTTTATTTTATTATTTAAAAAGTTTATCTGTTGTTTTATAGAAGCATTTTCTTGCCTTACATTCTTTTCTCATTTTGAACACTTTATTTTGAAGTTTCTTTTAAAATTTTCTTTTTCTCAAGCTCTTCAGAATAAAAATTATCTTTTTGTGGGTTGTTTTTCATGGGAGGTCCTGGGTCCTGGAAAGATTCCTATGAACAGTTTCAAGTTTGTTTTTGACCAAACTTTGAGAGTTCCATCTGTTCTGGACCAGGTTTTTAATGCTAATTTCTTAGTATAGAGTGCCTCACCATACAGGTAGTTGGAATTCAGACCACATGTCCTGGGTAGCTTAGACCTGGGGTTTAATATTTTTTAGAAGTTCCTATCTACTGCCCCAGACAGTGAACTGCAGGGCCTTGAACTACATATGATTCCTAAAGGCAGAGAAAGGCTAGGTCAAGGTTAGTGGATTATAGTGTAAATTTCCTCTTATATATAGTATCTGGGAGGTGAGCACTAAATAAATACATTCCAGGACTGAGGGTATTTAAGAAGAGCTTACATGGGGAATTTACATTCTCCTTTCACCTTTCCTATGAAATTACCTGTATCTCTACCTATTTTTTTTTAAAATATATTTTATTGATTTTTTACAGAGAGGAAGGGAGAGAGATAGAGAGTTAGAAACATCGATGAGAGAGAAACATCGATCAGCTGCCTCCTGCACATCTCCCACTGGGGATGCGCCCGCAACCCAGGTACATGCCCTTGACCGGAATCGAACCGGGGACCCTTCAGTCCGCAGGCTGACGCTCCATCCACTGAGCCAAACCTGTTTTGGCAGTACCTATTATTTTATTATTAGCACCCAAACCTCCCAGTCAATGCAATCCCTTCTCTCCTGTACTTTCAACCTCTTCTCTATAGATTACATTCCAATGACATTTATTTATTTTTAAAAGTTTTAAAATATATTTTTATTGAGTTCAGAGAGGAAAGGAGAGGGAGAAGAAGAGAGAGAGATTGAAATCAATGATAAGAAAGAATCATTGATTGGCTACGTCCTGCATGCTTCCTACTGGGGATTGAGCACATAACCTGGGCATGTGTCCTTGACTGGAATCAAACCCAGAACCCGTCAGTCTGCAGGCCGTCACTCTATCCCCTGAGGCAAACCAGCTAGGGGCCAATGGCATTTAATTGTGTTAAATCTTTCCTACTAATTTGAACACAAAACTTGAGCACCTTGTTAGATTCTCCTGATTACTTTCTTTACAAAGACACTTGCCACCTGGCCGGCATGGCTCAGTGGTTGAGCATCAACTTATGAACCAGGAGGTCACAGTTCGATTCCCAGTTGTGGGCTCGATCCCCAGTGTGGGGTGTGCAGGAGGCAGCCGATCAATGATTCTTTCTCATCATTGATGTTTCTATCTCTCTCCCTCTCCTCTCCTCTGCGAAATCAATAAAAAACAAAACAAAACAAACAAACAAAACTTGCCCCTGGACTGTGCTGTTACCGCTACCATTGCTAGCACCTTTGCCAGGTTCTCTGAACTGGCTGTAGTCTGAGTTGGAGCCTTGGGCCTGCATGGCCTTCGTTGAACCCTTTGTTCCAAGGCAGCCTTCGTATGTCATTCAGATTGGATTAAAAACTACTCTACAGTCATGGACTTCGACCTCCTGGTGACTGCTAAGGACCGGATGTGTGGAGCAGTCAGCTCCCTATGGGGCAAACCTTGACCAATGAGATTTAAGAGTGGGAAAGGATAAAATAAATTCCTTACCTAGACTACTCTGAGGTGTGCTTTCTTCTATAGCTCTCAAAAAGGCCTGCAGCTACACCTGCTGAGAAACCTGTTTGGTTTCTTTGTGAATCATTATGAAATGACAGTCACATTGCTTTGCATCTCTCCTTGCCTTTTCTCCACCCCTCTTTTCCTTACCCTCATTTCCCTGAGCTTGCATCTCACAAAGAATAGTGTCTGAATCTTTACTTCAGGCCCTGTTTCCTAGAGAACCCAGGCTAAGGTATCCATCATACAAATGTTTTCTCAACTCCATGTCTCCCTCCATCTATCTATTCCACTTATATTTCTCTTCCTTTGAAATGTTTTGAAAGAGATTTTCTTTTTTCTTTTAATCTCTGTTTTCTTATCTGCCATTTATTTCTCCATCTAGCTCCTCTCTACCATTTCTCTAAAATTGCTGTCATGAACATCAATAATGACCTTGTTGTTGTTAAATCCAAAGTGTAATTTCTTACTTGATCTTACTTGATCTGCCTGCAGCACTTGACACTGACCTTGCCTCCTTCTTCCAACATTGTCTTGCCCTGAATTCTAGACAATGCACTCTGGTTTTTATCTTGCTGTTATAGCTACTCCATCTTCGTCACCTTCATATACTAGCATTTTACTAGAGGCCTGGTGCACAGATTTGTGCACCGGTGGGGTCCCGTGGCATGGCCTGCAGGGATTGGCTGAAACCGGCAGTCCAGTGCAGCCTGCCGCTCCCTCCTGCTGCTCCTGCTTATCCTGACCCCGCTGCACCTGCTGCCCGCAGCTCAGTAGCGCTGTCACAGAGTTGGGAGAGGCTCGCACTGCTGCAGCTGTGCTTGCCAGCCATCAGCTTGGTGTCTGGTGCCTGTCAGTCAGCTGAGTGGCGTTCCTGCTGTGGGAGCCACTGACCACCAGGGAGCAGCTCCTGTGTTGAGCGTCTGCCCCCTGGTGGTCAGTGCGCATCATAGCGACCAGTTGTCTGGTCATCTGGTCACTTAGGCTTTTATATACACTGAGTGGCCAGATATGGCCTGCAAGGATTGGCCGAAACGGGCAGTCCAGTGCAGCCTGCCGCTCCCTCCTGCTGTTCCTGCTTATCCTGACCCCGCTGCACCTGCTGCCCGAAGCTCAGTAGCGCTGTCACAGAGTTGGGAGAGGCTCGCACTGCTGCAGCTGTGCTTGCCAGCCATCAGCCTGGTGTCTGGTGCCTGTCAGTCAGCTGAGCGGCGTTCCTGCTGTGGGAGCCACTGACCACCAGGGAACAGCTCCTGTGTCGAGCGTCTGCCCCCTGGTGGTCAGTGCGCATCA
>NW_005371694.1:388727-413432 GCF_000412655.1 Myotis brandtii
ATCTCCCATGTTCAAAGGCTGTTAAATAGCGTTGTTTACCCATATCTTCAGAAAAAAATCACTTCTACTGTCGTGGTAAACAACCTGCTTCCCTATTTATAATGGTCTGGCCCTCTAGCAACTTCAGTGCAAAATTAACGTCAGGTGGTCATAATATTCTGGCCACTCAGTGTATATAGCTATAGGTAAATATTGATGTTTCTCAGGGTTCTGTCTTTAGTCCCCTCCATTTCCTTCCTTTCCTTTCTCTTCGTTACGCTTCCTTTTTCTTCTTTCTGTATAAAACTATTTCTGGGAAGTCTTATTCATTCACAAAGCTTCAAGTGCCATCTATATGCCAGTAACTTCAAAATTATATTTTAAGTCTAACTTTTTCTCTCGAATACCAGGTTTTTAAAAGGGTCTGTCATACTAGGTATTTCCTCTTTGATGTCCTATAGGCCTTGAAACTCAATGTGTCCAAAAATGAAACTCAGCATTCTCTTCCCGCCTGAATCTGTTCTTATCCTTGTCTTTCCTGTCTCTGGTACCCCCATTCCCAAGTCAGATGTTAGAGGCCACCCTCCCTTATCCACAGCATCAACCCCTGATTCATTCTAGTTTGCCCAGGATTTTCTTGGTTCCACATCTGTGGAACTCCTGTAATCCTTGAAAATGGTTTGCCTGAAGCTGTCCCAATTTTAAAACTAAAAGTCTCACACGTTGGGAAACCTTTCAGTCCTGGGCAAACCGGAAAGGTCATCCTTTCTTTTACATCTAACCAATCATCAAAACCCACCAATTCTAACTAGATTGTCCTATTCTCTCCCTCTTCTCTGCTGCTTTAAACAGTGCAGGCCATGATCAGTTCTTGCTTAGGGTGCGGTAAAGCTTTTGAGCTTTCCTTTTTCCTCTATCATCGCTGCCCTTACCCCATTCTTTGAATTAGTGCTAGAGCAATCCTTCTAAACTATAAATCAGAGGCTGTCTTTCTTAAATTTTTTAAAACTGTCCTTTATTTGCCCTAAGATAAGGAGCACACTTTTTAAGATGGCTCACATGGCCTCTCATAAAATTGTCCTTATTTTTCTAGACTCATCCCCTTCTCACTTTCCTCTTACATTGTACCTAAGCCCAGATGTTAGCTGTCCTCTATAAAAGCAGCCTTTGTTTTTATTTTACACCCACATGGATGTGGAACTCTTGCGTGTCTTCACATTCTCTTTCCCAAATCTACTTCTACAAAAGTCTTAGTGGAAACATGGAATTCACCAGGGAGATGAAGAGGAGATTTATCACATGTGGTATAGCAACAACCCCCACTTTACCATTTGACTATTTGACATTTTTTCTACCAAGTTTCTTCCCAGCTGTGGCACTTCTAGGATTTTTTTGTGTGTGTCTTTACTTTTGCCCCAAGGTAAAACAGCCTTCCTGGATCTACTTGTACCCCCACCCACCCCAGGCTCTTTACACTCATCTCTTTCTTATATTGAACAATTTGGCTTTGCCCCAGCATCTGTTTGTAAATGTACATTCCTAACTCCATCCAAGGACTCAACAAAACAAAGTGTCCCTCTGTTTCTAGATTCCATTCTTGCTTATTGCCATCATTTTTAGCTTGAATATGTTCCTAAGGTCTCACCTCTCATCCCAAGTATCTTATTAAAATCTTTCTTTAAAAGTTTAGTGTTACACTCCTATAGGAATTATTCAACCAGTTGCTAAGAGAGTAAGTTTCTTCATTTTCTTACATGTGTTTCAGCCATATTGGCTTTTCTGCAGCTCTCATAATATTTCTTGTTCTCTGCTACTATGTTTTTGTATAAGCTGCCAAATTGTCTAAGATCCTTTACCACCATTTACCTAAAAAAAAAAAAGCTGACTGTCTAATAAATATACCTAAAGTTATGAGATGTTTTTATGTCTCCATGCCAAAATTAATCTTCAGCATCAGGAAGAATGGACTGGTTTTTATAGATTGAACCAGCGCTAGTTGTAGTTCATGGGGCTTGATTTGGACAAAGAAATTTCTAATTACATTGCGACTCATTTCAGCATTTTTAATCAACATTGCATGATGAAATTCACTGCATTAGGCTCTAGGGGATTAGAAAGAAAACTAATTTCACATTTTGAAAGTCATTTTCAAGACCTCCAAAGAAGGTTGCTTTATAAAGGTCATGAAAAAGGCCTAAGAATTATATGGCTCTCAGTTTGATTCCAAGTTGGAGAATCAGTACAATTAATCAAAACTGCAACCCACAGTCCCTTAGAAAACATTATGCAAAACACATGGCCATTATGTGCAGTCTAAGCAATCATATATGTTTACAGGTTGGTCATATTCAATTCACCTAGTTTATTTTCTTGACAATATCCTTGAGTATGTCTTCATTTTTACTAATGCAAATTGAAGATTTTAAGATGGCAGGAGAATACCTTCTTGTTGTGTATGGAGAGCCACACTCCATAGGTTTCTCAGTGGCCTTCCTTATTACTACAGCCCTTGAGCTTCAAAGCTTTGAAAAGAGCGTGGATTAACAGAATAAATCTGGAGTTATATATTTATCCAGCTATATTTTCTTAAGGCATTTTAAACTCTCTGTACTTTCTTATCATTTCTTTATTGTCTTTATTTTATTTTTTTCATTACCATTTATCCCCCCGATAGCCTCTTCCACCTCTAACTCCATCTTCCGCCCCCACCCCACAATCACCACACTGTTGTCTGTGGTGTCCATGAGTTCTTTCTCTCTTTTTTTCCACTCATATTTTAAAGGATAGATCTTCCTTTGTGTACTTTTTTGTTCAGAAGGTAATATAAAGTAATACATGTGAAATCCTTTGAAAACTAAAAATATTTTGCAATCATAGGTGGGCTGGTCATCTTTCAGATTTGCAAAGGGCAATCAAGAGATTTACTGTATCAAGCTATCCTTCTAGGTTTCAACTATTCATCTATCTGATTCCTCCCTCCTTCTTAAAGCACTCAATAGTTGCATATAACAGATATGGTCTCTGTCCTCATGGAACTTACATTCTTGAGTAAATAGTAAATAGACAATTAAAATTTAGATAGATAAAGTCTGTAATTGAAAGGGAACTGTGGGATGGTTAGATTAGGTAGAGAGGTGGGTAGAAAAGGTTTTTCACAAAAAAATGATGTCTATGCCAAGAACTAATGCTTCAGCTCTCATGGGAAAATATGGGAAATACTTTAAGGCCTCATGGGTAGTATGGGTAATAGCAGGGCAAAGAGAGGTGATAGAATGTTATAAGTAGAGAAAACACTGTGTGCCAATTTCCCAAGACAAGAGCAGTGTAATTCAACAAAAATTTCAAGGTAGCTTTTCTGCCATGTAAGAACTTTCCACTCAACTTATTTATGAACAATGTAGTAACTAGTTCCATAGAATATCTGAAGAGTGAAAAGTGTGTGGTTTACCTATTTGCAGCTATTTTTTGGCCTCAAGTCTTAAGTTGATTGAATTGCACCATTCCTGGAAGCTCTCTTTATCTTGTTTACAAACAAATCTTTGGGCAGTGGATTACTAAGACTTCAAAGCTTTTGGTTTTTAAAACATGGCAGTTTTTTTAAAAAAATACATATATTTATTGATTTCAGAGAGGAAGAGAGAGGGAGAGAGAGATAGAAACATCAATGATGAAAATCATTGATCAGCCGCCTCCTGCATGCCCTCCTCTGGGGATGGAGCCTGCAACCCAGGCATGTGCCCTTCACCTGAATCAAACCTGGACCCTTCAGTCTGCAGGCTGACTCTATGCTCACTGAGCCAAACCAGCTAGGGCAAAACGTGGCAGTTTGAATTGAAGCACTATAATTATCAGATAATTAATAACTCAATAACAATACTCCCATGTCTTTTCATTTTAAAGAAGAGAAAACTGGGTGTCAGAGGGGTTAATTACCTTTCCCTAGGTAATCCAGCTATTAAATCATAGCTATTAAACGGAATATAGGCTAGTTCTGGGACAACAATGGTCTCTTCATATTAGAATCAGGAGCTACATGACCACAATAAAATATGAAGATCAAGAACAACCACAAAGGCTGAATACAATGTAGGATAACAAGGCAACTAAGACTCAACACAGATATAAATTATCTAACTTAAGTGATCAAGCCTTCTAATCTGAAACATTGCCACTATCACCTGCAATAGCTCCTTTCTGACATTTTATTGTTAGAGTAGATGAGTCTGGAAAGCATGATTATCTCCTGAATTTGATAGTTGAGCACAAAATAAGCTTCTAGAAAATCATTAAGAAACATAAGAATCTGTGGCTAAGGACTAAAAAAAGGACAAATAAAGTGGAATTAAAAAAAAATCAAAATACAAACTTCTATTTACAAAGGGCTGACAGCTTATGATTCCTAGGGAAACTGAGCAATCAAACATAATCAGAATGATTGCTAAGCTTCTCCAGCCTTGACTAACCACTAATCACAAGAATAATAACATAAAGGAAAAATGAATCCTACGCCAATCTGATTATTGAATACCTGGGTTAGGTATTGTGGAGAAAAGCAGGAATGTTCTGTATGAAAGTAGTAATGCTACTTCTAAAGTCTAAGAGAAACATTAATGATTCAAATCTCTGTATATCCACTTCCCCTACTACATATACCTCAGGCAATGGCAAAACTTCTGTTGTAATTGTTTTCCTCTTACAGGAAACTTTGCAGATGATGTGCAAACCCTTCAGTGAAATGAAAAGGTCATAAGAGTGAAACTTCTCTTATAAGAATTTTTTCTACCGTAAAACTTTCTGTATCTCTTAGGAATCTTTCACTTGCAAGTCACAGAATACTTAACTTAAGTTTGTGTAAGCAAAGCATTATTGGCTCATATATTTCACAGGGCAGAGGTAGGGCTTGTCATAGATGCAGTTTGATCTGGGAGGATCAAATGCTGGGTTCTCATCACCTTTCAACACTTTCTGTTTGTGTCAGCTTCATGTTTGGATTCCTTCTTTAATGAGATAAGATGGCAGCAGCATTTTTAAGCTTCATACCTTCATCGACAAAATCCAGTGGAACAGTGAAAGCTTTTCTTTCTTAGATCCAGTCACCATGGCCAGGAAGTTGGGGTTATAAGGTTTTGCTTAAGTCAATCAGGGTCCTCTATAGAGGTTGGGAGTGGGATCAATCCCATCCAGCTGACTTGCAGAGAATTGGGATGGCAGGATCCCCCCTCCCCCCAGTTCTGCTAGCAGATGAATGGGGAAAATGAAGCTAAATAGCAAAGAAAGTATTTTTGCCACCTTGAATTTTTTCCCTTCTATTTTTATTTGGCATTTCCCCTAAAAGGACTCTCAGTCAAGTTTAGCTTCTGTATTGGTTAGAATATAGTTTCAGGTACATGTAATAGAGATTCAAAATAACAGTATATTAAACAAGATAGACTTGTTTTCCACTATCATGTAAAGTCTGAGATGGTATGGTGACTCCGCACTGTGAAATTATGAAGGACCCGACTCACATCTTGCTCTGTCATCTCCAGGGTGTTGCTTCCATCTCTGTGATCCAACATACATCATACCTATATCTCAATTACAACCCGACAGAAGGGGCAAAGAAGGGGAGATTATGTCTCTTCCCTTTAAGTCAGAATTTGCCAACGTTTTCACTATTGACATTCTGGGTCAGATAGTTTTTCATTTCAATGTTCTGTGCATTGGAGGAAGTTTAGCAGCATCCCTGACTAGGTGGAATATGTGAGGATCCAGTTCAGGCTCAAATTGGCCTCTACTGGGTGCCAGTAATATCCCACTTCCCTCAGGTTGTGACAACCCAAAATGACTCTAGACTTGTCAAACATCCCCTGGAGTGGGGGGATATTTTACTCTGCTCAATTCTTCGGCTAGAACTGAGTCACATGGTCACTCATAGATACAAAGAAGAGTAGGAATGTCCCATCCCTTTTTTCTTTGTGCCTCAAGAATGGGACCATTAAATGTTCTCTGCCATGGGGTTCAAGTGTAAGTATGTCATTTTCTGTTAATATCAACTTAGCGGCACAATGACAGTATCAATACTTATTGAAATTTTACCTTCATCTACCTCCAGGATTCCACAAAAATTCCCCCAAATATTTCTGAAAAGTCTTTAATTTGCATTTCATATTTGTGAACATCCTTTTAGACTTCAACTATGGAAAACTTGAGAAAATCCATGAAACTGTAGGTAGGCATTTCACAAATGATGTGTCCACTGGTGTCCATTTTGACGGCACTGAGGTCTTTGTCAAGTATGAGTGCTAGTCACTCTCAAAGCTTCCTCTCCCCAGCTATTGGTACAGCCTTATGTCTGTACCAATGACACTAAAGTCATTGGTGCTAACTAAAGCCACCAGCCATCTGCTACATCATAAATCTCTTACCACTTCCAATCTTTGGTCTTATTGAGGTACTAATGAGGGCTTTCAACACGCTATAAACATTTTAGTGAATTAGCTTTTCTACATGGCTCCTTCTTTCCTTAGGACTCACTACAAGACTGCGGGTGCTGAGATGAAAGACAATTCTGAATAACACAAACCTTGATGTACACAAAATCATTCTCTGATGGTTGAAACATTGTTATTGAATCAAGCCTATATGCTCAATGCTTCACTTGGAATTATTTCTCAGTTCCACATGTAAATAGAATTCAGGTCTAATGTCTCATTAGTTTTCCTGACCAGGTGGAATATGTGAGGATCCAGTTCAGGCTCAAATTGGAATTCTTTGCTATTTATTCATTCATTCGCTCATTTTAGTCATTCATTATTTCCACTTATTTGTTCAATCAATATATTTATTGAATGTCTACTACATAAAGGTGTGTTCTGGGTCTTAGAGTTCCAACTGTGAGCACCACAGACATGACCTTTGCCTACACAATCTAACAGGTGCTGGGATGACAGCTCTCTCCTCCTCCACATAGTTTGTCTATTCTTTCATTGGAAATTTGTAAATTAGACCTGAATATCTGTTATCACTTGCACTCAGTGGTTTGTACTCAGGCAATTCAATATTTGTGTAGGCCAATCCTACTGAGGAAGATTTTACTGAACCCAGTCACACAGTCTCAAATTAAGCAGAATGTCTGAGTTATTAGGAATCTTGAATTCTCTACTATTTGCTGAATCTGAGCTCTTTTAAAAAAATATATATTTATTGATTTCAGAGAGGAAGGGAGAGGGAGAGAGAGATAGAAACATCAATGATGAGAGAGAAAATCATTGATCAGCTGCCTTCTGCACATGCCCTACTGGGGATCGAGCCCGCAGCCGGGGCATGTGTCCTTGACCGGAATCAAACCTGGGGCACTTCAGTCCACAGATCAACACTCTGTCCACGGAGCCAAACCAGCTAGGATTGAGCTCTTTTTTTTCTTCATGAGCTTTGGTCAGACTGAAGGTTAACTACATTGTAGTAGGTGGTTTGCTCTGTAAGAGCTCATCATCTGAAACATTTTTTTTTTAACTTTTGTAGAATTATTAAACAACTTCTTATTGTGGTAAAGCACACAAAACATAAGATCTATCTTTTCAACCATTTTTAAGTGTATAGTTCTGTGGAATTAAGTACATTCACATTTCTGTGCAATTTTCACCACCATCCATCTCCAGACCTTTTCATCTTCCCCACTGAAACTGTACCCATTAAACAATCACACTCCATTACCCCTTTTCTCCAGCCCCTGGCAACCACGATTCCACTTTATGTCTTTATAAATTTGACTACTCTAGGTACCTCGTATAAGTGGAATCATATGGTATTTGTCCTCTGTGACTGCCTTATTTCATTTAGCATAAAGTCTTCAAGGTTCATTCATGCATGTATCAGAATTTCCTTTCTTTTTAAAGGTGGATAACATTTTATTGTATGAATATATCACACTTTGTTTATCTATTAATTCATTAATAAACCGAATTGCCTTTTTTCTGTCTTTTGGTAGAGTGTCATCTTGAATACTAAGACCTATTTGCCCCCAAATCTTGCACTAGTAAACGTAAACACTTTAAATTAAGGCTTTGTGGCATTAATGAACTAAGCTATGAAATCTGCAATTGCCACTCAAGAAGAAAATGTGATTTTATAATAAATCAAATTACTGCCACGTTTTCTATTAGCAGTAGAAGTCCTAAAATGGGATTATGCAATTATTGTTTTATGAAAGATGCCAGTTAAAAATTTTAGCAATCAAGTGCCATTAAGAATATTTTTAAATAATGGGAAATCTTTCTCTTATTTGTTCGTGCTGACCAGTCTGGTAGCCACCAACCAAATGTGGATTTTAAATTAATCGCAATGAAATGAAATTAAAAATTCAGTTTCTCAGTCATACTAGCTACATTTCAAATGCTCCATTGCCATTATTAGTGGCTACTGTATTGAACGGTATAGACATAGAACATTTTTTTATGATCGAGAAAATTCTCTCCCAAAGTGCTGATTGCGTTAGTTGGGATTTTCTCCCCCAAAGTTGTTAGGGGTCATTTAAAGTTCATAAAATTTGTTGCCGCCTAAGAGAGTGTGATATTCTGTGTGCTTCTTGGTTTTGCCAACCTGCAGTCTGCTGTTGAAGAGCAGAGCTTAATCTTCTGTGGAGCAAAAGAACAAGATCAACGTAGTTTGGTGCTTGCTAGTCACTCACCCACATAGGCACACAGAGATCCTATGTAGAGGAAAGAGGAGAGGTGAGGGCAAGGGAAATGAAAAAGTAGGTTCATGGTAAGTTAATGGTATTTTAAGTTTTTATGAGTTTTTGAAATTTAGTTTCTAGCCTCTCAAAAACCCAACTAGTAAAAATGCACATAGATGGAAACCCTTAAAACAATAAAGAACATGTTTGGACCCAATGTCTTTTAATTCTTGTGACGGGATACTTGAAAATCTAGTGTAGAATGAACTCTGGGGGATAGTACACAGGACCTAGTTATAATGAAGGCAGACTCCTTTAGACTCTGTCTATTCTTTAAAGAGGTGATTTTCAACCTCTCTTTACAATTAAGATACCCTGGTAGTAAAGGTTTGATTTTTTCAGTTTTTTCTTTATTTTAAGAAAAACAATTTTAAATATAATTATGTTACATGCAATAAACACTAATTGTTCAAGAAAAATGATCTTACATATAATGTTATATGAAATAAATATTAATATTTCAAGAATAAAAGAATTTTAAGTATAGTAATATTACCAAAACTGTACTAATATAGTATGATATCACAATAGTTGTAGGAAATATTAAAAATCTGCAAATAACAGGATTGCTTCTATTATATTCTAGAATACTTTTTTCCTCTGGCTCTATTTTTGTTCATCAGTTTATGTTGTTCATTATATTCCACAAATGAGTGAGATCATATGATATTTATCTTTTTCATTCATAAGACAATCTACAGACTAGTTTTAACAAATCAAAGAACACTTTTAAGCAGGCATGACTGTCCTAAATTGTTTATTAGGTAAGGATTTTACAAACATTACTTATATTAGCGGTAACGGTGGAGCTGGAGAGTATTGTGCCTTCTCCAAGCTGCACAGCGAGAACCACCAATAGTGTGGTGGAACTTGTGGCCCTTCCCAAGGCCACGGCTCTTGAGGCCCGCAGATGTCAGCCCTGTGCTTGTGGACTGGTTTGGTGATCCACTGAGTGTCAGGATTTCTTCCAATAGCCTTATGGAATAGAACAATGAGGATAACCTCAAAGAATTTGAGGTTATTTTTAAGGGGAATCTTCACCAACCCAGTAAGAATTCAGGACCCTCAGAGCCCCACAGTGGCGTCCAGCATGCTCCTCAGCAACAGATTGAAGACTTTGAGCAAACTTTAGCTGGTTAACATCATGATGGACAGGCTTGCCGTAGGTTGCACCCTTAGGAACAGGGCGTTTGCAGCCATCAGAGCACACACAAATCTGATATATGATATAACCTTGCTTGGCCTTGTAGCCCAGCCTGTGCACTTTGTCGGGCAGGTGAGGTTGCGGCGGGGGAGTGCCCTGTGGAACGCAGAGAGCTGGTGGTACTGCCAGCAGCGCACCCTGGGAAGGAAGCGCATTGCATCGGACTGCTTCTTCCTCCATAGCTCCTGGATATACTTGTAAGGGCCCATCTTGGTTTACCTGATGGCTGCGGCCAGAGGGAAAATGCAAGAGTTCCTTCCTTTTTACCGCAGCGTAGTATTTCATTGTGTAGATGTACCACAGTTTTCTAATCCATTCATCTGCTGATGGGCACTTAGGCTGTTTCCAAATCTTAGCTATTGTAAATTGTGCTGCTATCAACATGGGGTGCATATATCCTTTCTGATGGGTGTTTCTGATTTCTTGGGATATATTCCTAGAAGTGGGATCACTGAGTCAAATGGCAGTTCCATTTTACATTTTTTGAGGAAACTCCATACTGTTTTCCACAGTGGCTGCACCAGTCTGCATTCCCACCAGCAGTGCACAAGGGTTCCTTTTTCTCTGCATCCTCACCAGCACTGTTGTTTGTTGGTTTGTTGATGATAGCCATTCTGACAGGTGTGAGGTGGTACCTCATTGTTGTTTTGATCTGCATCTCTCAGATGATTAGTGATTTTGAGCCTGTTTTCATATATCTCTTGGCCTTCTTTATGTACTCTTTCGAAAAGTGTCTATTTAGGTCCTTTGCCCATTTTTTGATTGGATTGTTTAGCTTCCTTTTGTTAAGTAGTATGAGTTCCATAAAGGTTTACTTATAATTATTTTGTTATTCTATTTGTATGACATCCTGTGTTTTTAATGCAGAGCAAACAAATTTCATTTTCAGGTTTTTTGATATTCCTTTGACTCATAGGACAGGGGTCTTTCTTAACAGCTGGCTCTATCCCCAGGATTATCCTTGCCCCTAATTGGAGCTCAACAGAGGATGAATGAATGAATGAATGAATGGGTCTGAATATCCTAGAAGTTCTGGAAGGCTGGGTTGGGAATCATTCCCTTAGAAAAATTGATTTTTCCTGACTGAGGCTATTTTGAACCTATTCATCAGTAGGCTTGCAGGGTGCTTCTTCCATTGACAAGGAAGCAGCATAAGAGAGTGGTCAATCTAATGGACATAAATATGAGATGGCTTGGGTTCAAGTTCCAACAGCCTCTGATGAGCCATGGGAATTTGACCATATTAACCCTTTGAAGCTGTTTCAACATTTTGAACACAATAAAATTTTTGGATTTTAAATATTAATAATAAACTAGAAAACAATTTAAATTAAAAAAACATTTAAAATTTTAAAAAATCTTGGGATTTTTGTGAGGAACAAATAAATTAAAATACACAAACTCCTTAGGATAGCGCTTGACACACTTAGCTCTCCTTACTAGTATATGTTAGTTTACAAAAGAGGGCATTTTAAGCATTTGTGGGAAGAATCTAAGCTCGGGCATATGTACAATATGATTGTTCTTTCACTAAATAGGGATTAAAATTGGCTGTTTGTAACAGGAAACTCAAATAACAGTGGCTTGAGTCAGACGGGTTTATTTTAATTTCATCAAACAAAAAGTCTAGAGGAAGGCAGGGATGGTGTAGAGGCTCAAGGGTATCATGTCTCTAAGGCCTTTGCAGTTTCTTTGAGCTTTTCTCTTGTGGTCAAATGCAAGTGGCTGCTGCAGCACTTGCTACCATGCCTGCACTTCAGGATACATGAAGGAGAAAGAATAAAGAGCACAAATGATGGGAGAAGCGTGCCAGCTGAGTCTATCTCCTGCTTCTTTAAGGTATTGTTCTATTTCTTGCCTCCACATACCTACTTATAGCTCCTTGGCCAGAACTGTGACACATGGATACCTCTGCCCATGTATATCTATAATGAAGGCTGGAAAATTTAATTTTTATTGGCTGGGCAGTTGCCCTCATCTCCCAAGAAAATAATTTTCAGGGTATTTCTGAGGTTGGATTGTGAGCTACTGGAGGGCAGGACATCTCTCCTTCATCTTCAACTCTACAGACCTTGTCAGAGACTGGTGCATCCTGAAATTTTGAGTCTGATCACCTGCATTTGTGTTCTGCCTCTGATATTTATCAGCTGAGTGGCCTTAAGAAAAATAATATTTACTTCTTATAACCTCAGTTTTCTTATCCATAAAATGATACAATAATAAAAAAGTATAATTGACAGAATAGAACAGTGGGAAAATGAATGGACGTTGAGTGAACATCTAGCCGTCTTGCCACAGCTGTCCGTGAAAGAACCTCAGAATGCACCCATAGAACCTCTTATTTAATTTAATTTACTTTAAAAATATTTTTATTGATTTTTAGATAAAGAGGAAGGGAGAGATGAAAGAACCTCAGAATGCACCACAGAACCCCTTAATTTAATTTATTTTAAAAAATATTTTTATTGATTTTTTAGATAAAGAGAAAGGGAGAGAACAGAAACATCAAGCAGCTGCCTTCTGCACACCCCCTTCTGGGGATCGAGCCACAACCCAAGGCCTGTGACCTGACCAGGAATTGAACCCTCAACCTTTCCATGCATGGGATGGTGCCCAACCAACTGAGCCATACTGGCAAGGGCCAGAACCCCTTATTTTAAAGAACATTAAATTTTTATGGGTCTCCTGATCAGTTATCAGTGGTTCTCAACCTGTGGGTCGCGACCCTTTGGGCGGTCTCCTGATCAGTTATCAGCGGTTCTCAACCTGTGGGTCGCGACCCTTTGGGGGTCGAACGACCCTTTCACAGGGGTCGCCTAAGACCATCCTGCATATCAGATATTTACATTACGATTCATAACAGTAACAAAATTACAGTTATGAAGTAGCAATGAAAATAATTTTATGGTTGGGTCACAACATGAGGAACTGTATTAAAGGGCCAGAAGGTTGAGAACCACTGAGTTAGCTGCATGATATATTCTGAAATTGCTGTATGAGTTTATCTATTGATGGGGATATTTAAGAGCAGTTATCCTCTGAAATACTGGATATTACATAGACTGAACCCTGGCATGGGTTCAAATATTGCTTTCACCACAATTCACTGTGAGCCACTTTGAGGTTCAACTCAATTACATGGAAAAAGGAGATAAGACAAACTGATTTTAAAATTTCTATTCAAGAGAAAATAATTAAGAATAAATAAGACATCCCTACAAAAGTACAAAATAGAGGGACTTCCTTATTAGAAATTGAGAATTTGTCATAAAGCTCTATTTTTTCAATTGGCCTAAAATTAGGTGTAGAGCTATACAAATTGATGAATAAAATAGAAAAGATGGCCCAGAAACAGACCAATACAAAAATGGAAATTTTGTTTGTGACTGAGATGACACTGCAAGTTGGTTAGAAAAAGATGAACTTTTCAGTAAGTGATGCTGGAAAATTAGTTACCCGAATGTGAAAAGGTGAAATTGGAAACCATCTCACACTGTATATAAAAAAATCAAACCCTCATAGATTAAGACTTATATGTACAACGCAAAACTATAAGGTTGAGAGGAAATAGTAGGTTTTCAGTATGTTTCCACTTGAACAAGTACAAAACCATGCAAAACTACATAATATATTGCTTAATAATACAAACATGATTAAATATAAATAAAAATAAGGGAAAGATAAAGAGAAAACTCAGAATTGCATTTCCTCTTAAGGGACACAGAGGACCTAAATGCTCTTATTCTTAAATTGGGTGGTGTCTACACAGAAGCTTGTAATTTTATTATACTTCATACCTTTTTTTATATACTGTATACCACTTTTATGAGGATTCTTTTGTTCCTACATATGTCTTTTAAAAGATTTAAAATGTAGAAATGGAAGGCATCAGTCTCATTGAAGTATTGTGAGTATCAATCATGAAAGTATTTGAAGAAGCATTAAATAAATGTAAGTTATTTTTACCCACTACACTATGCACTTCTTGAAGACAGAATTATTTTTATTCATCTTTGTATTCAAACTACAGTGTCTGAAATATGGTAGGTACTTAAGAAACATTTTTTGAATGAATGAGAAAGCTATTTAATGTTAGCATATATTAATATAGGTTTTTAATCTTGGTATTATTAGAACTAAGCTGCTCCTTCTAGTAGTTACTAACAAACATATCATTCTATTCACTTGTTAATTTATTCGTTCTTAAAATCTATATATATAAAAGCCTAAGTGACCGTTATGACCGAATGACCAGAATGACTAGAATAACCAGTCGACCAGTCGCTATGATGTGCACTGACTACCAGGGGGCAGATGCTCAACACAGGAGCTGCCCGCTGGTGGTCAGTGTGCTCCCACAGCCAACCTCCTGTGGCCCCTTCCTCCACTGGCCAGCCAACCAACCTCCCATGGTCCTTCCCCCTCCCTGGCTGCCGGCCAACCTCCCGTGGCCCTTCTCCACCCCCAGGAGCTGGCCAACCTCCCGAGGTTCCTCCCCCTGGCCAACTGGCTCCCTGATAGGCCTGATCTCCTGCCAGGCCGAGGGACCCCATCTGTGCATGAATTTGTGCACCGGGCCTCTAGTATTTAATAAGGCCAATGATGTTCCAGATATACTGCTGTTATTGGGGGGAACTGAGATGAACTATATTTGTGTCCTATTTCCAATGAGCTCAGAGTTTAGTGAAAGAGACAAATGAATATCTGGACAATAATGTTTACTTCTGTAAACCACTTGCTAGTAGTGATAAGACCATCCCTACTATGTTTAATAACATATACCTATCTTCCTGGTTGCCTTTTTCTTTTCTTTAGATAATAAGTACATTTTCAAAGTTTGCCTTGATGAGTGGTAAATTAACTTACTTAGCTCTATTTCCCTGGCGCTCCAGGGAAAAAGGATTCTATTCTCACATGAACTGAAGGCTGGGGAATAAGCATGTTCTTGCCTTTGAATTGAGTTTAGTTCAGACTGGAATCAGGTGTGAACATAAAAGGGATCTATTTAATCAACACCTGTGATGGGAGTAGTGACACTCAGTGAGAAATGCTTTAAATACAGAGAGTTTGTATTTGACAGACTTCAGCACCTGGCTGGCGACATAATAACAAGTGCCAATATGGGGCTTGATAGCTGTGGGAAATATGAGAGCAACCTAGATGAAGTCCACAACAAGACTGAAGAAGATTGCAACTTCAGCTCTGTTGACACTTGGGTGATTACATTAAAAAAGACAGACAAGTGTTGAGGACAGGATTTCCCAAATCGTATTCCTTGGAATGTCATTCCTTCAAAGATGCTTTCTAAAAAAATAAATTGAAATACATTTGGGAAATGCTGTTTCTCTCCTTTGTTTGTTTGTGTGTTTTTTTAGACTCACAATGCATAATATTATGTTAAAGGCCCCCATGAAACCAGTTCAACTTTGTTTAGAAAGATGACAAAATGATGTGAAGAAACTGTTCAATTTTTGATGAGTCTGTCATTTCTATTTTTAATTGTCTTGTTTGCCCAACAATAATTTCTTCAGTGCCTACTATAGGGCAATGGATAATTGACTTTTAAATACTAGTGATTTTGGAGAAGATAAAATAATTCTTAAATGAAAGAAAAAAAATACGGGCCTGGGTTATTGTCTCTTGGGTCCAGAGCATTAAGTGCATATAGCAAACAAATGAAAATGTCTTGAATATCTGCTGGGAAAACACTGTAACACCTAGTGACAACTCCTGAAAGTGTGGGGATATCCCATAGATGGTTTTCCATACCTTCCCCGAATGGAGATAGTGGCCCTCACAAAACCAACATCACTGAAAAGTAAATGAAATTTAGATAGGTCATGAATTAAAAAAAATTATTGCAAAAGTAATTCTTATTAATAGAAAATGTAAAAGATATAAATATGAAAAAGGAAATAAAAAACCCCAGGAATATATATGTATTCTATCTATATATTTAAAACCCTAATATGCAAATAGACTGAATGGTGCAACAACCAAACAACTGAACAATTGGTCGCTATGATGTGCGCTGACCACCAGGGGTGCGCATAGAACATGGTGGGCATTGGCAGCAGAGCACTGAATATGGCAGGTGTCGGCTGCGGCTGGATGGTGGAGCAAGTAAGCGGGGGCACCAGACCAAGGTGGGGCGCCAGTCTCTGTCATCGGGGTGAGCCTCTGGTGGTTACTGAAAGTTCTTTGCTCCCATGTGCCACGGTCCCAACCGGCACTTGCACCTACCGCTGGCGCAGGCCCTGCTCACACCTGCTGCCAGCCCCAATTGCCCCTGAGGGCTTCTCCACCTCCCCCTGCTCCTGAGAGGTGATTGCAGCAGCAGCCACTGGTTGCATCCACTGACGGCGATGGCCCCACTCGAACCTGCTTCTGGCGCCAGCCCCAATCGCTCCGCGCTGTCAGTGGGTGCGAGAGGGGCTGGTGCCATCAGCACGTGGGAGTGGCTGTGGTGGTGGGAGCAGGGCTTCCGGCAGATGGAACAGTTGGGGGGGCATGGCGGGAGGGGCCTGGCAGGGGCACAGAGGATGGGCTGAGACCTGCCCCTATGCCTACTGGAGCCTCATGGCCCACAGTTTTTTTCAAGGTGCAGAAATTCGTGCACTGGGCCCCTAGTATATTTATAATACTACTAAAGGCCTGATGCAAGAAAATTGTGCAAGAGTAGGCCTTCCTTCCCCTGGCTGCCGGCATCGGCTTCTCTCTGGCACCTGGCACCCGGGCTTCCCTCACAGCCCTGGCTTCATCCTGAAGGTTGTCTGGAAGGATGTCCAGAAGGACGACCAGTCTAATTAGCATATTATACTTTTATTATTATAGACTAGTGGCCTGGTGCACAAAATTCGTGCACATTAAAAGGGAATTAATTAGAGGAAATATTTTAATATTGCTATTTGCCCTTTCTCTATAATAGAAGTGTCAGAGATGAAAGAAATTTAGTAAAATGTATTTAAAATCTTCCTCCTATCAGAGTCTGGGGCACGCTGCGGGACCCAGAGTCAAGTCCCTGCCCACCCGTGTGCACCTCGAAATTGTGTGAGACCCAGACCCGGCCGGCACCACCCCCAACTGGGCGAGATCCAGACCCAGCCAGTCCCACTCCTGTCAAGCCCTGCTGGGCAGGGGGCGCAGCCTCAGGTCCCCCATCCAGCCCTGCTGGGTGGGGGACACAGCCTCAGGTCCCCTGGTGGACCCTCAGGTCCCCCAGCCTGGCATCGGGGCAGGGGGCATGGCCTGAGGTCCCCCAGCCCAGCACCTGGGAAGGGGACTTGGCCTCAGGCCCCCTGGCCTGGTGCTGGGGTGGGGGCATGGCCTGAGGTCCCCCATCAAGCCCTATCGGGCTGGGGGTGAAGCCTCAGGTCCCCAGCCCTGGCCCGGCGCCACACAGCCTCAGGTTCCTGCTGATTGCTCATTATGGCTCGTTATGGGAACCCCGCCTCTGCTGTGGGCCCAGCCATCTTGTGTTACGGGAACCCTGCCTCTGTTGTGACAGTGTCATCTTGTAACGGCGTGACAGAGTGAGGATCAATTTGCATATTACCTCTTTATTATATAGGATAAATTGTACTGAAACTGTAATTACCATAAATGTTTTTATAGCCATATTTCACATAATAATATTTATGTATATCTACTTATATCAATGAATATAAATCTAGGTTATATATATATTTTTAAATATATTTTATTGATTTTTTTACAGAGAGAAAGGGAGAGGGATAGAGAGTTAGAAACATTGATGAGAGAGAAACATTGAACAGCTGCCTCCTGCACACTCCCTACTGGGTATATGCCCGCAACCAAGGTACATGCCCTTGACCGGAATCAAACCTGGGGCCCTTCAGTCTGCAGGCCAACGCTCTATCCACTGAGCCAAACCAGTTAAGGCTATATTTTTAAATTATTGATTAATATTCCATTATTATATCATAATAGTTTAACCTTTTCTTATTATGAACATTTAGGTCATTTAAAATTTTCTGTGACCATAAATAACACTGTAATGAACATCTTTTGTATGTTTGAAATTTATTTCTTCAAAATAAATTCTGATAAAGTGGAAATGCTGGTCCTAAGGATATACACATTTAAATATTAAAAATTTCTCTCAAATAAGGGGTACCAATTTATACCCCACTTGTAGTGATTATGAATGTGTTTATCTCCATGTCTTCACAACCAGAAGAATATACATAAAACACTGAGTTTTATGCATAAAACCAATATGACAAACATGCCTCATTGTTTTGATTTGCATTTCTCTAACTACTGAGTTAGAATTTTCTTTTTCTGTGTTTACTGCTTGCCATTTGTTTTCTTTTCTTTCTTTTTTTGTTTTGTTAATCCTTACCCAAGGATATCTTTTTCCATTGCTTTTTAGTGAGAGTGGAAGGGTGGGGGAGAGAGAGAAAGGAGAGAGAGAAAGAGAGAGAGAGAGAGAGAGAGAGAGAGAGAGAGACATGGATTTGAAAGAGACACATTGGTTGGTTGCCTCCCACACTAGCCCTGACCATGACTGGGGATTGAACCTGCAATCCAGGTATATACCCTTGACCAAAAATGGAACCCAAACCCTTTGGTGTTCAGGCTGATGCTCTAACCACTGAGGAACACCAGCCAGGGCTGTTTTCTTTTCTTTAATTACTTCCTTATTCCTATTTTTTGTTTAGTTTCCCTTATTGAGGTTTTGGCTGCCTTTTTACTGATCTGCAATCAGATTTTTTTGTAAGTGTTTTTTTTTTGTTTGTTTCTTGCTTTTATCTTTTAATTTTGAACTTATTTTGGGCTTACAAATTTATAAAAATAGAAAATAGAATTCTTATATATACTTTAACCAAGCTTCCTCTAATGTGTTAATCTTATTTTTCCACAGTACAATCAACAAAACCAGGACATTAAAATTGGTACAATATTATTAACTAAACTAAAAACCTTATTTGAATTTTACCAGAGTTTCTACTATTTTTCTTTTTCTGTTCCAGTCTGCAATTTAGGATCTTACATTGCATATAGCTGTTATTTCTCCTTAATCTTCTCCAATCAGTAACTGTTCCACTATCTTTTATTGTTTTTCATGATTATGACACTTAATGAGAACTGGTCAATTATTTTATAAAATGTCCCTCAATTTGTGTTTGTCCCATGCTTTCTCATAATTGCAATTATGTTATGTATTTTGGGTAAAAATTCCACATTAGTGATATTCTGTCATTCTCAATGCTTCATATCAAAGAGTACCTGATGCTGATACATCATAATGCAGCTGAGGTTATCGTTTGGTTAAGGTGGTGTCTGCTGGGTTTTTCTTCTGCAAGTTTCTGTCTTTCCCTTTCTAATTAATACAATTACCCTTGAATAACATGGAGATTAAGGGCACCACTCCCATGCAGTAAATATCTGCATATAACTTTTTTTTTTAATATTTTATTGATTTTTTTACAGAGAGGAAGGGAGAGGGATAGAGAGTTAGAAACATCGATGAGAGAATCATTGATCAGCTGCCTCCTGCACACCCCCTACTGGGGATGTGCCTGCAACCAAGGTACATGCCCTTGACTGGAATCGAACCCGGGACTCTTCAGTCCCCAGGCCGAAGCTCTATCCAGTGAGCCAAACCGGCTAGGGCTGCATATAACTTTTGACTCCACAAAAGCTTAACTACTAATAGCCTACTTTTGACCAGAAACCTTACCAATAACATGGCAGTCAATTAATATGCTTTGTATGTTATATGTATTATGTACTGTATTTTTACAATAAAGTAAGCTAGAGTAAAGAAAATGTTATTAAGGAAATCTAAGGAAGAGAAAATACTTTGCAATATTTATTGAATAAAATCCACATATAAGTGGACCTGAGAAGTTCAAACCCACATTTTTTCAAGGGTCAATTGTATCTTTCTTGGGGGAGATGCTTTGAGGCTAGGCAAATCCAGTTTCCATCAACTAATTAAGTTCTTGCTTTACATTGAATAAATTGAAACCGAAAATTGTGTATAATAAATTATAGATGGGATTGTAATAAGACATATTTAGGATATGAAAATCACTAAGCCCATTTTCAAACAACAGTCTTTGTCTCTATATTTTAAAAATATCTGTGAATAAATATTTTACACAATGTTTTACATGTTATTTATAATGCTATGTAATGTTTATATAATGTTTTAACAAACTAAAATATTTGATTTATTATCCTTTATTTCCTATTTTCATTAATGTTTTTCAATTAACAACCTAGTATTGGCCCTGATTATATTTGATAAGAAGGCTTCTATTGTATAAGAAATTCTATGTGACACTGCTTGATTAAAACCTTAAATCTGTGGGAGATAATTTAAAAAAATATTAAACACTAAAGGAATTGTGGCTTCCCGTTACTTTATAATGGATCAAATAATATCCTATGAATGTTGACATTGCAATATTCTCATTTTGCATATCTTCTATCCTCTAACAGATGCAATAACTTCAGAGAAATAGTTCAATCGTCCTAGAAAAAACTAGACTGAGTTTGAATTCCAAATTTGCCTCTTATTAGCCATATGACCTTGGGCAAATCAGGTCACCCCTCTAAGTCTCAGATGCCTTATCTGTCTCACAGGGCTGTTATAAACATCAGCTGATAGAACACTGGCAAAAGAGGTTTGTAAACTGTAAAGCAATAAACACATGCAAGGGATTATTGTTACTATTATTATCTTTTATTAGTTTGTAAAGCCATTCTCCGAGGTATAAGTGTTGGTTACTGTGATATCAATTTTGTTTCTAGGGATAAAGGGTTGTTATGAAGTATATGGCATGTGCTACAATATATTTTGTTTTTGTAATACACAGTATTGCATTTGATTCATTTCTATATTATCTTCCTGGTACAACTTTCCTACTACACTTTGACAAACAAGGAATGAGCTGCTTATCTATAAAGATTTATAGCATAGGGATTCTGTGGTCTTGGGAAGATGTCATTGGCAGTGCAAATAACAAGGTTAACATGGTTGTTTACAGAATAAATACAAACCAGTTAGTATTTCATCATGAAAACCAGTTTAAGCTCTCTTTAGATAACCTCTTATAATTGAAGTCCTTTCATAAGCTGGACCTTTATATTGAGTTTTGTCAAATTCAAGGTCAGACAAAAATTCTAACATTAACAGGTTCAAAATTGTGGCTATTGTCTTTTCATGAAATATACTAGTTGTTGCTTGCCTTTCTATCATCTTCCCTTTTCTTATATCTCATATGTGTAGTTAAAAAAATAATTTCATTAAGTTGAATTAGTCACAGTGGAGCAGAAGTTTTGCCTTTTGGTTTAGTGAATGCCTTCTGACTTATTACACCCACAGTCAAAAGCAGTTCATTCTGATTTGATAAATGCATTGAAATACCGGAAATTGTTTCATCCTTTCTCTTTCTTGTCTTCCATCTTTTGGAGCAATCAAGTGAAACATCCTCTAGGTTTCCTAATCGAAGCTGTCTGCTCTGCCTGGTGTTAAAAATGTGTGTTTCAATAAGTGTTCCTGTGTGACAGTAGGTTCCCCAGCCCTAGCTGGTTTGGCTCAGTGGATAGAGCGTCGGCCTGCGGACTGAAGGGTCCCAGGTTCAATTCTCGTCAAGGGCATGTACCTTGGGGGTGTGCAGGAGGCAGCTGATCGATGTTTCTCTCTCATCGATGTTTCTAACTATCTCTCTCCCTTCCTCTCTGTAAAAAATCAATAAAATATATTTAAAAAATAAATAAAACAGAACACCTTAAATCAATTTTCATTATGCTTTTAACTTATATATATGAGTGTGAGAGAAAAATATCATGTCATTTTGCTAAGTAGGGCACAGACCATCTGTAGTAACTTCTATTCTTAAATTTTTATCCATGATTTTAATGCTAGTAAACATTCATGGAAATCTGGTTTAAAACATCATTTAACTTTTAAGAAGTTTCACAACGTATCATTAATAGCATAAGAGCAGTAACTCAACATTGCTTGCTTACTAGATCACTTGTTAATAATTAATTTGAAGAACATGCACATTTAGGGTTAGTATTTGACATAAGATGTTTGTGAAACTGTGCTGCCTGAAGTAACATCAATGTACAATGCTCTCGTGGTCATAATTACTTTTTGTTTTTGTTCCCAAGAAAGCTTGCATTCACTTTAGCAATGACTCTTCTCTTTTCTTCTAAAGTGAAAACTCCCTTTATTGTATGCGAAGGAACCGCTGAGCTAAAGCCAGCCCAACTCCCTTTATTGTGATGCCATAGTGATCTTTTCTGTGATAACTTTTTTCTATTGCACAGTCACTGGAAGGGAGAATCACACTTCGCTGAAATGTATATAGTAGCACAGAATGCTACTTAAGCCCCCAGATAACTTGCTGAGAATGTGATGAGAGGACAATGATTGAAATCATGTAGCAGTGGTTTCCCTACTTTAAGGAAAACGAGAAAGAACTGGTATAAAGGTGTGGTGGCACTTTGAGAAGACATGCACCTGCCATCAGATGGTGAAGTGATAGACAGGTATCTAAGCTGCCACTACCATAAGTTGATGCTGAAATTATATGAGTTCCTGAATGGTAGTCAGGAGTTCTTTATTGGTAGGGATTCTATAGTTTTGGGAAGATGTCATTTATTGAAATCTCTGCTAAGAAATCAACAGGATGAATTTTCCTAGCTTGGATTCATTTCAAGAGATTAATTTTAAGAGAAAGTATTGTCTATTTCCTGTATGTATTACTACCCATACACAAAAGCAATACTTATCTACAAATGATTGCATGGAAGTTTTTTTCAAAATTTTAAAATTAAGCTTAACTGTTTGACAAATGCTTAAAGAGTCTTTAAAGTTTAAAATTGATAAAAAAATTGCCCTGCTCTGCTTAATCATTGTTATTATTTGAATCTATGATTCAATGTAAATGAATATTATTGATTAAATTGGTTCATTAAATGTACTATCTACTATGTATCAAGTACTGTGCTAAGTGCTGGGAATACAGGATGGGCAATACCTGGTTTTGTGTGACTTTTGTCCTTAATAAATATAGTGTATATAGGGGATGGGATGGAATTCTCTTCTTAAGCAGAGAAGCAAATGTGATGGAACATCTCCACATCTGTGTAATATAAATTCTTTGTTCTTTACCATTCAAACTACTAGAATATAGACAATGGACTATTCTATTAAGCAATTAAAACCTGTGGTTGCAAAAATGTAACATGGTCAAAGTGATCTGTGGCGGCGATATACTAAAATCCAAGAAGATGGGAACATTTCCTGTATTCAAAAGGAAATAGTGACTCATGCCATTTTACATTTAGGGCCAAAGACCAAAGAACATTTTGACTAGCTTTCTGAGGTCCCTTAAACCCAAGTGTTCAGTATTTCGAAACATATTGTGAAGGACTAAGAAAGAAGCACCAATGAAGATATCCATCTCCTCCATTCATCTTGAAATTCCATTATATCTAATTCCCTTGTCTGTGCTGTACATCTCTTCTCTCCTCTTCCATCTTGCTAATCCCATATATACTTTAGATTTCAGCTTAAACTCCAGCCTCAAGGGAGCCAAGGCACCCCACACAATGTCAGGGACTTCTGTTGTGTGTGCATACAACACCATGGCTTTTCCTTCAGATCACTTATCGCAATTGTTATTTGAATGATCATTTATGTCATTATTTGTTTAATGTCTGCTCTTGTAGATTGATAATATTGGTAACTGGAGGTTTAGGAATTTGCAATTATTTCACAATAGAAAGATTTAAAGGCTAAATGAAATAGAAGGCAATTTTTATTTTTTATGTAAAAAGAAAGGTACAAAAATGTTATAATAATGTTAGTTTCATAGAATGGGAAATGTGTTTATAAAGTAATAAAACAGTGGTTAAATAAGGAGCTACAAAGATATAAAGTGTAGGTATTCATATGTTTTAGATGACTTTTAAAATCTTTATTGTTGAAAATATTACAGATATTCCCCCTTCTTTTCTCCTTGACCCCCTCTACCTTGTACCTGCCCCTCCCAGGCCTTCACCACACTATTTAGATGACTTTTTAATTTTAACCTTAGTCTTTCAAAGACAGTTGGAAAGAATAAATTTTTGAATTGTGAATTGACCATTAGGGGCAGCTATGTGAGTATTGTTTTTTAAAACTCTCCTCAAATCTCATGTTATAAAAAGCTTTTCTGTTAAAGGGAGTATTTCAAGGAAAGATTGCCCACTTTAAGGGCAGTTGTTACAGGGCAGGTTCCCTGGGAAGAAAATTCGGAGAAGATCATCATGCAAAAAGTTTACCTGAGAGCATTTTCAACACACCTATAGGGGAGTGAAGACTGCAGGAGGAGGCAGAGGGAAAATGAAAGCTCTGATGTTCTCACAACAGACACCGCAGCTTACCTACCCATCAGGAACTCTGGAGCTTAAATGGCCCTAAGCCAAGGGGATTGAGCAGTCATTGGAATCTAGTTACCCTGGGAAGGGACCATGGCATTGGGAGAGGTGCTCTCCTTGGCTGAGGACAGTCAGCTGTGAACTGCCCATCACTTATACTCTTTGCAGCTGGGGAAAGTATATTTCAGGCCTGAAGGGAAGGGGGTGATCTGGGTGGCATATTGCAATGTCCACCAAAGTCCACTCCTTGTGCCATTCAGATCCATCTGGCTTGTAAAAGTTCTAGAGACAGCTTCCTCAGGGTTTCGGTGGATTTCTTTGCCTGGTGAAAACTTTCAAAAGGAATGTTAGTGGGATGAACCGTAGCTCCCACTGCTACAGCTGGTCTTGAAGCTGG
>NW_005371694.1:413665-415038 GCF_000412655.1 Myotis brandtii
TCACATTAGAGTTTGCCATAAACTCTACACAGTGTATTCCTGAGATGCCTGTAAACCTGTGAGGTCGGCTGTGTCCTCTGGCCCAAGTGGCAAGACTACCTGTACGGACCTGGACTTGCTGCAGAGCCTTTTGCAGCTCTGGGATGCATTCAACACTGGCAACCTTTCATGTTTCTTGGTATATAGGTTACAACAATGGTCCAAGTGTGGAATATGCTTTTTTTAGGGCTTCAAAAAGACTTGCCTGACATTTTGATTTTTTCTTCATGGTGAGAATTAGGAGCTGCAATAATTTCTTCTTTATTTTGAGAAGATGTGCTGGCATGCTCTTAGACCGCTGGACAGCCAACATTTTGCTGATATTGCAGATCTCTTAATCTTTGTAGGGTTTATCTCTACCCACCAGTGTTTTGTTTATTACTAAAGTTTCCAACATACTTGCTGTGTCTCGATATTCTGGCCCAATTTACTTATCATTGATATGCTAGACCAAAAGTTATGTTCTGTTTTGTAGCATGCCCAGATGATCCAGGTCCTTTTAGACCACATTGTGATATAGGGTAAGAGAGTTAGCATAGCCTGGGGCAAGACTGTGAGTGTACACTGATGTGAGAACTGTTTCTGACAGATATGGAAAGAAATGCATAAGCCAGTTCAATGGCTGCAAACTATGTACCTAAGGCTGTGCTAATCTGCTCTATCAAACATACATACCAGACATAGTAGCTACATTGGGGCTATTGCTTGATTATTTGTGGTAGTCTACTATTCTTTTTTAAAATCTTTATTGTTGAGAGTATTACAGATGTCCTCCTTTTCCTCTCCACTGCCCCCCTCCACCTGGTTCCAACCCCACCCCAGGCCTTCACTACCCCATTGTTTGTGTCTATAGGTAATGCATCTATGCATATAAGATTTTTGGTTAATCTATCCCTGGCCCCCTCTCCTCTCCCTTACCTCAGATTCACCAGCTTGTTCCATGTTTCCATGCCTTTGGTTCTATTTTATTTATCAGTTTATTTTGTTTATTAAATTCCTTATTTGTTTATTTTGATTTTTAAATGCAATTGTTGGTAGATATGTATTTATTGACATTTCATTGTTCATATTCCTTCTTCTTCTTCTTCTTCTTCTTCTTCTTCTTCTTCTTCTTCTTCTTCTTCTTCTTCTTCTTCTTCTTCTTCTTCTTCTTCTTCTTCTTCTTCTTCTTCTTCTTCTTCTTCTTCTTCTTCTTCTTCTTCTTCTTCTTCTTCTTCTTCTTCTTCTTCTTCTTCTTCTTCTTCTTCTTCTTCTTCTTCTTCTTCTTCTTCTTCTTCTTCTTCTTCTTCTTCTTCTTCTTCTTCTTCTTCTTCTTCTTCTTCTTCTTCTTCTTC
>NW_005371694.1:415132-421709 GCF_000412655.1 Myotis brandtii
CCTTCAATTCTAAATGATAGCTTTGCTGGGTAAAGTAATCTTGGTTTCAGATTTTTGCTCTTCATCACTTTGAATATTTCTTGCTACTCCCTTCTGGCCTGCAAAGTTTTTGTTGAGCAATCAGCTGACAATCGTATGGGTGCTCCCTTTTAGGTAACTAACTGCTTTTCTCTTGCTCTGCTTTTAACTCTCTCTTTGTCTTTAACCTTTAGCATTTTAATTATGATGTGTCGTGGTGTGGGCCTCTTTGGATTCCTCTTGTTTGGGCCTCTCTGGGATTCCTGGACTTGTGAGTCTATTTCTTTCACTAGGTAGAGGGAGTTTTCTGTCATTATTTCTTCAAATAGGTTTTTAATATCTTGCTCTCTATCTTCTCCT
Organism: Myotis brandtii; assembly: GCF_000412655.1. Lineage (NCBI taxonomy): Eukaryota > Metazoa > Chordata > Mammalia > Chiroptera > Vespertilionidae > Myotis > Myotis brandtii. The sequence goes on from NW_005371694.1 coordinate 415,511, forward strand.
TCTGGCATCCCCATAATGTGAATGTTGGTATACTTGAAGTTGTTCCAGAGGCTCCTTACACTATTTTCATATTTTTGGATTCTTTTTTCTTTTTGCTCTTCTGATTGGGCATTTTTTGCTTTCTCATATTTCAAATTGTTGATTTGATTCTCAGAATCCGCTAATCTACTGTGAAATCCCTGTAAATTATTCTTTATTTCAGTTAGTGTATACTTAGTTTCTGACTGGTCCTTTTTCATGTCTTTAAATTTCTCACTAAGATCCTTGAAAGTCTCACTAAGTCCCTAAAGCTCTCTTTGAGTCCCTTGAAGCTCTCATTAAGATTCCTGAGCAACCTTATAACCATTGTTTTAACTCTGAATCCAGTAGTTTGCTTGCCTTCATTTAATTTATTTCTCTTTCTGGAGATTTCTTCCATTCTTTCATTTGTGACATGTTTTTTTGGTCTCCACATTTTGGCTGCTTCCCTGTGTTTGTTTCTATATATTAGGTAGAGCTGCTATGTCTTGCTGGGTAAAGTAATCTTGCTTTTAGATCTTTGCTCTTCATCACTTTGAATATTTCTTGCTACTCCCTTCTGGCCTGCAAAGTTTTTGTTGAGCAATCAGCTGACAATCGTATGGGTGCTCCCTTTTAGGTAACTAACTGCTTTTTTCTTGCTGTTTTTAAGATTCTCTTTTTGTCTTTAACCCTTGGCATCTTAATTATGATGTGTTGTTGGTATGGGCCTCTTTGGGTTCCTCTTGTTTGGGACTCTCTGTGCTTCCTGGACTTGTAAGTCTATTTCTTTCATCAGGTAAGGGAAGTTTTCTGTGATTATTTCTTCAAATAGGTTTTCAATATTTTGCTCTTTCTCTTCTCCTTCTGGCACCCCTGTAATGTAAATGTTGGTAAACTTGAAGTTATCCCAGAGGCTCCTTACACTGTCTTCATATTTATTTATTTTTCTTTTTGCTCTTCTGATTGGGTATTTTTTGCTTCCTCATATTCCAAATTGTTGATTTGATTCTTGAAATGCTAATCTACTGTGAAATCCCTGTAAATTATTCTTTATTTCAGTTAGTGTATACTTAGTTTCTGACTGGTCCTTTTTCATGTCTTTAAATTTCTCACTAAGATCCTTGAAAGTCTCACTAAGTCCCTAAAGCTCTCTTTGAGTCCCTTGAAGCTCTCATTAAGATTCCTGAGCAACCTTATAACCATTGTTTTAACTCTGAATCCAGTAGTTTGCTTGCCTTCATTTAATTTATTTCTCTTTCTGGAGATTTCTTCCATTCTTTCATTTGTGACATGTTTTTTGGTCTCCACATTTTGGCTGCTTCCCTGTGTTTGTTTCTATATATTAGGTAGAGCTGCTATGTCTAGCAGAATTGAGAGAGTGACCTTGTGTAGTAGGTGTCCCAGTGGCTCATCCTCCTCAGTCACCTGAGCTAGGCACTCTAGGTGCACCCCTGTGTGGGCTGTGTACACAGTCTTATAGTTGAGCCTTGATTGCTGTTGGCATCACTGGGAGGAGTTGACTTCCAGGTCAGTTGGTTGTGAAGACCAGGTGCGACTACAGTGGAAGAGCTGCTGTGCAGGAGATACTCCTTTGGAGCAGGACTTGCTTCAGTGGGTCTTTGGTGCTCACTGACTCTGCCCCTTGAGTGTGTCACTTGTGGATGTGTAGAGTTGTAATCTTGTATGGTCTGAAGCTGTCAACTGGGTGCACTTGCTCTAGGGCCTCCTGAGAGGTGCAAAGTCAGCCACTGCCAGGGGCCACCCAGCAGGAGTTACCAAGCAATCTGCAGATGGCTGCTATTTATAGTAGGCTTGGAAATGCCCAGGTGAGGCCAAGCTGTGAAGCAAGGCAGGCTGGTGCTAGTGCCAGGTCTTGGGCCTCTTATTGATAGTTGTAGGGCATGCTGAATCCAACTGCTGCTTGTTTAAGAGATTTTAGGAAAGTCTGAAGCCTGAGCTAAGACAAGCCATTCATATGGAAAAGGAACTGCAAACATCTTGGGTGGGGCTGCAAATTGGATGGGATGGGATCTTAGGGAGTCATCATGGAGGAGGGAGCTGTGTGAACCATGCTTATGGAAACTCAGATATGGCTGCCAAGTCAGCTCTGTGAGGGGAAGGTCCCAGCATAGGAACAATGACCCCTGCAAGCACCTCCATCTGGGAGAAAACTGTCCTCAGTTCCTGCCCTGATACCAGACAATCCAGTTCCTCCCCTTATGTTCCTGGGTCCCCCAAAGCCACTGCCCAGCACTGGACCTCAGAGGGAGTGGGACTGTGTAAGTTTGTGTGCCAGCCCTTTAAGAGGGACTGTCTGGGTCTCCAGCAGCCTCTGTGTCACTCAGCCACAATTCCTGCTGGTGTTTACAGCCTGGAGTTATAGGGACTTCTCTTTCTTGCTCTGGAACCCTGGGCTGGGGGTCTGGTGTGGGGCTGGGACCCCTTGCTTCTCAGGGGAGGCCTCTGCAGCAGAGATATCCCTCCTGATTAAAAATACGCCACATGTTGGTGTTGGACCAGCCTGTTCTGCACCTCCACCTCTCCTACCAGTCTCAATGTACTTTCTTCTTCTCTAGTTGTAGGACTTACATTCAGTCAGCTTTCAGGTGGTTGTAATTTTAGTATTTTAGTGGTAATTTTGATGTGGTTGTGGGAGATGGCAAGTACTGATGTTTACCTATACCACCATTTGGTTCTCTTGGTAGTCTATTACTAATCCTTCAGGATATATTTGATTTTGTAGGACAAGACTGGCAAATTAAATGGAAATATGGTAGGTACCACCACTCCTAAGTCATTTAGGTTTTTTAAGGGTGGCACCAACCTCTGCCAGTCCCCTCAGGATATAATGTTGTTTTTTTATTTATTACCTTGCTTAGCCAAGAAACCAATGTTGGGGTTGTATCAAGTGACAAGAAAGTTCCCGCTAGAGGACCTACTGATGGGTCTGTGGACCCAGTGGACCTTCTGTGAGCTGGACATTTTTGCTTCATTTCCTGATTTCCATACACTCCCACTCTGAAAGGCAGTTGTCATTGATGCTTCAGGTCCTTAGGCATAAATGTCAACATGTTCCCTGGATCCAGCAATCTTCAAAATATGTGGTATTACCCTGTTCCCAGTATAGGGTTACTATATAAATGGTTGTAGATTTCTTTTGGGAAAGACTGGGAAATCATTACCATGTGTACTTGCCATGGTGTTGCAGAAACCTTCCTTCCGGGGACACAGTATGTCTTTCACTCAGTTAGTTCTGGGTCTGAAAACTAGCTCAGCTCCAGAAATTGGGCAAAGGATTGCAACTCTTTACATGCCTTCAGACCCCTGATCATCCATCTCTGATTTTTTTTTTATTGTACAGTAAGCAGCACCTTTCTTGGTTGCTCCTAGGGATACTGTGTTCTGTTAATCATCTCCATAGCTCTTTGTGGGTCAGACCCTCCATGCCACTGCAATCTTGCTTCTCTGTCCACCATTAATTTTCATGGTTATCTTCTACCTTTTCACCTCTATTATTTTGGGATCTTATCATTCCATTTGCTGTCAAGGAGTCTGGTTTTATAGCTCTGACCAGCAAAGGGCAGCCACTACTGAGATTCTCAGTGATGCTGGTGTCCCTCCAGCCAGTGCATTTCTTATTGCTTTGGTAAACATGTCCTCTGCCACAATCAGCTGGTGGTTTTTCTGGTCTTACTAAGCATTTGTATTCTAGTATATTCATTTTTCTAAGCCTTTGATCCCTCTTCTTTTGTCTGCCAAGGCAATTGTGGCATTTCTATTAGATTAGCATGTACCATTGTTCTTTTGAAATTTCAAAGGGTCATCCTGGTAGAGTGTTAACATGACTTTTCAGGATCCTTGCCTGGTGTGTAATCCTGAGAGAGGGCTGCCAAATCAGCCATTGCTCCTTTATCTAGTTTTATGTTTTGCCTTTCTTGGGTCCACTCAGATCTCTCAAGCACTTTCTTGCCTCCTGCTGGTACATGCTGGCTAGATCCTGCAGGTCCTTACCACTTAGCAGCCTGAACACAATTTCAACTAGGTTTTGTTATGACTTACTACTAGATTATGGTTGTGTCAACAGGGAGAGAAGTAGGGAAGTATTCTGAAGGGATACATGTTGTCTTGAAAAGCAGAGGCCTCTGCAGCATCTTTGAGCACAGGGCAGGAGGAGTGCTAGATTCTAACAGTGAAGGTGGGTTACTTCCTCAAGTTCAGAGAGTTCAGGCAAACCTGGAAATTCATGATTTTTGCAGATTTGCCATTCTATATTTCAGGGTCCCATTTCTTCCCAATCAGAGTCCTGCCTTGACAAAGCAGACCTGCTGCAGCTGAGAACGTAACCTTTTCTGTATCTCTGCTACTCACACAGTAAAGTCCTGGTCTTGACCCTCTGTCTTTTCTGTTTTTGGCTTCAGATGAGATGAGTATCTTTTAAATGCTGCAAAGAGGTGCTCTCACTTTTATAATTGGCTTTTAATTGCTGATTAATCACCCTCAGCCTTTCATTGTCTTTTCCCAAAAGCATTGATTGCCTCCAGAAGGAACCTCAGATTCTATTACCTTTATAATAAGCATTTCTCTCATGTTTCTTCAGTGCATGAGATATTACACCCACCATGCATTCTCAATTATTGTTTCAGTTCCACAGTGGTGGAGGTTTTAGCAATTCCATACTAGCACATGTCAGGGGCTATCCACACTCCATCAACAACCAGTGAGTCGCCCAATGGATGATTCAACTCCACAATCCTATTTAGAAGTCTTCTTTCTTATATCACAGGATTAACATATATGACAGAGAAGCAGGGCTGGCTAGCCAGCCTGTGGTGGTGAGCTGAGATAGTCTAGCGCAGTTGGCCCCAGGTAAGGCTGGGCCTTTGAATGGGAACATAGACCCGTTATTGGATGTAGGCTACCCCTGGGGTGGGAGCATGGCTTTGGGTGAGGTGACTCTCTTCTGGTGAGGGCAATATCTGGGGAAGCACTCAGCTTCAAGCTGCCTGTTGCCAGTATTTTCAGCACTTGGGCAGTGAGTGCTTCAGTATTAAGGGAGCATATAACATCTGGGTGGTGCACCACAATGTTCACTACAACAACCTTTTATTTTCCTGTGGTCCCTTTCCCCCCTCTCTACCTTTTTCAATCAGAGCAGGTACAGGAATGAAGCAGATGTCCAAAAAGTTATCCTGTTGATTCCCTTCTGAAAATTATCCTGAAAAACTAAAAATATACCAATTTAAGTTTCCTTTTAAGGTAAATGCCCTAAGTGCTTAAGGGCTTGCCAATTGGACCTGCCAATTGATTTTATATGCTTTGCAAACATGAGGCACTAAAGAATTATTTGTTGTACAAATAAGTGATTATTAAGTGCCTACTGCATACCTGTGGTCAATCATGCCTTAACCACAATGATTGGTGAAGAGTTGAAATTAGATTTAGAAATCATCCAAGAGGAATTATTTGATTATCTTCCCTTCCCTGGATAGAATGTAAACATGAAGAGAACTGAATTTGGACAAAATAGGCCTTGTTGCTTTGACTGTATTATTCACAAGCTGCAGGGACTGGGGCAAAGTACTTAACTTCCATGAGCTTTGGTCCTTCTATCTATTTGATGTAATACCTGTCCCGCCTTTCCCACAGTGTTCTTATGAGAGTTAAGCTAAAATTTTAGTAGCTAAAACATTGATAGCTATAAACCATTATGCAGACATGTGGGTATTTGTTATTATTATTATTACTAGAGGCCCGGTGCACAAAAATTTGTGCACTCGGGGGGCGGGGGGAGGGGGGTCCCCCAGCCCGGCCTGTGCCCTCTCGCAGTCTGGGACCCCTTGGGAGATAACGACCTGCTGGCTTAGGCCTGCTCCCGGGTGGCAGAGGGCAGGCCCAATCCCTAAGTGCAGCCCCTGGTCAGGCTCAGAGCAGGGCCGATTGGGGAGTTGGGGCACCGCCCCGTCATGCACAGAGCAGGGCGGATCGGGAGGTTGCGATGCCACCCTCAGTCACGCTCAGGGTAGGGCCGACTGGGGGGTTGGGGCACTGCCCCCTGTCACACTCAAGGCAGGGTCGATGGGGAGGTTGCAGCGCCACCCCCTGTCACGCACAGAGCAGGGCCGATCAGGGGGTTGGGGAGCTCCCCCCTATCAGGCACAGAGCAGGGCTGATCAGGGGATTGGGGTGCCTTCCCCTGTCA
>NW_005371694.1:422429-423346 GCF_000412655.1 Myotis brandtii
GTTGGAGTCTGCAGCAAGCAAGCCTCCCTGCTCGCTTCAGTGCATGGCTGCCGGCCGCCATCTTGGCTGACAGTTAATTTGCATATACTCACTGATTAGCCAATGAAAAGGGTAGCGGTCGTACACCAATTACCATGTTTCTCTTTTATTAGTGTAGATTAGTAGTACTACTACTACCAATATTAGTTGTATCTTCGCTAGTTATCATAAGAAGCAGGAGTGCATCAGGGAACATTAAAATGGCTAAAAGTGGAAGAAGAAGAGCACAGATCTTACACAAGTAACTATGAATTATGAATTATAATAACATCAGCATGCAGATGTATACTCCTGGCATATGGTTTTGGGGCCATTTATTATGTCTTAGGCTGTGTACTAGGACTACAATAAAAGAATGGTTAAAATCTTGATTATTTGGTTAAACATATATTTGTAATATTTATCTCTGTATTAAATTGAAATCTTTGCAGCATTTTCTTTTTTTTTATCATTCACAACTTCTGTTTCTTTTAAGCATTATATAATAAGGCCTGTTGTCTAAAGGGTGTTTTTCTGGTGTCCATTTTTATCAATCTCAGTTAATTGTTCAGAGGTGAGTGTCCCATGCCTGTGTTATGGTACATTATTTCTTTAAGCCACACTGTTAAGGTTATAGATTTGGTATCACTGAACACAAAATACCTTCTTTGGGGAGGAACTGTTTTATATCCTCACACAAAGACCTTCTGCCATGCAATAGAAAGTAACAATAAAAATCATTGTTCCAAAAATACATTTTTGACCCTGAAGCATAGATGGTTGTTGCATGGTCAGTATTCCAAATGTTTCCTTGTTATCTTGAGAGTGTTCAAATCAAACTCATTTGAACTGTATGCTGTGTGATGGAGCTATAAGCAACATCATATAAATATATATAT
>NW_005371694.1:423360-439122 GCF_000412655.1 Myotis brandtii
ACTTATTGCTATGTGTCTGGAGTACTAAAGGAAAATTTCTCGTTACCTTTTCTGTCCTTGTCCATATTTCCCTCTCTTGTTCTGAGTCAGGTAGAAGACAGAGCTGATCTGTTCAAGTTACAAGTTGGCAAAGTTACTTCAGCCACTGAAATACATCAGCAACATGTCTATTTTCTCAATTTGAATTCCTTCAACCTAAAACATTCTCTGAAAAAGAAATGTGTTCAGCGCAACTCAAGTTCATCACCTACCATGAACATAAGCAACACAACAGATTAAAAAATGGTACATAAATGTTCCTATCCTCAGGACCTCAAAACCTACTAAATGAATAATAAATAACTACAAAGAATGGCAGGGTGATGAGTGCTTCAGAGGAAGTTTCAATTAGTTGATGGGTTCAAGGTGGAGGGAGATATTAATTTAAACTATGTGAGGTGAGGGTAGGGTGATCTGGGAAAATTTCTTAGAGGAAGTAGAGTTTGGGATAAACCCAGGGAGGCATCCTTAACCATTTTTGTGTTTATTGACTTGTTCCAGAATAATGTTTTGAAATGTATAAAATAAAACTCAAAATATTATAATGAAAGCCAATTTTATTGAAATAAAGTTTTTGAAATATCCAAAAATTGTGAAATCATAAGTATAACTTCTTTATGAAGGCGTTAAACAAAATATTCTCATTGGAGGTGTAATAACTATTGTACTTTTGAAGTAATGATAAGCATAAGTGATAATTCAAGATATTTGCAGGAACTGTAATGTGATATCTATCTATCTATCTATCTATATTTATATATATAGATATATATATCTGATTTTTATTTGTTACCAATTCACATGTACTTCTAATAAATCTATAGTGTATGGCCCATATTTCTAATAAAAGGAAATGTTACGTTTCAGTTATAAATTAGTGAAAATAAATATGTAATTTTTCTTTAAGCCAAGTTGAGACATCCCCTTAATTTTACCTCTGGGCCCTTTGGGGATCTGTGTAGTACAGATTAAGAAAAGCTGGCCTAAGAGGATGAGTAAAACATCAACAGAGACATTGGAAAATAAAAGAAAAATGAGAGAGGGGAGGACCTTCCAGATAGAACAACCTGAGCAAAGACTTCAGGGACAGGGCAGTAGAGTGAATGTCTGTGAGTAGATAGGTATGGCTAGTGTGTGTGGAGAGTGGAGTGCTGGTGGTCTGTGCACTATGTAGGGTAGGATGAGAAAATGATGTATAAATAGGAAAGGGAGATTGTGAAGCATGCCAGAGGAGGAATTGGATCAGTAGGAAACCATCAGTGATGTCTTCGAGCAGGCAATGGACATACATATATTTGTTTTAAGAAAGTAATTTGCAGCATAATGGGAGTTGAGTGAAAAAGACTGAAAGCAGGAAGCCTTTTAATAGTTTATTGCATTGGTCAGGAGAAATATATTGAGAGCTTAAGTAATTCAGTAGAAATGGAAAAGAGAAGACCTAAGCAAGAGACAATGGACAAGCAGAATGAAAGGACTTGGCAACTGAATGAACAGGATAGATAATGGAGGGGGGGAGGAGAGAAATGCTGATTTTAAGTACTTAACTTGTTGTCTAGAGAAGGTGTCCTACAGGGAAAATTAACTAAAACAGAGAACACAGCAAGATGGTAAATCTGGGGCAAAGGAATTATAAATTTTGTTTGGGAATATGAAATGTTGAGGTATTTGTAGACTATTCTTGTGGAAATGTTTAACAGGGAGTGGGAGATGTGAGTCTATAACTTGGAGAAAAGTTCAAGGTTAGAGATAAAGATTTGGTAATCATACAAAAACAAAAACAATAAAACAAAGGAGGGAAAGAAATTGCCAAAGAAGAGCAAGGTGATGAAGATGAAATGTGCGACTTCTCAGACTGTGCGAAATATGTGCCAGGAAGAACTGTTTAGTAATTTGCACATTTAGTTCTTGTGTCTTCAGTTTCACAAAGTTAAAAATGTGGTTGTTCTGTTTCAGATATTTTACTTCCTTAAAGATCAATAAGACATTGGCCTTCTTTCAACAAAATAATATTTCTACTAGGGAAGCTAACATATGGACAACTACTAATTAGCATCATAAGTGCAATAACGGAACTATGTACGCAGAAGAGGGTTGACACAGAGAAGTGGATACTACATCTAGATTGAGGGATAGGAAAGCCTCTTAGAGGAAGTGACATCTGATCTGGGTGACAAGAACATTTTAAGTAGTGAGAATGGAATATACAGAAGCCTGGTGTGTTCAGGGAACTGTTTTCCTTTTGTTGTTTCTTATGACCAGTCCTCTACTCACGTCATACAATAAGAATTGAATATTTACAAGACTTGAAGTCCTGTCTCTCTGTGACTAGCCCTTCTCTTCATCTTAATCTTTAAAGAAGGACTCTCAACTTCAGCCATGAAACTCTGTGTTATGCTTGTGGACTCTGAAAAGAAAGATTCATTTGATGTTAACCCTGAGAAGGAATTTATCTGCTGGGATGGATTCCCCACGGTCAACTGAGGGTCCACATTTTATAAATAATAAGAGCTTAGCGGCCATTTGCTGTCAGGGGCTTCTCAAGCACTCTGCACACCAGGAAGAAGCTCATATTGACTATCTGCTTCCTGCACTATGCCCAGCTTGTTTACACCCACTGAGAGAACAACTGCAAGGAAAACCTGGTTCCTCTTTCTACCAAAGGCCTAAGTCCCGCCCCATCCAATCAGAGCTGCACAATTTGCATAAACAGACATAATTGAGAACCTGGGCGGGAACTTTTGCTATAAAATGTGGCCTCCCTTTTGTCTCGGTGGAACACAATTTAGGTTGCTACCTGAATCTGTGTCTCCCAGGCTGCAGCTCCTTTTTGCTCAAGTAAAATTAATTTTGGTTTAAATGCTTAGTCCAAATATTTTCAGTTGAAATTTAGCTCCACTTTCTCTGGTTTTGTTCTTTTAAATAAGGAGATGATTCAGCAATCATCCTTTGTCCAAAATTTTTTTTTTTAAAAAAAGTATTTAGTAACTATAAAATTAAAAGCAATGCATGTTTCACGACACATAATTTATCCAAAGTCCTCTGTGCTCCAGCCCTTTTTTTTTTTGTCTACAGATTATGTTCATAGTAATTTGTATCCTTTCATGAAAATTAAGTCCTCATTAGAGTCCATGTTTTCAAATGAAGCATGTCAAGACTGTTCATGATATGTCCCAGCTGGTTAAGTTTAGTTTCATAGCAGAGCCATTGAGCAGTATTTGTTAAATAGATGAGTAATTTTTTATTTTATTTATTTATTTTTTAAATACATTTTATTGATTTTTCACAGAGAGAAAGGGAGAGGGATAGAGAGTTAGAAACATCGATGAGAGAGGAACATCGATCAGCTGCCTCCTGCACACCTCCTACTGGGGATGTGCCTGCAACCAAGGCACATGCCCTTGGCCAGAATCGAACCTGGGACCTTTCAGTCCGCAGGCCGACGCTCTATCCACTGAGCCAAACCGGTTAGGGCTAGATGAGTAATTTTTAAATATGAAAAATCTCATCATAAAATCATGAAAATTATTTTACTTTTGCTACTTTTTATCTTTATACTAATGGATGAAGACAGCATTTTTTTCTCTATCCCTTTTTGGGCTGGGGCACAAAATCATATTTTTTGGAGTCCTCGCACATACCTACAAAGGATGATAAAAGAAATTATAAAAACAAACAAACAAAAACCAAATCAGAAAGACTCTAAGCATACCAACAGAGTCCTGCTTTTATTTGCAATCAAACAAAAGAGAGATTAGTCTTTTTCATATTTAATTCTGAGCTGTAACTAGGAATGGTTTCTTTTCCTTCATTTCTTAGTCACCCTAGAACTGCAAGAGCCACATACAGCTCCAGTGGGGAGGAAACTGGATAGGATCATTTGACTGAAAGCTCATGTTCAGGGTCAAGAGGAAAGAGCTGGACACTGTGCAGGGGCGTCAGGAATAAATGAAAGGTGAAGACAGAGAGGGATCAGAGAAGAGGGACTCAATTATAGACCGACGAGGAGTCTCACAGAGGAAAATGAGTTTTGCAACAACTTCTGGACCTCATGCATAGGCCTATCTATCTAAAAAGATATATATATATATCTCATATGTTAGGCATTTACCTATTTAGGGAAAACCAATTCACACAAATGCCAATACACTCTGCTTAAAAGATACACAGGAGTGGAATAAATATCTATTTTGGAACAAAGATTCTGTTGTACTCTCTTGTGTATATTATAGGATTTGAGAGGAGGAAACAGCCTTCTCTAAGGAATGCAGGGACTACCTAGAAATGGACCTCAGCTCCTCACTGAGCCCCCTTTGCCTAAAATGCTAAAGAAGTGGTTCCCACATAAATAGAACCAGCAGAAGTCTGGTTTAGCTTATTATTGTCCAATGCCTTAAATTGATTGATTAAATAACTAACCATTTGTTGAATTGTGCAGCATCCTGTATGTCCCATGTTCTGTGTAGGGGTAGGGGGATCAAGGATGAGGATAAACAGAAGCTTTTCTTGAGGAGCTGAGGGCATTTAACATATAAACAATACCCACTAACCTTGTGCCCACTGCAAAAAACAAACAAACAAACAAAAAAGGGCTATAAAGTCTTTAGGAGGTGATTGGCTTTTTACTAGTGGGATGTGTAGCTAAAAAGTCAGATATGTAAAAATATTGGTGCAAATCCTCCTGAGGCTGAGATGAGGCTCATATCTACTCTTTGGGTCTTAAATTTTATTAAACACCTTTCTTTGCCTATTGGATTTTATACTAGAGGCCCCTTTAAATCCAGAGTTTAGGAGTCTGACACTTCTGGAAGACAATAACAGCCATAGACTTAGTTGAAATCATTTGTTTTCCTCTCCACACACCAATACGACTGGAAGAAACCATATTTCCCTCCACTTGTGGCAGGGGTAGCAGTGAACATACACAGTTTTGACTGTCACTTCCAGGTTCAAAATGAGGCTCCCACATCTAGTTAGCCCTTTCCTTAATGTGCCCTATCCACTGCCATGGTCTTCTTAAAAGTTAGATAAGCAATTCACAGGTTCTCCAGTGGAGAATGATCTGAAGTCCTTAGCGTGGCCTCTGTGGTCTCTAGAGTCTACCTCTGCTGCCTCATCTCCTTATCCAGTGGCCATTCTGGGTTTTCTGAACACAATGAGCTTCTCCTCTCAAGCTGTTAAACACATCAGGCTGTTAAAGTCCTACTCATCTTTCAAGACCTGATTTACATATTGCAAATATTTTCAAAGAGCCTTCATGATTTTCTTTCTTGATATTAATAACTTCTTTCTCTAGGCTTTCATAGCACTTTACTTATGCCTCCCATAACATTGAAGTTGTAGGCATTAAACTAAATATTATAAAACACAGTATTTAGCACCATGAAAGTGCTCAGTAAATACTAGCTATTAGTTTTCTTTATCACATAATGTCTAAAAAACATTTCTATATATGGGTAATATATAAATACTCCTCTACTAGTCTATACATTCTTTAATAATAAGAAGAGATGATAATTACTCACTTTAGTGTTTAGAGTCTTATATTTGTGCCTTGTGAGCTAGGAGAAGTGTAAAAAGCATTTGTTGAAACACTGATTGCATCTGTTGCTAGAATCTAAAAAAGAAAATATTGAGTGAAACAGGTTTTGACCCTGCTATGTGCCAAGGCATTCTTTTGGGCTTTATTTATTTTACCTTATTCAATCCTGAAAACCACCCTGTGCAACATATATTGATCTCACTTTACACAGGAGGAAATTGTGACTCAGGGGATTTAAATAATGTACTTTAAGTCAGAGCTAGAATTGGAAGCTGTTTTATTTCTGTCTCCAGCTCCCAGTTTCTTGCTCCTATGTTACCGTGATGCTGAGACATCGCATTGTTCCCAAGGACACTAAAATGTGGATACCAAATGGCTCTCAACAAAGATTACTAATACAGTTCTCAGAAAGATTACAGGCAATGAAAAAAGAAATTCATCATTTCAACACAGTTAAGTTTCTAGATTTCCCCCCTCCCCCCCAAAAGATGTCTCCACCCCCTTTGAAACTTACCTTTCAAATGGACCATAAAATAGCATTTTACTTATAAATTCCCATGGGAACATATCAAACTTTGAGATAGTAACATGAATGAACGTGTGTTGTCAGAGGACCCTAGATGTTTATAAATCCTTTAATTACCATTTCCAATGCTAATTTATATACTTTAATTAGAGGTGTGTAGTAGGCTTCTCTGTTAAAAAAAAACACAGAAAACCACAACAACACAAAACTGAAACCATATGGATGTTGCTTCATTTTCATCTGAGACCTTCCAGGGACTGTAAACCTTAAAGTGATGTTGGAACCCAGCGCTTTTCCATCTGCCAAGAAAGGTGAGAACAATAAGTCTTTGTGCAAAGGCTGAATATACATGAGAAGTGTAGCCCTAAACTACTCTTTGCTTTCACATGCCTTTGCCCACTTTGCTTTGACTAATTATATAATCTGCAAAGTAAGAAAGCCAAGTGATTTTTACCTATCTTGCTGATTATATGGTTTGGAGTAGGGATGCTTTTGGTATGAGGCAGCTTTTAACTTGCCTTACATTTGGAACTATAAGCCATAGGAGTTTCCTGGGAGAAAAATCTATTGAGAAGACCAGAAAAAGAAAGAGGAAAGGTTTCATTAATTGTGGTAAGGTGGAAACAGCTCAGCCTCTGGGTTTGACTTTTCATTTGCCACTTAACAGCTTTGTGGTTGACCTTCAGCAAGGTTTTAGCCTCTCTGCAGCTTAGTTCCCTCATCTATATGGGGGATAATAACTCCTTCTGCCAGGTGACCATGAGATTTAGAGATAATGGGTGGCACGTGAGAAATACTGGATAAAGTTGTGATAGCTTTTATTTTTTTTTAAATTTAAATATTTTTTATTGACTTCAGAGAGGAAGGGAGAGGGAGATATAGAAACATCAATGATGAGAAAAAAATCATTGATTGGCTGCCTCCTGCACACCACCCACTGGGGATTGAGCCCACAACCGGGGCATGTGCCCTTGACTGGAATTGAACCTGGGGCCCTTCAGTTCATAGGCCGATGCTCTATTCACTGAGTCAAAATGGTTAGGGCAGCTTTTACTTTTTATTGAAAGACCTTGTCCTTCAACAATGAGAGGTTCTGAAAAGAATCAGGATTCAGGACAAATCGGATTCACGTTGATGATAACTCTCTTGGTATACATTTCTTATTTCTTTGCCCTTCTCATGTCCCTGACTTTCCTCAGGTTAAATTAATGTTCCCAGCTCACCCTTATCAGCCCCTCTCTTTTGTTTTTTCCTTTTCATCCTTTTAGACAATTCAAAATAAAGTGGCAGAGCTAGTCAGATCAAATAGTTACAGGCAGGCTTTGTTTGGAAAGCAAAAATGATCTTTCTCCTTTGCCCTGCCTAACTTTTCTCCTCTGGTTTTTTCACTCTACATGTCAGCAATAAAACATATTGTGGGACAGATCAACAAATGCATCACCTTGACACTTTGGTGAGTGAAGACATAGATTTGAATAATAGACTTAGTTGAACTGTCTTCCTGGGGGTGTACAGCTCTGCTATTTACAAATCAACTGGTAGATACCTCCCCCAAATTGAGTATAATTCTTATAGATGTGAACTAAGGAAGCTGCTTTCTTAAGGGATTCATTAGGTTTTGATTAGCCTCTAATACATTTTTTTCTGAACTACACAGAGGATTTCCCCCAGGCCAGACTGGGATTGCCAGCTGTGACAGAGATGGACATTTAACTTTTTTGTGATTGGGTTGTCAGGGCTGGACATTCGTCATTTGAGATTTCCTTTTAACTCCTTTCACCAAAATCTACTCCAAACACGGGAAATCTTAAAAATAAGGTCGATTAAAAATTGATGATGTGGAGTGTGTACTGGGTTGTTTGCTAGTTCATTTTAGTTAGTGGAAATCATAATTTTACCCTCAATACATTTTTTTCTGAACTACACAGAGGATTTCCCCCAGGCCAGACTGGGATTGCCAGCTGTGACAGAGATGGACATTTAACTTTTTTGTGATTGGGTTGTCAGGGCTGGACATTCGTCATTTGAGATTTCCTTTTAACTCCTTTCACCAAAATCTACTCCAAACACGGGAAATCTTAAAAATAAGGTCGATTAAAAATTGATGATGTGGAGTGTGTACTGGGTTGTTTGCTAGTTCATTTTAGTTAGTGGAAATCATAATTCTGGAGCCAGCAATTAAAATTCCTGACTATGCTACAGGCAAATCTCACATTGCTCACAAAACACCCCAGCAACCTCATCCCATTTTTTTTTAAGGGAGGATTTAATAGCAGGCCTGTTCAGTGAGGCACATACAAGTTCATTACCTTTATAAAACACTCTACAGGAATTTTACTACTGTCCAAGGCAGCCCTGCTAGTAGTTTCCAGCTACACATTTCTACAAAAGAACAAAAGACAACCTGTCCTGTGTTAGATTGTTTTTCAGTCTTTTCTGTTTCCTGATTAATTTTCTAAATTCAGTCTTTCACACTGAATCTTGTAATTAGTTAGCAACCTGCTCCTACTGTGTGTGGTATTTCACTGTCCTTGTGGTCAGAGTTGTTGTAAGAATGTATTGTCTAAGCCTGTGTCTGCTCCCTTGTGCTCAGTTCGTGCAACATTTCAGCTGAGATACAGGTTCTGACTAGCATGGTGTTGTACAGAAGAGGGTCAACTGAGGTCTGTGTCACTCAAACTTAATTTCTCAAAGGTAAATTGGGAAGGGGCATTTCTGGATGTTTTGTTTTAATGTTCTTTCTGGCCTTCAGCTTGAGTCTTTGGTAATCTCATGTCATTTGGAGAAGGATTTCAGTTTCGATTCATATATTTTTCAGATTAGACTATGCCTCAAAGAACTTTTAAATCTGTGATTCAGTTTGGAAATCTTTGTGTAGACGTGACTTGATAGGGAGCACCCAGAGTGCTCTGGGGCTGGGAACCTGAAATGATCACCTCCTCACACCCCCCACTGCCCTGGCATTTGTCTGCCTTGGTTCTGAGCTCTGTGTGGAGACATTTTCAGTCTTAATATTTCTTCTCAATTTCAGTGCTCAGATTAGGCTTGTGTAGCTAGAACAAAGGTACTTACTAAATCAATATAATTTTGATCTTGCTTGTTTGAAGAAGTGGGCTCTGTGAGACTATCCATATAGACTATGAATGCACAATAGTTGTATATCAGTCAACAACTACATCGATGATCACAGGGTCTATGGATCTCTTTAGAGTCTCAAGAATCCAGTTTGGCTCCAGACTCAGTCTTCAAGAGGAAAAGTGACTGACCAAGTTAGCAAAAGTGCAATACAACGTAAGCACACAACACAGAGAACATCCATGAATACACTGAAATGAACACATGAGGATGTTATGGTGAGCCCTTGCATATTTTTGCTTCAAAAGCACTTCCTGATAATGATGAAGTGGAAAAAGCACTGTGCCTAGAGAAGGAAGGTTCTAGTTATGGCTTTTCCACTAACTAGTTGTGACCTTCTATACATCATTTAATCTTTCTTAAGCTCAGACTAGATGTCTGTCAATGAGCAAGTTTTACTAGATGATTTCAAAGGCTCCTTCTAGCCCTAAAAATCCTATGATTCCCATAAAGGGATGTTTTATTTGACATTTCATTTGGCACCTAATTCTGTACAGATGTCTTAACTCAGAGTATTTTGGTTCTTGTAGATTTAATACATGGAATTTGTCAATCTATTAATGTACCTTGGAATAAAATGCATGTCTGTGTATCTACCTGCTCTCACATTTATAATATATATTACATCTTTTTAATATACATCATGAGAAAATGCCAGGGGACCTAAATGAAATATTACTATTGTTGCATTCATTTTTACCAGCTATGTCAGGCTAGATGAATTAAATTAGGAATGATGTGTGCTGCTGAAACTACATTTACCATATACTCAGGTGTCTGTGTACTGCATAAATGCAGCTATTGAATATGCTTTGGGTTTTCTTTACCAAGAGCCAGAAAAGTTCCTAACTTGGAAATAAATAGAAAATCAAATGGATGATTTGATTTTTAAACATGAGGCTGAGCTATTGTCACAGCACTCATTGTCTCTGTCAGGCAGCATAGCTGGGGACTCCTCAGTGCCTTTTGTCCAATACCTGGTGACTGAGCAGGTGAGAGGGGGTGAGATAGATGTGAGAGGCATGGGTTATAAGATTGTAAATAGTGGTGGGAATGATGAACGGAGGATCCAGAAGCCTATGGGGACTCCTGAGGATAGGAAAGCCAGGGATCTTTCATCTCCAGCTCTGTATATCCTTCAGAACATTTTCTTTTTTTCTTTCCCTCTGTCTTTTTATTTCCTCTGCCAGCTGTTCAGATAACTTCTCGTCTTACTTCTCTATACAGACACTACCATGTTTTTTTTGGAAATCTCACTTTAGCATGAATATTTCCAGATTTGAATAGTAAATCCACATCAGAAATAATTCTGCTGGAACACTGTTATACTTGAAGAATCTGGAAGGACTTGTGAGGCAAGGGTTGGAGAGCAGGACATAGATTTCCGGTTTGGGAAGTGACACTTAAGATTCGCATTTGCAGTTCTCGTCTTAGGCTGTCACTTGAAAAATGATTTGGTGATGTCAGAATGTTTTTATTTTGCTTTGCTTTTTTTTCTTGTTTTAAAATTGTGAAATAATCTACGTAGAATAAAGTACACAAATAATAAGCTCTATAATTACACATACACACACACACACACACACACACACACACACACACTCACTCCTTGTAATGGTAATGACCATTAACAGAGATTTAGAATATCCTCAGCAACCCAGCAGACTATTTTGTGATCCTATCCAGCATTAAATTAATCAATTTGTAATTATTAATCTCTTGCAACATGTTTGTAAAAAGGCTTATAGTTGTTTAATTCACAGATTGATTGATAGATATATATGTGATATATATAAACCCCAAGCCTTAGAAAACTTATTCGGATAACATTTAAAG
This sequence comes from Myotis brandtii, assembly GCF_000412655.1. Taxonomy (NCBI): domain Eukaryota; kingdom Metazoa; phylum Chordata; class Mammalia; order Chiroptera; family Vespertilionidae; genus Myotis; species Myotis brandtii. Next base: position 434,436 of record NW_005371694.1, read on the forward strand.
TGTGGGGTAATAGCTGCTTATTATTTCTAGATAGTTCCCAGGGAAACTATTGCCATGATCTACAGGTATCTTTTTATTGAGGGTCACTGCAAGCCACAGTAGAGTTTCAGCAGTCTCATTTACAATCACACTCATCCTCAATAGCCATATTTGTGGCTTCTTGTGTAATGAGGTGATTTATCATGGTATGTCAGCCATAGAGAGTTCAGTATAAATGAATTTGGTTTCTTAAAAAAAGGTATTTATATCTAAACACTTTTACAATAATCTGACATTGCCCTTTAAAGGTAAGCACATATTATGTGATTTGCATATGAAGAAACCAGACATTACTCTTACTTGACTGACTGTCAGCTTTAGCAGCTGCACCTGGTAGTCCCCAGGTCTGTCATTGTTTCCATGATAGAGCTCATTTTTCAAGGGTTAATAACATAGACCTTAACATTCACTTTGGGTTGAAACTTGGCAACCACTATGAGTATACAGCCTAAGGAGCTGATTTTAAACAAAAATGGTTTAAATTGATTTACCCTTTTCAAATTAGAGTGTGTCAAAATAATGGTACCTTGCACCAGTTCTAATGCTTTACATTTATTTAATGTAAAAATTTGTAAGCTATTATTCCCAGGTAGTGATTGGGGGATGTTAAATAAAGATTGGTTTCCATTGAGAATTCCAAAAAATTTGCAAACTTTGAGTATTTTTTCTTTTATAATATTATTGCTGTTTTAAAAGAAGAAATATTATTGCCCTTACTCTCAATAGAAGAGAGCAGTTGTGGAAGTAAATGCAATTTGAAAAGAAAGGCAGGAATAAAATGTTGGCAATCATGTTTAGTTGTATAGCATTCTGATCCCAAGACAGGTTCGTCTCCATTCAGTACCTCTGAGGGGTATTTGAACTAGGCTAAGCATGGGGGTGTGTAGTTATTCATGGCCTTTAGCTTTTCAGTTTTAAAACTTCACATAAAAAAAGGATGGGAATATTTGCATTCCCACTATGGTACACATTTTTGCTACTCTTTTCAAATGTACATTTAAATTTTATCTACATTTATTAAAAATGTGAACTCTTCTATTCTCCTCACTGAGCCAATAGAAGTTAAAACTCCACATTCATTTCCCTCTTTTAAAAAATTACTTAGATGTCAGCACATTTATATGTAATGTACAGCTACATTCTAAAGAAAAAGGTGCTTCTGGGCTATTTCTATATTGAAGCCATCGTCTCAATGAGAGAAGAGCTGGACTAATGAGGACATCGTACTGCCAGTTTTAAACTTTGATCAATTTTTGAGCATGATAAAGACAGACATTTAGAAAGGAAGTTCTCACATATATTAGACAGTGAGACTAATGATCACATGTCAAAAGATGCAACTTCACTCTTGTATAAAGACATGGCTGAAGAATGAAAAAAAAACTCTAAAGTAGTATCACAATGTGGTCTATAATAAATTAGAGACAAGAGGCTGGAGGAATATAGTCCAGAAACAGTAAGGCACAGATGGAATTACATTACCCTTAGAGCCAGGCATTTTTGGATTCAAATGATCTTACATTTATTAGGTCATTTGTGCATCTCAAGCACACTAATTATACTTGCTGATTCTTAGCAAGGTGTTAATAGTGACTGTCTTTCAGTGTTTTTGAAAAAATTAAAAATAATGTATGTAAACTATTTGGCACATAGTAATTGCTCAATAAATGGTGAGTGGCATTATGCTGGTATATTTGTAAGGATTTAAAAAGTTCTCTTTTTAAGTCATGGAAAATTTCTGCCAGTTATATCACCTCCTTTTGAGAGGTCTCAGACTACACTTGCATTTACCAATTTTCTTGGTAATGATTTCTTTTTAAAACATATATTTTATTGATTTTTTACAGAGAGGAAGGGAGAAGGATAGAGAGCTAGAAACATCGATGAGAGAGAAACATCGATCAGCTGCCTCCTGTACACCCCCTACTGGGGACGTGCCCGCAACCAAGGTACATGCCCTTGACTGAAATCAAACCTGGGACCCTTCAGCCCGTAGGCTGATGCTCTATCCACTGAGTCAAACCAGTCAGGGCATGGTAATGACTTCTTCAGAAATCTTCATAATTTCTCTATATGACCACACACCCAAGAAAGGACACTTTAAACAAAGTGGTTCATGAAATTGTCAAGGGGGACAATGATGCCCAAAGAGGTATGCATGGAATCCTTACAGATGATGTCTGGCAATCAATCTGATCCTCTCTTATGAGAAGTTTAAATTCTAGTCAGATAAAAATGATAAGACAAAAGGGGGTAAGAGCAGAGAGACATACAGGGAGAAGGCTGTGAGCTAGAAAGAAGAGTAGAGAGAAGTCATAATATAGTGATAGTACATGAATCAGTTGTGGCAAAAGCAGTAAAGCAGAACCACTATACACAGCTGGGCCACAATAATGATGGAATGATTGAGCCATGAGCAATAGGCACTCTGGAGGGGCAACACTCTGAGGAGCTGTGGAGTGTTCCCTACTAGAGTTACTATTGTATCTAGAATGATATTCCAGTTCTCCTGCAGGTCTGGCTCTGTGTTGCCTTTATAAGGACCATGTATAAGAGACAGAGAATTCCTGTCTCTTACTTCCCAGGTGTGCTACAATCATTGAGGTAACTTGAATGTGTTGTCTGAAAAAGCTCAACAAATACACTGTTTGATCTGTAGATCAAAGTCAACCTAGAGAAAGGACCCTGAGGTATTTTCCCTAGAATTCAAGTAAAACCATGGATGTGTGAAGTAGTGTGGTATTTGTGGGAAAATGCAAATGTCTTAATCTTTCTAGACCATAAAATACGAGTCATGGAAAAGTGAGAGATGAAGCTGGAGAAGTCAGCAGGGCAAAAGTCTTAAGGCAAAGTGTGAAATGTGGAGGAGTTTGGAAAATATCTAATAGCCGAGGGAGCCATTAAAGGGTTTTTATTTTTTTTTATTATTTTTTTTGCTGTTGCCTTTTATTTTCATTATTTTTTAAATTAAATTTTTATTGTTCAGATTATTACATTTTCCCACCATAACTCCCCTCCACCCAGTTCCCACCCCACCCTCTGCCCTCACTCCCCACCCACTGTCCTCATCCATAGGTGCATGATTATTGTCCAATCTCTTCCCGAACCTCCACACCCCTTTCCCCCCCAAGAATAGTCAGTCCATTCCCTTTCTATGTCCCTGATTCTATTATAATCACCAGTTCATTCTGTTCATCAGATTATTTATTCACTTGATTTTTAGATTCACTTGTTGATAGATGTGTATTTGTTGTTCATAATTTGTATCTTTACCTTCTTCTTCCTCTTCTTAAAGGATACCTTTCAGCATTTCATATAATACTGGTTTGGTGGTGATGAACTCCTTTAGCTTTTCCTTATCTGTGAAGCTCTTTATCTGACCTTCAATTCTGAATGATAGCTTTGCTGGATAAAGTAATCTTGGTTGTAGGTTCTTGCTATTCATCACTTTGAATATTTCTTGCCACTCCCTTCTGGCCTGCAAAGTTTCTGTTGAGAAATCAGCTGACAGTCGTATGGGTACTCCCTTATAGGTAACTGACTTTTTTTCTCTTGCTGCTTTTAAGATTCTCTCTTTGTCTTTTGCTCTTGGCATTTTAATTATGATGTGTCTTGGTGTGGTCCTCTTTGGATTCCTTTTGTTTGGGGTTCTCTGCGCTTCCTGGACTTGTAAGTCTATTTCTTTCACCAGGTAGGGGAAGTTTTCTGTCATTATTTCTTCAAATAGGTTTTCAATATCTTGCTCTCTCTCATCTTCTGGCACCCCTATAATTCGGATGTTGGTACGCTTGAAGCTGTCCCAGAGGCTCCTTACACTATCTTCATATTTTCGGATTCTTTTTTCATTTTGCTTTTCCGGTTGGGTGTTTCTCGCTTCTTCGCATTTCGAATCTTTGACTTGATTCTTGCGACCCTCTGGTCTGCTGTTGGGAGTCTGTATAATATTCTTTATTTCAGTCAGTGTATGCTTACTTTCTAGATGGTCCTTTATCACACCATCGAGGGTCTCATTAGATTTCCTGTACATCTCATCAAGTTTATCGACAGACTCTAGAAGCCTCTTGAGAGACCTCAAAAGTGTGGTTCTGAACTCAATATCCTCCCTTGATAGTTTTGTCCTGTTTCTTTGTCTCCGCATTTTTTACGCTTTCTTGGTACACCCCCTAGTGGTCTTTGTGCGCAGTCTTGTTCTAGTTGAGCCTTGATTGTTGTAGTTAATACTAGAGGGATTTGACCACCAGGCCGACTGGCTGTGTGAATCAGCTAGTGGCTTTCTGTGCTAAGTGTCCCAATTACCTGAAGTAGACACTCTTGGTGCACCCCCTTGTGGGCTTTGTGCACAGTCTTGTTGTAGTTAAGCCTTGATTGTTGTCGGTAAAACTGGGAGAATTTGACCTCTAGGCCAATTAGCTGTGAGAATCCGCTTTGTCTACGGTGGGAGAACTTCTGTGCTGAAGACACCCTTATGGGGCAAGACTTGCTTCAGTGGGGCTTTGGTGCTCACTGAGTCTGCCCCCTGAGTGTGTCCCTTATAGATCTGAGTAGTTGTAATTGGATGGTCCCACTCTGACCACTGGGTACACTGGCTCTTGGATCTAAGGAGGTGCTAATCTAGCCTTTGCCTGAGGCGATCCAGCAAATGGCTCTG
>NW_005371694.1:439399-446713 GCF_000412655.1 Myotis brandtii
CACCGCACCTCCTCTGAGTCTCGGTATGCTTTTCTCTTTCCTTCTAGTTGTAGAATTTCCACTCAGTCAGCCTTCCTGTGGTTCTGGATGATGTCTGTTATGTCTTTTAGTTGTATTTTTGAAGTGGTTGTGCGAGGCAGCAATTTCTGGTGTTTACCTATGCCGCCATCTTGGTTTCTCCCATTAAAGGGTTTTTACGAAGGAGGATATATGGCTCGACTTACTTGTAGGCAGATCACGCCGGTCATTTTGTCTAAGAGACTTTGAGGGTGATAAGGTTAAATAATGGGAGGAAGACATGGGGATTTCAGTAGGCTGGTTTCTAATTACAAGAGTTTTGCCCTAACCGGTTTGGCTCAGTGAATAGAGCGTCAGCCTGCGGACTCAAGGGTCCCAGGTTCGATTCTGGTCATGGGCACGTACCTTGGTTGCGGGCACATCCCCAGTAGGAGATGTGCAAGAGGCAGCTGATCAATGTTTCTCTCTCATCGATGTTTCTAACTCTCTATCCCTCTCCCTTCCTGTCTGTAAAAAATCAATAAAAAAATATATATTTTTAAAAGAGTTTTAAGTAGGGGAGCAGTGGTAATGGGAAGGAGGGTATGGTATTCAACACCATTTTAATGGACTAAGTCAGAAATACTTGGTTAATGTAGAGAATGAAGTAGGGAGTCAGGGATAATTCCTAAGTTTCTAGTTTGAGTATCTCAGGGGATTGTGGTGATACCCATCTAGAAAGAGAACAGGAGATGGATTCAGGAGGTGATAAATGCCACTTTGGACATGCTGTTTATGATTTCTACAGGATGACAAGGAAGAGTTGTTTAGGAAGCAGTTATAAGTATGAATCAGAAATTTAGGGGAGAAGTGAGTGCTAGAGGTAGAGAACATATCCACGTGTATGTGGTACTTGGAGTCACAAGGATGGAAGAGGATATATAAGGGCAGAGGAGAAATGGCATTCAGAAGGTGAAGAAACACCACTAAATGGTAGACAGAGGAAGGGGAGTCCATGTCAAAAAGAGAAAAAATAGTCAAAGTGTTATAAAGAACATTAGGAGAGGATGGTAGAATTGATGTCGAAAGAGGATAGAGTGTCATTAATGAAGAATTAATTACCAATTCACTGTAGCAATGCAACAGAAAGATGACTACTGAAATGAGAGCAGTTTCAACAGAAGGGAGGGTTTTTGATGTCACAGTGTAACTGTGAATAAAAATGAACGGATATTGCTTTTTTGGGAAATTTAGCTGGAGATATGGTATGGGAGAAGAGAGGCTTGGCCATAGTTGAGGGAAATATGGGGGTCAAGGGACACAGGGAATCAAGATAATTTTCTTTTTTTTTTCAAATGATGGGAGCTGCTTGAAGATGTTGATAGACTGAAGAGGAGACAGTAGGAAGAGAGGAGTTTAACTTGAGATATAAGTGAGACAGAGTTCAACTGATTAAATGAGGTCCCAGAGGAAGATGAGTCTTAAAGAAAAACTCACTTAATTTTCCAAGACCAGAGGAAAAGTGTCAATGTGTGTGATCATAGATGCACTTGTAGGTTGTGGCAACTACAGTGAATAGAAAGCTGGAGGATGAGATTATACTTATGAATGTAATTTTCCCACGGAGGAGGGAGGGGCTGTCAACTGCTGTGAGTGAGAAACACAGAGTTGAGCTTCTGAGCAGACTGGAGAAAGTCTGAAATTAGCAGTTACTTCCAGGAATGGGACAGGGAACTGATTATAAGCAGATAAAATGCTTATCAGAGTCAGAGGGCACAGAAATTCAGAGACCATGAAAATATAGTAATGACCTTTTGCAATGTTATATGATTTTTTTTCCCCCAGGCAGCATTCCGATGCCTATAATTAAGCTTGTATCTTAAAACAGTATTCAAGTTTTTCATGTGTGGTCATTCAGATATGCATTTTCCTCTTTGGGTTCATTCCACATGCAATTCTGAAGTAATAATTGGGAGGGCTTCACAATAGAGATGGGCATTTTGGGCTGGGCATTATGGAGCAATTCTTAACCCATATTCTCTTGTGGAGCACATGTATTTGTTGTTTTTAAAAAATATATTTTATTGATTTTTTATAGAGAGGAAGGGAGAAGGATAGAGAGTTAGAAACATCGAAGAAAGAGAAACATCAATCAGCTGCTTCCTGCACACTCCCTACTGGGGATGTGCCCGCAACCAAGGTACATGCCCTTGACCGGAATCGAACCTGGGACACTGCAGTCCGAAGGCTGACACACTATCCACTGAGCCAAACCGGCCAGGGCTGTATTTGTTTTTTAAATAAAGAAAATTCAAATTTGAGGGGATATTTTGAAGAATTTATTATCACTTTTGGGGGCACCTTGGGTTATTCAAGAACAGTAATTATTGCTTTAGCCCTGTCCAGGTAGCTCAGTGGTTGGAGTGTCATCCTACACACCAAACGGTTGTTGGTTCGATTCCTGGTCAGGGTACATACCTAGGTTGTGGGCTTCATCCCTGATTGGGGCATGTACAGGAGGCAGCCAATCGATGTGTCTCTCTCATATCAATGTTTCTCCCTGAGGTGGTATTTATTTGAGGTGGAGTCTCTTTCTCTCTCTCTCCCTTCTTCTCTCTAAAATCAATAAACATATCCTCAAGTGAGAATAAAAAAAATCATTACTTCAGTTACTACCACTTGCTTCTTGACAGAAAATATATTCAAGCATTAGCTCAGGCACAAATGCCTAAAACAAGTGGATTTACAATACTTAACACTTGGGCCCAACTGATTTGCTAGCTGCGCCATCTGCATTATCTCTGCCAAAGACAGAGAAGTAGTTTTGTATAAAATAAAGGCTTAGCTAAAGCTTTGCTCCCAGCTCTGACTGAATGCCAAATTTTTTTTTTCGAGTTTGAAAATGCTAGCAGAAATCTTTTCCTATAAAAATTTATCACTTTTATTCTCTTTTTGCTCCTCTGACTTCTAGCTGGACCTGTGAAGAAACGTCAAAATCGCTGTAGAGGAGTTGTCTCAGAGGCAGTAATGGCTCTTTTAATAGCAGAGAACAGAAAGATCTCAAAAGTGAAGCCTATTGTCAGGAGACTTGTGCCAGTCCTGGCCAACTTCCAAGTGTGAGTTAGTTTGGATTAGACTTGGGTTAGGTAACATTTAATTTCTGAAGTGGAGATTTGAACCAAATTGTTAACCTCTCAAAGTTTAACCACCCCTGGGTGATGATGGCATTTAAAATAATAAAACAAAAATGTCGGATTCTTGGTATTAACTATAATAATACAACATTTATTCTTCTCAAATTTCCTGCATGTCTTTAAGCCTTTGTCTTAAGACACTACTCAGATATTACTCAAACACTACTTAAAACACTACTGAAATCATGTGTGGCTATTTGAAAATGGAATTCTTTCTTTGTTGTTATTGTGTAATAAAGTTTCATAGTTACATTACTTTTAGGTATTCAGGTAGTTTGATTAGAAAATATGAATAAGCCTTGCAAATGTAGTGGCCAAACAATTGATTATCAGACTATAAATAATTATCTATGACACAAAGGCCAAACCAAAACAGATAAGTGGCTTGTCATATAAACATTTAAGAGCCAATGAATGACAGTCCTCATTTGAAAGCAAACAGTAAAAATTTGGCCCATACCACAGTGGGTGTGAAAATTGCAAGGTAAAATAAAACAGATGAGACCATTTAAGTTTGAAATGGAAGAACAGATCACTGGCAACAGCTCTTTACTTTCACAGTCACTAAAATAGGGTGTTTTGTTGTGAAAACTATCAATACAGGATGATGGATACCCTGCTTAAAGTGCCAATATGATGCCATTCTGAACTGCAAAACGATTTCATTACAAGTGTATGGGGAACCTTTAAACATGACATTACGATGCGACTATAATGTAAGATAACAATGGAAAAACAATTTCAGAGTAAGTGTAAGGAGACTATAACCATGCAGTTAGAAGGCCACTGGAATGTGAGATTATAATAGCTCAACATTAAAACGGTGAAAAGGATATGGTCAATTGCTTTTTCTTAAAACTGGGAATGACCTAGAAAACATTTATACTCACACACAGTACAGTCATGGGATGTATTTTAGGAAGGAGGGAAATCCAGGGCCAGTATATCTAGTTCTTATCCCCATTTTGAAGTGTATCCCCATTTTTCCCCTTTCCTGAGGTTACGCTAGAGACAGTTTTTGTCTGACCTTATCATTCTCCTTCAACCATACAACTTTGAGGCTCTGTTGCAATTTCATAAATATTTTCTTTCTTACCCATGACTAGCCTTATGACTTGGCTACATTAGCCACCTATGGGCTATAATTTGAGTTCAACTAGGATAGTTTCTATTGTCCTTCTTATCTGTCTAGTCTCTAGTTATCACTGGACCTTAGCTGAAATCTTACCATTAGATATTTTTTCCCTTGGGCCTAAAAGGAATTTTCATTTTCAAAAGCATCTAATAGATTACAATTGAAGAACACTTGGGAATTTATAAAATGAAAGTACCTGTTTGAGGGATAACATATGAAACTTGAACAGTTTAAGAAGCACAGACTTTGTCAGACAGACCTGACTTCATATCCTGGCTCTTCCAGTGAGTTGTGTGTGAATCTGGGCAAGTCCTTACTTTTTCTAAGTCTTAAATTTCCTCATCTGTAAGTTGAGGCTAATAACAGCACTTAATTCCCGGGGCAATTGTAAGATAAAATCAATATTGTATGTGAAATGCCTGAACAGTGCCTGGCCAAGATGAGGGATTTTATACATATTCTCTCCACACAGATATAGAAGAGAATAAAGAAATGGGTCAAGATCCTAGAGAGGGAAGCAAAGGAGAGAGAATGGGGCTTAGTGACTGTGAGGGAGAGGGTTTCTCCCTGATTTTTCCAATTTAAAATTTATTTTTGAGCCACTGTAATTCAATTCTAATTAGACAGTATCTTATTCTTGATTATCTAAGGGCATGCTTGAGTTCTCATATCTCTTCCTGCTGTTCTGCATCTTTGGGCTGTTGTGTTTGCCCATAGTTACCACCTCACTTAGTACTGCTCTTTCTAGGATTGTAGGAAATCCTGTCCTGGAGAGATGACTTGTAACCATATCCTGAATTATCACTGGGCCTCTTTCCTCTAAGTATCTGGCTTGCCTGGTGCTATCTTGAATAGTTATCTCATCTTGGATCACAATCTGGAGCTGCCATTTCCAAGCTGCTGAGGTTATACAAAAGTATGTACACTGGAGTTTTGTAATGCCCTCGAGCCAGTTTTTAATCTATTCGCCCATATCAGGGGTCCTCAAACTACGGCCCCCGGGCCACATGCGGCCCACCGAAAACATTTATCCAGCCCGCCGGGTGTTTTTGCCGCAGCTGCCTGTTGCTTAGCAGCCGACTTGTCCCAGGCCTGCAGTGCGCATGTGTGGAATGTGCGCCGCACTCTCTGACTCCCCTCCTCCTCTCAGTCTTGGGTGTGATCGGACGAGTCACGAGCTTGCCTGTGCAGAGCCTGCTGCTGCCTGAGGACTGAGGTAAGAACAAGTTAGGATTTATTTTTTTTTGAAGTTAGGAGGTCTATTTTTTTTTTTTATTTTGCAGTTAGTAGGGCCTTTTTTTTGAAGCTAGGAGAGCCTTTTTTTTTGAAGTTTTGTTTTTTTACTTCAAAATAAGATATGTGCAGTGTGCATAGGAATTTGTTCATAGTTTTTTTTTTTTAAACTATAGTCCGGCCCTCCAATGGTCTGAGGGACAGTGAACTGGCCCCCTGTTTAAAAAGTTTGAGGACCCCTGGCTCATATCATACTTAAATGACCAATTCATTAGTAAGATCAAACGATTTTGTGAGCATAGAATAAAACCTCTTCTCCCTTGATTTTTACTCCTGTAAAGGATCTTTTTTAAAAAATATATTTTATTGATTTTTTACAGAGAGGAAGGGAGAGGGATAGAGAGTTAGAAACATCAATCAGCTGCCTCCTGAACATCCCACTGGGGATGTGCTGCAACCAAGGTACATGCCCTTGACCGGAATCGAATCTGGGACCCTTCAGTCCGCAGGCCATCAATCTATCCACTGAGCCAAACCGGTTAGGGCTCCTGTTAAGGATCTTGATTTTTAACTGTGGTATTAATTTTGATCTAAAGCCCTCATAGTATTAACAAACCATTCTCGTGAAGGAGATAATGGCCCTATTCACCATACAATTGGCTTATTTCCTTAAAAGTCCCTCCATAGGGATGATGATGATGAAGTTGAACTAAACTTGAACTTCTTGTTCAAGGACCCATGTTGAACATACACTTAGGGTCCTAGCAGTGTGATTTTGGGAATACTGTAAATTTTATGTCGATTACAAACCAAACCATATTATTTAAAGCATATTTGTTAAGTATCTACTGTATACCAGGCATCTTATGCCTTACTTAACTCACTTAATCTTTGAAACAACTCTGAGATATAGACATTTCCATTCATATTATATGAAGACCGCAGGAAAGGAGAGCTTGAAAGACTTGTCTGAGGTCACATACATGCAAGTGTAGGATGTGAACATAACTATCTGGTTATAAATCCTTTGCTATTTCCACTCCATCACATTGCTGCCTGTGTATGAATTTAATTTCAATCCAACAGAGGAGAAGAGACAAGCATATAAAGGACCAATGACAAGGTAATCTGTGATAAGTATCATATGGGTAGAATAAAACATACCAAAGGGTTTGAAGGAGGAAGAGATCATTTCATCATGGCATCTATCTTTTCTATTTCTACCTGCTCCTTTGGGAATGCTGCTTTCCCCAAATGGAATGCCCTCTCTCTTACTCTTTTAGGCGCAGGTCAAATTCATTTTCTGGGAGCTCTTCCCCCCTAACCCTCTATAATTAGTGCCATCTTCTCTCTTTCCTGTCAGCTCATCTGTTTGATTTTGTTACCTATTGTCTAGCATGTGGAGTATCCTAGTAGCAGGTAACACTGTGTTTTCATTGGGGAGTTGGACATTTCTAGGCACATCTGTCAAACTAGTGAAGTGGACCTACTGGGAGTCCATTTATCTGAGGGATGAAGAAGTCTCATTTGGGGGCAGGGATAATGTTGGGTAAAATAGAGAATCAGAAATACATTTGTTTTTTAAAAACATCATCTTTGCCCTAACCGGTTTGGCTCAGTGGATAGAGTGTCGGCCTGCAGACTGAAAGGTCCCAGGTTCGATTCCGGTCAAGGGCATGTACCTTGGTTGCAGCACATCCCCAGTGGGATGTGCAGGAGGCAGCTGATTGATGTTTCTAACTCTCTATCCCTCTC
>NW_005371694.1:447185-472438 GCF_000412655.1 Myotis brandtii
CTCATCGATTCTAACTCTCTATCCCTCTCCCTTCCTCTCTGTAAAAAAAATCAATAAAATATATTTAAAAAACAAAAACAAAAAAACCATCATCTTTGTGCTAGAAGGATGGGTTTCCTTCCAGTTCAGCCTTCCTCCTGCCCCTACCCAATTATGTCTGAGTCAGAAATGGTGTGGCTGGATGTGAAAGAGGCTATAGCTAAAACATCTTAAAACTGTTTGTGGAATTTTTGGGACAAGAAAGTAGTGCTGATTGAGATTAACATACAAGCACGTGTGAACATGGTATTACATGGTATTATCCTCATGGCATAATACAGCAAGTGCATTGGAATCGTGAATATCACAGTCTGCTTTAGGTCATCACAGGCTTCAGCAGAGAATCATTGTACCTGAAGTCTGTAGATCCTTGGGGGAGGGATTAATCTCCATGGCAAGAGGACCACAATTTCATATGCACATGATACATTGTTGATGAGCAAAACTACATATCTCCTTAAATGGATGCACTGTTTTCTTTCAAATGTCTTATAGAGACTGTTATGATAAATAAATGCAGATTTACTAGAAGGATTACAGAGTTTATAGTAGCTTGTGTCATATATTTTTCAATTAGCAGACACTAAAATGTACCAATTTTTGAGTAAATGTGGTGAATATTTGTGTTAGAAGAGGTTTCCTGCCTCCCTGAGGCTGTGAATGGTGTGGGGTGGAGTTAGTGACATCTGGTGGTGGCAGCTCCCACTAGATGGATTAACTTAATGAAGACTGGTACTGGCTCTTTACCATTCGACACACAAACTTTGACACTTGGTATTTAGTAAGTCAATATTGAATAAATAATAAGCTAATATATGAATAAAGTTTGGGCTACTTCTACCATTGCATTCTGACATGTTATATAGAACTCCAGCTATCTAGTCTCCATAAGAACAATTAAAAGGCAGAGAGTTAGAAAGAGAGAGAGAGAGGTATATAAGTTTTTAGTTAGTTGGTACATACATTCTATGCTAATTTACATTTTTCAGTGATACAGTCATGTGGATCAACTCACATACTGGTATATGAACTTTTCCCCACCCAATGAGTCAGTTGAGATGGTAATAATAATTTAATTTAGTGCTCTTCATTTGTGACTGCCACACTAAAACCCTGACATGTATTAGTTGCAAAAAAGAGATGATCCATGTTTTTTGAATTTTTCTTTCACTAACTTTATGTGATTTTTAAAGAATTTTGACTGAAAATGAAAAAAACTCTTTGGTGAAATCTTCAAGTGGAGTAAATCATGTACTTGGGATACTTTTAATTAAATTATTTTCCATGTTGAGGTTTTAGCTTTGGTTGTGACATGAGCCAGATGTCCTAATCAGCTTTTATATATAGGCCAGAGATTTTGCTCCAAACTCCACAGGTAAGATCAGGATAGGCAGTTTTAAAGTTTTCCTTCTTCTTCACTTCTGGGACTGTAAACTCACAGAAAATTTAGGCAGACCCTAATTTATAAACATTCAATTTATACTCATGCCATTGACGCATCATGAAAAGGATAATAAGAGAAAATGGAATTATGAAATTCAGAGAATCTCAAATGGTTGGAGCTGAAAGGGAGCTTAGAGGTCATCACAGTTTAACCTGCTCATTTTATTGAAGTGACTGGTACAAGATCACACATCTAGTAAGCTCTGATTTCATCTCTTTCAGTATTGGATCAGCTAATGACTACAAGCATGTTCTAGCGTGCCACTCTAGAGCCTCTTTACACCTACCCCAGGAGCTGATCTTTAGGGACAAAATCAGTAGACAAAATCTGGTTTGCTTTGGCTAATTATAGACTTGACAGGGCATTGGCAAGTAGGAGGAGAGTGAGGTCAGTGCATTTCTTTTTTAAAAAAAAATATATTTTATTGATTTTTTACAGAGAGGAAGGGAGAGGGATAGAGAGTTAGAAACATCGATGAGAGAGAAACACCGATCAGCTGCCTCCTGCACACTCCCCACTGGGGATGTGCCCGCAACCAAGGTACATGACCTTGACCGGAATCGAACCTGGGACCCTTGAGTCTGCAGGCCGACGCTCTATCCACTGAGCCAAACCGGTTAGGGGGGTCAGTGCATTTCTTACCATGATGGCCTGGACTACAGGTCGTTGATGCTGTGTTCACTACTGAAAGCCAGTTCCTGTTGGAGACCCTCCTTCAGTGATGGCTTTCTCTTTTAATTCTGGTTTCTTTGTCTTTTTAGGCCTAGAGGTAGTATCGACTCCCACTTTTTAGCAGTTACAAGGTACTTCACTGTCCCTTATTGGCTTATCTTAATGTTGCTCACATTTCTAAAAGGGTCCAATTATTAAACTCTCCTCAATTGCTCCAATGAGTATAAAATTGATTTCCTGTTTGAACTCTGATGGCTCTATCCCATCCTCTGTCACCTTATTCTTTTCCCTCATAACACAAATTACAGGCTATATTCAACCTATAAACATTTGTTTACTCATTTATTATCTGACCTCCCTGACTAGAATGTGTTTCCATGGTTTGGCACAGTGCCTGACACATAGTAGGTACTAGATAAATGTTTGTTGAATAAATGGATCCAGGCATACAAACTTCTAGTTCAAAATTCTTTCTAAACTTTACAGTGAGAATAACTCTATAGAGCTTTAAGAAAAATTTTAATTTATTTCAACTACAATGTGGATTGCATAGGCTTTGTGGCCGGTAGCTACTATTTAATATGCTGTTTTTATGCTAAAAGGTCCTTCAGGTCAACACATTATTCCCCATAGCACATGAAGGCAGGAACCAGGCATATCTTGCCTATGGCTTATGCCTAAGGCTTTGCACATTGACTGGTACAGACATAAGTTTTCCCTTGTGCTGAGTACCAAACTTACTACTGGTGACTTGGAGATGCATAAGGCATGGGCTCTACCTTTGAGGGGCCCATAGTCTTACTGAAGAGACTGTAATTTAAACAATGTAAGGTAATAGGTGATATAGTGAAGTCTATGGGAAAGTGTTTCAGGATCACAGAGAGGGGAGAAAGTCCAGGGAACTCTTGATAGATGATCTGGTGGAAGGAGAGGGGCCCTGCTAGGGACCTTCCTCTTCTGAAACTCCTTATCCAAAAATACGGATTCTAAAGTGCATTTTGGCAATCCAATTTATTAAGATGCTGGGTATTTCATGTAAATACCAAGTTTGCCTAATTCTTTTCTTTTTTCTTATTTAAAGTCTTTATTGTTGAAAGCGTTACATATGTTTCCTTTTTCCCTCATTGACCTCTCCCCACCCACTCCTGCCACCAGTGTGGTTTGCATAATTCTTGATGCTGGTTTTTATTTTCCTTCTTTTATCTTTTTATTTTCTTCAGGAAAAATAGTGAAGGAAGTAAAGGTCATTTTTTAATCTGAATTTTCTGAGTGTCAGCCATGTTCAAAACATAAAATCTGTTTAAAAATGGTAAAATCTGGTTAGTCACGAGTACTCTTTTAGAGCTTCATCAAACGTATCTGACATTGACTGTAGGAAAAAAAATTTTACATGGGGGAAAAAAAGAAAGAAGAAAATCTTATATTCCCCACCAGAGGGAGACAATTTTTTCCTTTTTCCTTTCAAAACCTCAATTCTGATTAACACAGATTTGAAGAGTACAATACAAGGTTTACTAGGGATGATTAATACCCAGAGGAAAAGAATAAACTTACAATCTAATTTGTTTACTTTTGTCTTTTAATATCAAATTATTTTCGAGTTTTAAGTTCTGTTCTGCCAGCACAGTAATTGCTACTTAATAAGCATAGAACTTTAAGAGCTACTTGTTATTTCAGTGTCAACTTTATCTCTGATCAAATTAGTATGGATTCAGATAGGACACTGATAATATAACAACATGGAATAATGTAACATAATTACTTCCTGTAGTAAGACATTTTCAAATTAATCCTAAACTAATAGAGACAAGGGGTATGGTGGTGTGGTGGAGGAAGAGGAACTGGTAGGTAGCATGACCTTTCTACCTCCAAGACTGTAGATGTTGGAATAAGCTAAAATGACTGACAATTTTCACTATGCTGCAACTCTTTAAAAAATTTAAAGAGAAATTGACTTATAGTAGTTACTAATTTAGGAAAAGTGATACATGAGCAATAACTCCTATCCATGGCATATCTATGCCTAGGGTAATTAAACATTTTATCAGAAATAGAGAATTGTCTAGAGATTTAAAATGTAAGACCTACTGTACTTTTAAAAAGTCCAATTTCACGCCCAATTTAGTAGAGCCGTAGATCGTGATGTCCAGTGTAATTACTTGGACATTTCATTCTTCTCAATGGCTCTTTTTGGAAACCAGTTCAGATCTGACCTTGTGTAAATGTTTTTTTTAAATTACTTCAAAACATTTTACAAATCCAATTAGTGACAGTCAAATCTTCCCAGCTCACCTCATTTGACATAAGAGCCACTGAGGTAGCCTTACTGCTTCTTGTGATTCTTGTTTACTTACTTTTATCATTTTCAGAATAAGCACAGCTAGAATATGGAATAATTCTCAGAAGCTCACATTTAAATGTGGAATAACATGGAGGCATCAGGTGAAATATTTGTCTATTTATGAGCATGAGTTTCTCATCATAATTCAGTGAAGGTAAATGAATGCTTTGGAAAAGCACAGAGTGTCACTTAAGTTTCCCTTGCCTCAGGTATCATTTAATCAGCATGCACAGTTAATAATTCTGCTTTTTCTATTTGTCAAGATCTCAATATTTTTTCAATATGAGGCCTGCTCCAGTGTACTTTACATGACACTTTATAATTAGTGGTACTTGAGAATTTGGCAGTTTTAAAAATTCATACAACATTCTTAGTTACAATTTATAAATGATTTTAAAGTATAATTAACATTCATCTTTACAAGTTATATGCAAACAAATATGCAAATTCAGAAATAAATATGCAAACATATAAAATGTTTTTGAATTAAGTAGTCCTTAACATTTTTAATGAAATCAATATTTTATTCATATTTTGCACACAATTTTGAGTACTTACTGATTTGAGGGGTTTAGCATATAGGCTTTTGCATATTGCAACCTCTAACTACCAGCAATGGGAGGGAAATGAGAATGAGTTCCTTTTTTTGGTGAAAACTGAAAGGATGATTTGAGAGACAAATCATATAGGTGCTGTCAGTGGGTTATTGATGCAATTAAAACAGGCTTTTTGCTCCTTGAACTCTTTACCTTATAAGAACCTCTACTTCCTTAGATGACACAAAACCTGCTTGGATCTCAGGAAGATGAAGTTGAAAACATCAACAAAGTGCCCCAGCTTCTTGAGTTGGTGGCTGACAAAGGCTAATAAAATTGAGTTGTTAACTATGAATTTTTAATGTATTCAAGTCTGAAGAGAGAAGAATTCAGGGCTCAACATGAGAAGAACAAAGGATTATCAGGAAAATGCACCTTCAATGGAGAAGTCACTAAGCAAGACTAAAGATTCAATAGGTTTACTTATTTAAAAATATTTCTTCTAGAGGTTAACTGACTCAACAAACACTCATCTTTCAAGGCTCAGCTTCAGCTCCTTTTCAAGGCAGAATTATCACTACCAGGGTCTTCCTTCTCCAAATTTACATTGTGTTATAAGACAGCCAGGCAAAGGTTTTCATGTGCTCATTATGGGCAAGGCCTATACTCAGGGCTATCAGGGACACACAGAAATATAAGACTTTATCAATTAGCACACACAGTTTAGGTTTAAAATGTTCTCTAATTTTTATAGGCAAGCATGTTTTATTATTATTTTTAAATGGAAAATTTCTTGAGGAAAAAGAACATTTGTAAAAGAGATGTTGAGAATTTATTTTGAGTGGCAGCTCTGATAAATTTGTAGTTCACTGGAATGTTGTGCAAAGAAGGATTCTGAGGTTGTGTTATTAGTATCAGCATTGCCAGGTTTTTGTCATCCTTGCTCAACTTAGAATCTTGTTTTAGTAGCATTTCTTTTATTAGAGAATGAGTAGCATTTCTTTTATTAGAGAATGAGAGCTTTATGATTCATTTAATTTCCCTTTTTTAGCTGCTAGAAACTCATAGGAAAATTTTGATTTAATTTTCCCTTTTTATTACTTGAGTTTTCTTTTTATTTTGTGACTATGTTATTGTACTGTAATTTGTTTTAAACAGCCAGTTATTCTAAATCTTTTTGAGAGAAACAGATACTTATATATACTTCTTTCTATAAACTTTATGGAGCCTCACATAGGTCCAGGGCCCTACGGAGGCATAGAATATATGCACTTTTATTGCATGTAGAACACAGAACTTGATGCCATGGGACTCCTATATGGTAAGTGCACAATGATGCATGAATGAATGAGTGAGTGAATGAATGAGTTCAGAAGGAATTCGAACCATGAAAAAGATCATGATGGGATGTGATTTACCAAGGAAAGCATCAGACTGGAGATAAATCTTGGCTAATGCCTTTAAAAAGGCATAGACTAAAGATTGGAACAGTAGGAAATGGTGTGGAGGAGAATAAAGGTTTAGTAAGAAGAATTGAAAATGACAGGAGCCATAATATTCGAGTCCTCTACCTGGGACTATTTGCTTGGGTGAAATGTAAGATTTCAGAGAGCAAGACTTTTTTTTTATAATTCATTCAGGACAGATTACAGTAGCCTTCTACACAGTATTTTCAGGGTTGTTTAAAGTTGGTTGATGATAAAGGTGGTTCCGCTACCTACATTTATTTTAAATTCCAAAAACAAAATCACAGGCTGTGACTATTTGAACTTGCTTATTTAAGGTATAATAATTCACTTAGCTGCATCACAAATTAATCTTCCTTCATAGAGTGAGAATAAGCAATCAAAATTCTGTTTTGCTACAAGCTGCTCTATAATGTTTGTGGGGACTGGTTTTGTTTATTTGCTGCTTTATGATAGTCTTAGGTAAACAACATATAGCTCTATCTATGTGCATCTGGGTAGGCTTCAACATTTTTATTATGCAACTTAAACATGAAAAACCAGATCTGCTGCAGTTAACAAAACAACTAAATCTCATTCAGTATAACACAAACAGCCACCACCTTCTTGTCAACTAACCTTGGTCTTTAAAGACTATCCGTACACAATTAGTCACTTCCATATGCCATTCATTCTTCCCTTACTTTACTTTTTTTTTCCCCTCTCAATGTTTTGTTTCTCTGGGCTGAATTTCATCTCAGTTGATTGCCCAATTCGCTTTTCATTCAGTCATAATTGTTTTTTGAATTGTCTTAAATTCTCAAATGGATTATGACAATTTGAAAATTAACAATGGCGCCTTAATTGTTTGGGGCTGTGTGATCCACAAAACCCTGTTGGCTGATGTTTCCCCCACCACCACCTATTTTTTTTTAAAGCCAAATGTGAAAAAGTAGAAATGAATAGACACAAGCAGAAAATACATATGGTTGTGATTTACAAAAATGCTTAATTTTTCAATATTTGGAAATCAACCATAAATACCCACCAAACCATTTAAATACAGAAATTACTTTTAAAAATCCAAAAGCGTTTTCTTTCATTTAAACTCAGTTTCTTTCTCTTGTGGAAGTAGGAACATAGATGAGCAGGACAACATTATCTGCATGTGTATGGACATAAAAAATCAGGAAAAATCATTATTCTTTAATGATCTGATTTCAGCTGGGCCCTCAATGCTGCCTGGCAATCCTCTTACTTGTCCCTGGTCCGCTTCTAGAATTCCTCCTGAGGCAGCTGTTTTAAACCTTTAAACTTGTGTCATTCTTTTCACCCCTCTCATTCTCAACCTTTAGCCCTGCTGTATAATTTTCAGAGAATATAGCAGTTTCCAAGCATCTTCTTGGACTTTCTTTGCTTCTACCTGCAGACTCACCTATAGAAACACACACATTTTAACCTCTTTCTTCCTCAGTTTTGAAGATATGTTTCCCTTCATTCTAATATTATCCTTTTAGGTGTATTGGAGTCTATTCCACTGGCCTCTTCTCTAGATGTTAATCTCTTTTTTTCCCTATTCTCCAACTCCCTCTATTCAGCCTGCAGACATGATCAAGTCTGGTCTTCACTATCTACTACTACTTTAACATCCCCAACTCCGTTCTTGTCTCTTTCACATTTGGCCTTTATGTGCAGCCAACTCTGTCTTCCACCTGCAACTCGCCTCCCCATTCTCTGTGCATTGGGGATTAGAAAAAGAAGGTCACTCCTATTCCAGGTAATCACCTGAGAGCTTTTGCCTATTTACTTTCCTTTCTTAGCTTATCATGCTCTTCTCTATTTCCTCATTCTTTTTTTAAAAAATACATTTAAAAAAATTGATTTCAGAGAGGAATGGAGAGGGAGAGCGAGATAGAAACATTAATGATGAGAGAGAATCATTGATTGGCTGCCTCCTGCACACCTCCTGTATGCCCCCTGCACCCTCCCTACTGGGGATAGAGCCTGCAACCCAGGTATGTACCCTGACCAGGAACTGAACCGTGATCTCCTGGTTCAAAGGTCAATGCTCAACCACTGAGCCACACTGGCTGGGCTCTATTTCCTTGTTCTTAAAACTTCCTTTAGACCAGTGGTTCTCAACCTGTGGGTCGCGACCCCTTTGGGGGTCGAACGACCCTTTCACAGGAGTCGCCTAAGACCATTGGAAAACACATATATAATTACATATTGTTTTTGTGATTAATCACTATGCTTGAGTTATGTTCAATTTGTAACAATGAAAATACATCCTGCATATCAGATATTTACATTACGATTCATAACAGTAGCAAAATTACAGTTATGAAGTAGCAACAAAAATAATTTTATGGTTGGGTCACCACAAGATGAGGAACTGTATTAAAGGGTCGTGGCATTAGGAAGGTTGAGAACCACTGCTTTAGACAGATATTTCTGGGTCTGCAAATTTTGATCTTGTGTGTTTCTCTGGTTTTAGCTTTCATGTACTTCCTGGGTCCTAATTTGACCTGGTGGGCCAAAGTTTGGTCCTTTCTGCCAGGCAAGGGGGTCTCAGACATTTTCCTGTACTTCAAAGCATTTTGAAAACACTGTCTCTACTTCCTCAGCTCCCACTCACTTCTCATCCCATTGAACCACCTGGCCTTCCTAAGATTATGGATGACTTCCTGATGGCTAGATCCTATGGCCCATTTTAAGTTTCATCATTTTCTCAGATTTTTAACACTTGACTTTTTTTTTTTTTGAAGCTTTTCCCCCATTGGCTTCCAGAATACCAATCAGAATTCATTTTTACTGCTCTGGTTTTTGAGATACAAAGGGGAGTAACAGATGGCCTCTGCCTCTAGGGACGTTACAATAGGGGAAAAGAAAGACAAGTAAACAGGCAAGTACAAATCTAGAAATAAAGTTATGCATGGAGGAATGCTCATTCTTGTACACATAGGGTGAAAGAGGACTTTATTTACTTCTTAACTGAGGCTTGAGGGATGACTAAGAGCTACCTAGGATGGGACCTGGAATCAGTCACATTTTAGAAATATCACTCTGGTTGCTGAGAAGATAATGAATTGGGTGATTGTAAGAGTGGTGGCAGGTTTATGGGTTAAAAGGCTGTGGCAGAAATCTAGGCCAGATGTTCTGGCTCAATGCAGGGGAATGGTAATGAGATAGAAAAAGGTGAAAGCAAGTGATGGATTTTAGTGATAAGAAGGAAAAATAATGGAAAAGACTTGGTAATTGCCCTAGCTAGTTTGGCTCAGTGGATAGAGCATCAGCCTGCAGACTGAAGGGTCCTGGGTTTGATTCTGGTCAAGGGCACATGCCTGGGTTGTGGGCTCGGTTCCCTGTGGGGGGCAAGCAGGAGGTAACCAATTAAAGATTCTCTCTCATCATTGATGTTTCTGTCTTTCTCCCTCTCCTTTCCTCTCTGAAATCAATAAAAATATTAAAAAGAAAACAAAGCAAAAAAACATGAAAAGACTTGGTAATAGGCTGGTTTCACCTATTAAAAGTTTTTTTTTAAGTTACAAATGAAACTTTTTCTTACATTTAAACTCATTATGAATATTTATTTTTAATAATATGAAGGAAAACACACTATTGTATTTTTAATAGCTTCTGATTGCTGTTATAAAAATTGCCACAAATTTAGAGGCTTATAAGAACACAAATGTATTATTTCACTGCTACTGTAGATTAAAAGTCCAGGTAGACTTGACTGGGTTGTATGCCTAAACTGAAATTAAGATGTTAACTGACTTGGGCTTTTTGTAGAAGCTCTGGGAATAACCTGCTTCCAAGCTCATTCGGATGGCTGGACAAATTCAGTTCCTCGAAGCTATAGGACTGAGGGCCCACTTTCCTGTGGTCTGCCAACCAAGGGTTGCTATTGGCTGCTAAAGACCACTCATATTTTTTTCAAATGTCACCCCCCCCCCCATCTTCAAACCAGCAATGCCAGCAATGGTGAGTATATACTAGAGGCCTGGTGCACAAAAATTTGTGCACTTGGGCGCGGGGGGGGGGGGAATCTCAGGCTGTCCACAGCCCCTTCAGGGTAGGGGAGTCCCGCTGGGGTGCCTGGCCAGCCTGGGTGAGGGACTAATGGCTGTTGGGAGGCTGGCCAAGTCCCCCAGTGAGGACCCTCACCCCATGGGGGTGTGGCCAACCTGGGTGAGGGGCTGAGGGTCATTTTCAGGCTGTCCACAGCCCCTTCAGGGTAGGGGAGTCCCGCTGGGGTGCCTGGCCAGCCTGGGTGAGGGACTAATGGCTGTTGGGAGGCTGGCCAAGTCCCCCAGTGAGGACCCTCACCCCATGGGGGTGTGGCCAACCTGGGTGAGGGGCTGAGGGTCATTTTCAGGCTGTCCACAGCCCCTTCAGGGTAGGGGAGTCCCGCTGGGGTGCCTGGCCAGCCTGGGTGAGGGACTAATGGCTGTTGGGAGGCTGGCCAAGTCCCCCAGTGAGGACCCTCACCCCATGGGGGTGTGGCCAACCTGGGTGAGGGGCTGAGGGTCATTTTCAGGCTGTCCACAGCCCCTTCAGGGTAGGGGAGTCCCGCTGGGGTGCCTGGCCAGCCTGGGTGAGGGACTAATGGCTGTTGGGAGGCTGGCCAAGTCCCCCAGTGAGGACCCTCACCCCATGGGGGTGTGGCCAACCTGGGTGAGGGGCTGAGGGTCATTTTCAGGCTGTCCACAGCCCCTTCAGGGTAGGGGAGTCCCGCTGGGGTGCCTGGCCAGCCCGGGTGAGGGCCTGATGGCCATTTTCAGGCTAGCCACGCCCCCCAGTGACCCAAGCTACCAGCTGCTCCTTTTTTTTCTGGGATTTATTTATCTTCTATAATTGAGACTTTGTAGCCTTGAGTGGAGCCGAGGGCCAGCCAGGGCAGGCGGGAAGCTTGGCTTCCTCCATCGCTGGGGGCAACCCAAGCCTCCTGCTCACTCCAGTTCCGTGGCCACTGCCATCTTAGTTGGGTTAATTTACATACTCGCTCCTGATTGGCTGGTGGGAGTGGCTTGTGGACTTGGCTTGAGCCTAGCAGAGGGATGGTTAATTTGCATGTTTCTCTTTTATTATATAGGATTTATAACAAATCCTATAAGGTGCAGCACTAGCTTTGTTGAGGTATAATTGAAAAATAAAATAGTACGATATTTAAAGTGCATACCCATTATAAAAGGATTCCTCCCATTGAGTTAATGAACACATTCACCACATCGCTTTTTGTGTGTGAGAACATTTCAGTTTACTATCTTAGAAAATTTCAGAATTACTAGTACAATACAGTGTTATCAACTACAGTCACCATATTATATACATGAACTCCTCCCACCTTATTCACCTTATAGCTGAAAGTTTGAACTCTTCTACCAGCCTCTCCCCATATCCCCCACCTCCCAGTCTTTCACAACCATTTTTTAACTCTCTGTTTCTATAAGTTTGAGTTTTTTATATTTTAGATTCAACATATAAGTGATACCATGCAGTTTTTGTGTTTCTCTCTCTGACTTATTTCTCTTAGCATAATACCCTCCAGGTTCATCTAGGTTATTGCCAATGATAAGATTTTTGTATTTTTTTAAGGTTCAATAATATTCCATTACATATATATATATATTTATATTTATATATTTATATCTATATAGATATTTACATATACTATATTTTTAACTAATTTCCATAGCTAGTTAAGTTGTTTCAATGCTTTGAATATCTCTGACTTCTCTTCTAACCTTGCTCTCAGCTTTTTAGCACTCCTGATATACTATATTTAACTAATTTCCATAGCTAGTTAAGTTGTTTCAATGCTTTGAATATCTCTGACTTCTCTTCTAACCTTGCTCTCAGCTTTTTAGCACTCCTGTGATTACATTGGGCCCACTTGGAAAATCCAGGATAATATCCATATTCTAAATACATCTGCTTTGTAACCTTAGTTACATCTGCAGTTCCTTTTACCATGTAATGTAACATTCATGGGTGTCATATTTCACCATATTCATAGTCTGGGGATTAGGGCATGATGTCTTTGGGAGGCCATTTTAGAAATTCTGTCTACCACATTCTTATTTTAAGTTGGAAAAAGTAAAGATTAAATAAAACCCACTACAATGTCATATTATGAACTAATTAGTAGTGTTCAGCAAAATTTTTCTTAATAAATGTCCACTTATTTTATCTATTATCTATCTATCTATCTATCTATCTATAGTAGTGTTCAGCAAAATTTTTCTTAATAAGTGTCCACTTATTTTTCTATTATCTATCTATCTATCTATCTA
This sequence comes from Myotis brandtii, assembly GCF_000412655.1. Classification (NCBI taxonomy): domain Eukaryota; kingdom Metazoa; phylum Chordata; class Mammalia; order Chiroptera; family Vespertilionidae; genus Myotis; species Myotis brandtii. Next base: position 459,962 of record NW_005371694.1, read on the forward strand.
TCTATCTATCTATCTATCTATCTATCATCTATCTAATCCATCATACCTACTTATCTATCTTGTTACTTACTGAAATTTTAGATTTACTGGTTATATAATCTTTCTATCCTCTATCTAAAACTACTGTAATGAATGGGGAAAAGATCACGTCTTCAGTAGCCAAGATGCCTAGGCAGTAATATCCCAATGATGCACACAATCTGATTTTGTGACCTGAAACATTTAGACAAAGATTTTCAGCTATGAGGAATGGAAGGGAAGACAGTGTGAGCTTCCTGTAATCATACCAATTACATGAGTTTGTTATGATGAGGAAAGGAGAATCAAGTTTTTGGATAATAAAAATTTCCTGGTAATCCCCATAATCATATATGACTTCATTTATTCAATAAATACTTCATAAATATTTACCAAATTCTCAGGCACTACTCTATGCACCAGGGATAGAGTGTTATTTAAGGCACACCAGATTCCTGTTTTCTCAGAGCTTCTTTTTTTGCCCCATAATTTGGTGAACAAATGAGTAAAATGGCAAAAAGAGGAGATATAAGGGGTGGTCATTTCTTCTCCTGTGGATCCAAGTGCTCAGAGAGCTTCCCATACTAATTGCTCTTTCTCCCTAAAAAGCAGCCTTGAATTCTGGAGGGCTCAAGGAGAGACCCCAAAGGAGACATGGCCTTCACCAATTGACTTAGCAGGGAGATAGGCCCACGGAGGTAGATAGGATTGTAAAATTATTCTGGTTAAACTCTAGAGAACTTTTATTTTTCAAAAGGTTTGGCAGGAGGAAAGGGAGAAATCATAAACAATAATTCTAAGGAGAAGGTTTCAAAGATGATTTAAAAAATTCAACTGGCAAAGTTTCAGTTTATTGTATGACATGTTGGGAACATATCTGGTAACACAGTAAATAGTTAACAGTTCTTTGTTTTTGTGTTATTGTCCTGTTTGGTGTAACTGAGGACCCTGATGAGTTCTCAAAGAATATCAAGGTGTGAATACAAATTGCCAATTTTGAAAAATCAGTTTGACAATCAAATAAAAGCAAATCCCTGACTTTGTCTTTCCTTCATACAATGCAAAGAACACCAATGCCATTGACCTTGTTTGAGAATAAAGATGAGGTAATTGTCAGTCATAAGGTGCAGCACTAGCAAATGACAACAATGCTTGAGAGTCCACTCATTACCAATTCAGTTCAGCTTTGTCTGTGGATACAAACATGTTGTGAGTATTTCTTCATTTCTTCTTTTTTAAGAAAAACAAAAACAAAAACAAAAACAAAAACAGAAACAAAGCAATCTATAATACCTAATTATGGGGAGGAAAAACCGCATGTATCCATGAAGACACCAAGAAAAGGAAACAGACAAATTCATATTTGTGGAACCAGGAATCTTTCTGATGACTGTAAGAAAGAGTGGCCACATAAGTAAAAACAGCAGCTTCTTGAAGATTAATCCTAGGTTCATAGTACCCTGAGATCTGATAAGCACAGACTTGAGGTCCAGTTTTCATGCAGGAGGAACAGCTCTGCCACTTTTACCTTGAATTCCTTGCTGTGATATTGGGCAAGTTTATTATCTTCTCTGAACCTTCAATTATTTTTATTTGTATGACTGGGAAAATAAAACCCACTTTCTAGAATTGTTGCACATGTGAAACCATGTGTCAGATACCTAGCACATTATCTGGCACATGAACTATCTTCATGCAATGGAAACTATTTCCATTATTATAGTTTTTGGTATAAGCACTTCTATATACTTTTCAAACTCCCCAAAAGCTCAAAGCACTTTAGTATGTTCATTATTAACTTCAATGCACAGACTGAGAAATTGCCAAAGAATATGCTGAGCATTGATACTAAGCCACAAAGTTAAGAAAGAAAATTCCAGGTGTCCGTTTTCCTTGCTATGTAATTTGCCACTGAGATCCAGTCTGTGTTCTACATGATCATGACTTTGAGGCGACTGGCTCAGCTTCTGAGACTGTTTAAGGAAACTTCCTGATCAAGTTAGCACATTTGTCCTTGTACCAAGCAGGAAAGTCTTTTCACTCCTCTGTTTGTGGTTCCAGGGCCACTCAAGCCTATCAGAGAGCAGATAAGAAATAACCCTTTGGGATGCCACTAATGTCTCAGAGGAGCACACACCTCACCTGTTCCATAGGTAGCCCAAGTTCTTGGACTTCCAGCCTTCTCCAGTTTGACTTTGGATTGTTAGTTCTTCACTCCCTGAAGCTGTGTCTGACTCTTTCTGTCTTTGAAGTCTGGAACCTCTCCTGTATCATCTGCATTGAATTCAGTCCCTGTTTCATAAGTGCTTCCTACACACCATTATCTTACACTTATCCATGACCCAGATGATCAACTTCAGCCTTAAATATTGGGAGCAGACTTTTCCAGCTCACTTTTGCAAATTCAGGGGAAGGAAATAAAAAAAGAACCATGGAGTTTCATGGATGTTACTTCTAAGGGAAGAAAGAAAGGTATAGATTAATATTCTTACTGTACCACCCCTTTTTCTCTGTACTCCTACCATTATTATTAACCTACTGTTCACCTGGCATTTTTCAGCATAGTATGGGCAAGTTGAAACCACATTTAGTTGCCTTATTTTGGCTAAAAGATTTAATTTTTTAAAGCTAAGCTATTTGCTGAAGTACTGCTATGTACAAACCTGACTAGTCTGAGCACATAGTATAACTGTGATGCACACACACATGTACTTCCTTCCCTTCACACACAAACACACATTACCATCAGCATATCAGAGTCACAGTACTTGAAATTTTTCTTTCTCTAGAAAGTAGTAGACCATTTGCATAAAATATCCATTCACATTTTGTGACAGTTGAGAAATTATTTATATATAACTCTCTTCCTCTTTTTATCTATAGTTGAAACTTCCTGAGAAGTTCTGAGATGGCCTGAGTGATACATCTTACACTCATGTTGAGCATTTTGTTGATATGGAAAGAAATTTTACTTATGTAAAAGGCCCTGCATCAGGCCCCCAGTCATGTGCAGCAGACCAGAAGCATTCTAAAAGTACCAGAGAATTAAGAGGTATTGGATAATTGTTCATCATTAGAGCAAGCATCCTAGGGTACCCATTAGCTTCAATGAACAGAGTGTAGTTGGAAGTATGTTTTTTGACATGGATTTACAAAGTAGTTTGCCAAATTATTATTTTTTTTCTGTATAGAATACCAATGAAAGGAAAAAGAGGAGGCTGGTGGTCTCATTGCTGGATAATTATACCATACTGTATAAAAGGATGGTCATCTGATAGTCAAGATATGTATACTGCTCAGAGGCAACAGTTTGGCAGGGGGAATCAACACCTATTTCACCAGTGTTCTATCATTGAATTAGACAAAGCAATTCTGTAATTTAAGCTCCATTCTGGAGTAAATTACCATTGTAGACTACCATGTATATAGGTATAAGAATTTCTGAAGGAAATTTAATTTAGCAAACTATTAAAAAATTCTCTCCTTCAGATTGTCTAAAACATATCAATTCAATATCTCCTTTTTAACTTTATTTTTATTGTTGACACTATTACAGATGTCCCCCTTTTCCCTTCCTTTACCTGCCACCCCCCCCCAACCTATGCCCCCTTCTGTCTGGCCATCATCACACTGTTGTTTGTGTCTATGGATTATGCATATATGTTCTTTGGCTAACCCCTTCACCTTCTTTTATTCAATCTCTTGATTGACCTTAAAAAACTGTTTAAAATCAATGTCCTTTTATGTTCATCTTGGCATTTAATTTCATTTGCATATGACCAAGTTGTTTTTTTGTAAATTTAATTTGGTAGAGCTTGGCTCCCAACACAGAAAAAATCGCATCCTCTGAGTTAGGGCTGCCAACACTGGCAAGTAGCAATGCAAGTAAATTTGATGTATATACTTTTCAAACTTCTCAGATGTGATCACTGACATTTGGCCTGATGAAGGAAGCCCCTGGGGACTGGAAAAACACAAAGCATGCTGCTGTACTGACATGCAAAATGTCTTATAATCTGTCTTTATCTTTCATGGCTGCAGTGGTCTGGATAAATTAGATCAAATTGGGCTAAACACTGTTTCTGGCTACACTCACGTAGCTGTTTTCAAAAGCTAATAGGAGCTGTGTGTGCACATCCAAGGACAGAATTTGGCTCCTTTTGTCTTTGCACAAATAATGGCTTTTGTTGAGATGATTATTCCTGAGTGACTATTTTATAAGCAGTGTTTTTGCCCAGCTTAAATATCTTTTCACTTTACTTTTCATACTGGAGACATTTATAAATATGGAAACAAAGTAACTCAAAATCTTCAGTTTCCAGAAAAATAAAACTCTCCCCAGTAAAACTTGTGAGTATTGCAAATGAACTTGGAAAGAGGTAAAGCAAGTCAAATAAACAGTGGCAAAACAGAAGTAACACTGAGAAAAAGTGTTAAGACTCATTAATGCTAGCAATCTGATTAAAATTTTTACAGCACATTGATTCTTAGTCTTTTAAAAGGGAAATATGTTGTTAAATAATATTTTTTAAGGAAAATACATTTATTTACTTAAATGCAAAAAATGCTGAAATCAACTCTTAATGCCACTCTTTTCTTCTCCTTCAAAAATGTATTACATAAGTTTCACTTTTTTTCAAAGGCCAAATCTTTTGAAATAAAAGAGAACCAGTGTGATAGAAAAGTTTTTATTACTAGAAATTACATCCTTGGGTCATTTTTGAATTTCCTTCTAGAAAATCACACATACAACCAGAGCCTTAAGGTTTTGAAAGGACTTCTTGCATAAATCAATATGAGATATAAATAATATGAAAGACACTCTAGAATTTCTTGACTTTTTGAGGCACTTACATGGGTTAGTTTATTTCTTTTGTGCTTTGAGCAAAATTATTTATGGTTCTTTATTGCCCTTGCTCTGAAGATGATCAATTTAAGAATGTTTTTAGTTATACATTGGAATAAGGACTTTCAAAAGTTCATAATTTATACATTAGTCATGAATTTATCAATGATTGCAAGTTAAATATTTTTATGTTTTGGAAGATTAATAATTTATGCAAAATGACCCCATTGAGTTCTTTGAATGGTTGATAATTTGCCTAAAATAGTAGATTTTTTTTTATTAACTGCCAATGTAAACAGATTCCAGGTCTTTGAGACCCATCATATCTCTGCTTGAAACATTTTGAATACCAGCTCCAAAACTCAACATTAATAAAACATTAAAGTTCCAACTTACGCCCATAAAAGTCAAGAAATCCAGAGTTAAGGTTGACCTGGCTCTCTGAACTCTGTTCTCCTGCATGTATGCATGGGTGATGGGACAGTGGTTCGGGCTGTTGCTTAAACCAGTCTTCCTGCATAATCTGAAAATGTAATTGAATTAGTGTATAAAGCATTTACATTCCCTGCAGTGGAGAGCCTCACACACTATATTATCCACATCCCCTCTCAGGGTCCTCGTTTTAACTCCTCACTGCTGTGTTCCTGCAAGGCTTCCTCAGACATTCAGAAATTGGACTTGCAAATACAATTTCCCTTCTTTTACGAGGCTTCAAGATGAATGATACACACTCAGCTTTCCTAGTTGCCTTTCAGCTCCTGGCCAGACAGATAGAGTTTAGGTAACATTCTTCCTTTTGGTTAACCTCCCCAGGGTTTGCTAAGTATTAAGCAATGTCATTCTGCAGTTAAGGATTATTTTATGATTTAATTCAACTAGATGCAGGACAGTTTGCTATATTAATATGAAAATTAGAGATATCAGGTTGAGTTTAGGGATATATAATTTATAGCAGGCTCTTACAAATAGGACTTTTGTTTTAGATAGACCCACGTTTCAATAAGGTCTTTGTTTTGCCATTTAACTTTTCAAACTTATGTTTTCTCCTCTGTAATATGGGAATAATAATAGTTCTTTTGATTTTTAAGATTCAATGAGATTGTGAAGATTTAAAGAGATGAGGTATATAAAATGATTGATATGTAGTAAGCACTTAATAAATGGCTGCTGTTATTTTTATCCCTTATTTTGGTAGAAAATAATAGCATATTGCTTTGATTCATTTATTTCCCTTCATCTCTCATAGAGTGTGAGATAGGGCACCTCAAGTAGAATTTGAATGTCCAGAAATGTTAAAAATGAAATTTAACAATATGTATAAAAAGGATGCTCATCATTGGCCATAATTCAAGAAATATACAATGATATCATTTTTTATCATCCAGATTATCAAGGATGAAAAAGAGTAGTAATACTAGTATTGGTTATGGGGAAAAAGGCTTTCTCATATGCAGCTACTGCATAAACTGACATACCACTTTGACAGGCAGTTTGATGATGTGAATAAAATATTTAAGGCATCTTGTTTGACTCAGCAATTGTACTCCTAAAAATTTATCTTATGGAAATAATCAGATAAGTTTTCAAGAATATCCATAAAAATCTTATTGAAAAATTGGAAAGAACCTAGATGTTAAAATAAATTATAGTGTAATCATACAATGAGATACTAGATAACCATTAAAAATGAATGAATTTTATGTGTGTAATAGGTTTGATTGAGTAGTCATAAGTTGCAGGGCATATATTTGAAATGATTTCTGTTTTTTTTCCAATAGCCATTAACAATGCTATCAGTGGAACCTCTTTTTTTTTTATATCAGAAGTGGGCTTCCTTAACTACATCTCAGTCTTTCCACAGAATCTTCAATCTCTTTTGGTTATTTAAATAGTCTCTTTCTGTTTATTGAGACCCAAGGCCAGCTTCATGGGTCTATGACCTGCATAATTGCAAAAGGTCTATACTCAGAGGAGCCTGAGCTTGGTTTAATACTCAGTTGTTGCTCTTAGAATTCTTAAGAATTGTATTTTTGAATTTCTGTTTTGTATGTGAAACTTGACGAGACAATGAAGCATGTGTATGAAAAGAGAAGATACATGGGATACTTGTGTTCCTTGCCACCTCATTTGCGCATAGCATTCTCTATGCTCCTGAGCAGAGAATTCCAGTTAACCCATGACATGTGGGAGTTAGTGAGATTCAAAGCGAGTATAGAGAGCTTTATCTATGACCGACAAGCAGGTCCCTGACATCTCCAAGAGGCCGTGCTTTTTATTCAAACCAGAACTTGCTTTGAATGCAGAAAGAAGGTAATGACATTTTCAGAGATATGAATGACCAAGAAACCCTATCATATCCTTTTATAGCCAACCATTTATGCTGAAAGTGAAGACAGAGAAGTAAAATGAAAGAACAACACATAATTACTTTCCTTTAAGTCTTTGCTAACTTATCAGTAAGCTGAAGGTAGACAATGTTGTAGAAGGTACATACCTACTCAGGGCCAAGAGGTGAAATTAAAAGAGTTGAGTTAGTTTTTGCTGTTCTGCTAAAAATGAAGTCCATATGCAGGTATGTGCTACAAAATATAAATTGTGTAATTTTTGTGATCCATCTATGTTAAAAGCTTTATATTTGCATTTAAAACTGATGTAGAAAAATATAAAGATGAATGGTAACATTCATGTTAATACATTTAATTTTTATTTTTTCTTTACTTAGAACAACATTATATAGCAAAAACCAAACACCATGACTAATTATAGGAGCAACTGCAGTAGAACAGAAAGGGCTTTATATATTAGTACCATTAATACCACTTTCTTACTGCTTTTTGAACAAGGAGCCCCATATTTTTGTTTTGAACTGAGCCCACAAATTATAGAACTGGCCCTGATGCCAATGATAAAAGAAGCAAAGGTATTGGGGGCATCTGTTGCCTTTGTTTATCGGCATTCATTTACTCTTCTGTTAATAGTCTCTGATTTTCTGGGCACATCTCCCCTCCATCCATGTGTTTAAGATGGAGTTGATTTCAGATCTGGCTCCAGGGCTGCATGTGAGACTCAAGCTGGGTCAATCAGAATATTTCATTTTCCTGGTCCTACTGATTGGTTTGGTGACCCATACAAATCATAAGATTTGTGTAAGAAATCACAGGAAGAGATTCTCTGCCTTTTGTTGCTAGAATCTAACCTGAGGACAGGTGATCCTGGAGCTGCTGGGGGACACATATGGAGCTCAAGAATAATACCAACATGGAGAATGGCAAAGGTGAGAGATACAGAAAAAGCAAATCCTGGTGCTATCATATGGGTCCCCGGATCAAGCTATGCCTGAATCTGGATGTGGTTTTTAGTTATATGAGACCTTTTGTGCTCAAGCCAGCATGAATTAGATTTTGTCACTTGCAATAACATTGTGACATAGTATGTATTCTATACTTTCATTAATATTTATGCATAATAGATATCTCTAAAGATATATAGCAATCCAGTAACTGAATATCCCAATCAGGGAAGATTATAAAGAGGACTTCCAGTTACAACTTTGTACTGTTCTCTAGTGTTAGACTTTTGTAAAGTGGGTATTTATTACTTTAAAACCAGCAAAACAATAAAGGTGTTTCCATTTTGGAAAAAAAAGTCAATTATGCTTAATCTTAATGTAATAATTTCCCAGTCAGACACAAAAGCAGATGTCTTAAGGTAGATCTTACATGCATTGCTCCGCAACAGGAGCTAGCATTCTCATGCCAATTTCTCTACATAATGACATGGGTGTGAAAGGCAGCCACAGAGTCATATCACAGCCTTTACCCAGCAATTTCACTGGTTGGTGCCATATAATTATGCTGCAGAAAACAGCAAATAAGAGAAGATTAATGAGTTTGGCCTTACTAACCACCTAAAGGTGAAATATTTAATTCTCAAGTAGGCAATCTTTTGTCTTACTGTGTTCTAATGCATGTGTGTGTGAATAGAAGGAGAAACTTAGGGTTTGAAGTTTCCAAAAAGGGCACTGAGAAGGGGGAAAATGGTAAAATTAGGCAGCTAAGGAAGGTTAGGGCGATCTCAGGGAGAGCGTTCACAGAGTATTTTTACCCCCCCTAGGGTCCTGGTAGGTGACCTTGCTATAACATATCAAAGACATTCAGTGGTAGTGTTTTAAGCATACCTCATGCTCCTGGCTCCAGCAGACACCAGCATCACCAGGAGGGGCTGGGAGCAAGGATCCTGTTTTCTTAGCTTTCTTCCCAGAGCTAAACTCGGTCAGGCCCAGCTGAGATGTACTCAGTTAGGCCGGGCTACGAGCCCTATGGGCCATTCTCCAGCACAGCATTCCATATACTTGCTAACCCTTCTGCTCATGATCTCAGCTCTCCTCCCTTCCTGTCTTAGATATCCCAAACCAGAACACACACAGCCATCTTCCCCAACCAACTGTTTAATCTAGGGAAACTTATTTCCAATGTTCTCACAATGAAGATTTGAATGCTTTCTTTCAGTCTGACAAGGCTTTTGTATGTATGTGTATGAAAGCAAAACTGTTAGCATTCATTTATACTCAATGATTCCCACAGTGTCTTGGAAACTTGTTTTGACAGGGTGAAAATCCAAGGGCCCTGGCTGAGGTTGAGAGAACAGGGGAGAAGTGGACCCTCACAAGGGATCAGAAGGAAAAGAAGTGAGAGGCTGGGCCTGTCGCTGGTGCTGACTTTTGGGATCAGTGTGGGTTGTCACAGTACTTGGAAGGGGCAAATACCAGTACTATTTAGTTACTGCTAAATTTGTTTGTTTCAAGTCATAGGAGCATCAGGTAACATGTTCAAAGAGAATAAAAGGGAACCCAGGGAAAAGAAATTCTCCCTCTCACTGCCACCCCTCCTCTTCTGTCTCTATGGGCATAATTCTGAACGCCTGGTGCCTGTTTAAACCCCCGATCTGTTCTTCACGTTGGCTTTACCTTGACTTTCACCTGTGATATAAGGGCTTGAACTGCAATTTCAAGATGACACTCAGCTCTGCACTTTATAATTCTTTCCTTAAGCAAAGTAATGAATAAAGAAACATATGCAAGGGCTTGAAAGCCCTCACTCCAGGTACATGATTAACTCCTGTACCTGTTTTTCACACCTTTCCTTGTGCAAAACCAAGCAGGTGACTGGTACATTTTTTCCTGTGGCATGCGCTATTTCCAATTCACTGCAAAACGAAGTTCAAACTGCTAAAAAAGCTGGTTTTTTTTAATTACCTTGAGATACATCTTGCAAGGAGGCAGCCTTACAGCTCTCATCAATGAAGTCAGTAAGCTGTGAAGACATGTGGCCAGATATGTCTTGTCATTAATATATACAGTGTGATCAGATGTCCCCATAATTGTTATGATTACAGGATCATAAAGCTTTAGAGCAAGAGAAAAAGCAAGTACCTTTGTTTGAGGGGTCAGCCAAGAAAACAGAGCTTATTAATAAAACAGGAGTGCAGAGACTTACAATAATGTTTGTATTTAAATTAGGAGGTGGGCAAATGTGGTTCTAGTAGATCTTTCTACATTGAGTTAAATATTGAAATAAATAATAAGAATGGTTTTCTAATGTCTGTAATTAGCATTGACTTGCTATATAATGCCTTTCCCAGATAACTGTGTATTGACTGAATTTTCAAGATTGATGTTTTATAAATGTAAGCAAAAATGTAATTCTAAGGTAACTAAAGAAGTAAGTTTTCTACATAAAACAATAACAATGCATTTTCCTTTAAAAAGTGCTTATGTGCATGTGTGTGTGTGTGTGTGTGTGTGTGTGTGTGTACATTCTGCATGCTTTGCTCACAGATCATCATGAAGAGGGCTTTCAAGAGGATCTTTTTCTTGCTGTAGTGTCAGATCTTAAAATAAGATTTAAGGGCTGGAAAGCCTGATTGAGTGGGACTGAAATGTGATTTCTAGTAGCACCGCTCAGCAGAGCATGGAGAACAGAAAATGCTGTTTCTATGTGTTGGAGGTTAGACATTTTTGGGCAGACATATTTTAATTCAGCCTTTTCTTTTAAAATAAAATATATACTGTAGCTATCTTGAGATGTGTAGTTCCTTATTATAGTTAATGGATTGTTCATCCCCTTTGTCCTTGAGATAATCCTAAGTATGTGCATAAAACTGAGATCATGTTGCCCATAAAAACCAATCAGCCTGGAGTTGGTCCACAAGGTGTTGAACATTCACTAGAGCAGATGGGAAAGATAATGTTTAGTAAAGAGTTAGAGGATTAAGTGGTACAAAACAAGCTAAGAGAAAGGGATAATTTAATTTCAGGTGAACCTCTGTGACATTTCTTGTACCCAAACACAGATTAAAATGATCCCAGAGCCATGACTCGCCGCTACTTTTTCTCCAGTGCTGACCCTGCATACAGTGTCAGCTTGTGACTCTGCTGGCATCATCGCCTGGATCTGTGAATAACTCAAAAGATAGCTTCTCAGGTTTATAAAGATGTATGAAGTGAGTCATTCACAAATGAATATACATATGAGGAAATGACAGAATTCTGCTAAATATGTTTATATTTGAACAAGTGATCCATCTCAGCGTGATTTAGAAAGAGATGTGCATACGTTTATATAAATGACAGTTAAAAAGATGGTTGTCACAATGTTTACTGATGAGATTTCTATTTATCTTAACATTTAGAAGTTAAATAAAAAACGGATTGTGGATTATAGCCTAAGAAAGGTTGAGCCTGAATTTACTATAACAACTTGTGGCAAATGGAGGTAGAAGGAAGGTACAGCCAACTAGTCAGAAGCCCCCTGGAGAGGTAAGGTTGTGAGGCCTTTGACAGCTTAAGTGCAACCTCATTTATTTTTCACCATGTTTAGTTAAACAATTAAATATAGGTTGGAGAGGTGGATTGAAGTAGCTGTTTGGGACTTGCTGCTCGGGGTTCCGGCAGGGCCATGCGGTCAAGTTGCACCGTGGGCCTTACGCAGCAGCGCTTTGGTCTGTGACCCTGCTGAGCAGCTCGAACATTCAGGTGGCACATCCCTCTCCTGCTTTGTCCTTTGTTCCAGGCCTTGGGCCGTGCTCTTTGCTCTTCTGCTTAGTTTACTAAGAGAACCACTTCTCACTTGAGCTTCTCACAGTCTCAACTCTTAATAGTCTGGAGGAAGTTGCCAAACAAATGTAACCTCTTTTGTTGGTCTATCAGCCGTGGGCAAACTACGGCCCGCGGGCCGGATCCGGCCCGTACCCTTTTATGTAATGATGTTTACTTTGAATTTATATTAGTTCACACAAACACTCCATCCATGCTTTTGTTCCGGCCCTCTGGTCCAGTTTAAGAACCCATTGTGGCCCTCGAGTCAAAAAGTTTGCCCACCCCTGGCTAGCTGCTCCTACCTGTGTTTGCAGCCGGGCTGGCCATTTGGCAGTGACTTACTCTGGAAATGTACTTTGGGATGCGCTAAACTCAATTGGGGAATATTTCAAACCGCTTTTTATTTTTTATTTTTTATTTTTTCCTGTGTTTGCCGGGCTGGCCATTTGGCAGTGACTTACTCTGGAAATGTACTTTGGGATGCGCTAAACTCAATTGGGGAATATTTCAAACAACC
>NW_005371694.1:474809-503206 GCF_000412655.1 Myotis brandtii
CGGTGTTTACCTATGCCGCCATCTTGGTCTCTCTCCCTTCAAACCGCTTTTTAAATAAAAGTGTTGACATGTGCTGCTGAAGTGGCCTGGGATGGAATATCAGTATTCCCGATATAATAACAAACACAAAAGAGCAGGGGACCAGGCAAAGGATCCTGCAGATTGTCAGTCATTCATAAACCCTGGATCTTAATTAAGAGACCTGAAAAGAAAAAAGATCCTTCTTTCTTTCTTTCTTTCTTTCTTTCTTTCTTTCTTTCTTTCTTTCTTTCTTTCTTTCTTTCTTTCTTTCTTTCTTTCTTTCTTTTCTTCTTTCTTAAAAAAATTATCTTTATTGTTGAAAGTATTACATGTATCTCCCTTCTTCCCATTGACCTCCTCCACCCTGCACCACCCCCAGGCCTTCACACACATTGTCTGTGTCCATAGTTTATGCATATATATGCATACAAGTTTTTTGGTCAATCTCTCCCCACTGCCACACTCCCCCCTCCCGCCCAACCCCCTTCCCTCTGAGAATCAATAGTCTGTTCTGTGCTTCTATGTCTCTGGATCTATTTTGTTCATTAGATTCCACATATGAGTGAGATTATGTGGTACTTATCTTTCTCTGACTGGCTTATTTCACTTAGCCCTTCCTTCTTTCCTTCCTTCCTTCCTTCCTTCCTTCCTTCCTTCCTTCCTTCCTTCCTTCCCTTTTATTTAAAGCAAAGAAAAGCAAAACTATATAACTTTTAGAAGAGGACAAGTACACAAATTCTCTGAAGGTATAATTTACATCCATTATCCAAATCTTTCTTTAAGGTCTCAGAGAGTTTGTCTTAATTATGAAGGCAAATATCTCACAAAAGGACACCATGGCTTGTGGTCTTTGAATAGAGGTGCACAAAGAAGACCAAACTTTAGACTCAGATAAAATACAATACCCTTAATTAATCTTACAGCAATAATATCTTTACTGTTATAGAACAATGTTCATAAAGTATAGGACATTCATGCACATCCTCATGGTGCTTACTATGACTGAGAACCCGCAGTGCTGTTATCAGTATTTTTCTTTAGATTGATTCAGCATGGGGTATGCAGATATTAGGGCCTGGAGGGCAGCCCATAATGAAGACATGGGCACACTTTTCACTCTGGTCTGGGGTTAACTGCTCTTGATTCTTTTATTCAAGGCAAAATGAAGTTGCTGTCTTGGGGGATCTGAACCTGAATCTGGGAATCGTTATATAGATTGTTACATATGAAGCAATGACACTCTTTTGCAAGCACACTGGCAAAAATTCCTTTTATGCATTTGATCAACTATGGAATAGTTTGCTCCAATTCAGTCTTCCATTGTGGAACCAAGGACTTCATGAGAACTTCCTGTGAAATTGCATGAAGACAGAGCTGTAGGTTCTACATACCAATACTGGATGCTGTATATTTAGTGGAATCCTCATTATAACCGAAGAGTATTTTTAAATTGACATTTTACCTCTTAGGTTTTTTTTTTTTGATTCTTTAAACTGAATGTTATTGTTCAGTTTAATTTCCCAGCACCTTGAATGACAAGCTTTATAATACTGGCATTGGGTATCAGGACTACAGCCTTCTAAACCTCAGATCAGCATCTCTGAAAAGGAAAGTATCTTTTCTCATATTGTTCAGCTCCCAGTAGCCCATTGTAAGAATCCCCTCTACAACACCCTGAACATCTCAGGTAGCCTTTTGCGAATATTCTCGGTGACGGGGCCCTCAGCAATTCTTAAGCCAGTCCTTTCTGTTTCAGTGGTTCTAATTATTTGAATGTTTTCCCACCAAAAACGCAAATCTGCCTCTTTGACCCCTCAATCTTTTTGTCTCAGATTTGCTTTCTAAAGCTACAAATATAGGTCTTTCCCTTAGTTAAAATTTCAAAATATTAAAGAGAGGTTTTTGTTCTCCCCAAATCTCTTTTCTAGGCAAAATTTTTATTATTCCTTCAAAAAAATGTTTACTGAGTAGGTACAATGAGCAAAAACTGGGTTAGATGCAGCGGGTGACCTAAAGGTGCTTCAGACAACGATTTCTCATTGACTTTGCATACAGAACTGACAGCATGGGACTGGCTTCTTCTAGATAAACTGTCCTATCATTTGTTTCTAGGTTGAGTGCTCCTTGAGTGACCATGGGGTCACCTGAATACCCCAGAGCCTGCTAGTAGACACATATGTGGGTACTCAATAAATGTTTTCTAACTTTGTTCTATTCCTCTAAAACTGAGTCCCCCTAAACCTGATTATAATGTTACTTGAGGCCTGATGCACAGATTCGTGCACTGGTGGGGTCCCTCAGCATGGCCTGTGGGGATTGGCCAAAACCAGCAGTCCAACGCCACCTTCTGCTCCTGCCTGCTGCTCCCGCTCATTCTGGCCCTGCTGCGCCTGCCTGTAGCTGCTGCAGAGGCAGGAGAGTCTCGCGCTGCTGCAGCTGTGTTCACTAACTCTGAGCCCTGTCAGTCAGCTGAGCAGCGCTCCAGCTGTGGGAGCGCACTGACCACCAGGGTCAGCTCCTGCATTGAGCGTCTGCCCCTGGTGTTCAGTGCACACAATAGCAACCAGTTGACTGGATGTTGGGCCATTCGGTTGCTTAGGGTTTTATATATATATATATGTATATATAGATAGATTCCCTTAGTTTGACCTGTAGCAAGCACAGTGGAGGTCTTATACCTCTTGATCTAACTCTGACAAGTCCTCAGCCCACATAGACGGCTGTATAAGATTCTATGGCACACATTATCTCACTTGACATGCCCAATAACTATGAGAGGTAGATACTGTTTTGCCCAGATTTTAGATGAGAAAACAGACAGAGATAAGAGAGCTAAAATGCTTGAAGCCATAGGTGTGTTCAAATTATTATATTTGAGACTTCTTCTAATATAAAGACCCTCACTCCTGTTTTTCTACCATTTTCTAATTTTGTACCTGAGTTTTTGATACTGTTGTGGAACTATACCATCATTTTTATAAAATTATATCTTATTAGTTTTAGCTATTCCTTTCAGTTTGTGTACTTGTTACTAATGTGCTAAGCTTATTTTTCAATTATGTTGTTGATGAGAAAAACTGGTGGTTCAAAGGCAGAGAGCTGTGTCATCCTATGAGGATCTTTGCTCCAGGATGACCTTGATGCTCTCATCAATACTGTTTTGGGTATATTTGTGCAACTATTCTATCATGTAGTCTACATTTTTCCATTTTGACCATAAGAAATAACATGATAAATTAAAATGTATTTTGCTTTAAATTAGATATTTTACTATATGATTTATATTGCTTTTCATATAAAAAGCATATGACAGATTTTTATTTGCTATTCCAGAGCATGTGATTTGGTTCATACTATAGTTTAATATATGTATTAATGTATGTATTAATGAATTCATGTGTGTAAATTTTATCATCTATTTAGCTCTCATGATAGTTTTCCTTTCTTTATTGCTTCTACCTGTTTCTATTTACTGATGTTTTAAAATATGGGGGAAACAGTATATTTAAGAGAAAAAAAAACACCTTGATGCAAAATAATATATTTTCCCAACAGAAACACTTACTTATTTCAGTGTATCTATGCAAAACTTAAAAACCTAATTTAAAAATGTATGAAGAAACTATCATGTGGAGGATGTTACTTAGGAACTGAATTACAGGATTTGCCTGTCTCTCTTTTCCTCTTGCCTTGGGCAATCTAGTCTAATTACAAAACTTGCTTTTGATTCTGTTTTGTGTTTTTCAGCAATGCATGGAAAAAGCTAATAAAAAAATAAAATGAGAAACTGTGATGGCTAGTCAAAATCCCATAGATTTCTCTACTGTTGCTTGGCCTGTCTTTGGGGATGAACTCTAAAATGTTACCTTCAATGGATCATTAGATGTACTGTGCCTATTGGTCTCTGCTTCTCTTAAATAAAGAGAAAAGATTATTTTAATTTTAGAGTTTTCAAAGCTAAAAATATGAAAATTATGGCTTATCTTCCATTTATCCCTTATCTGTAATTGTTGGGAGGTTTTGTAACCATGGAAGACACTAGACCAATAATTTCAGGGATGGGTAATATCTCTGTTTAGATAGAGAAAAGCAATTTACCACCTCTCCTTGTCCTCTAGTGTGTTTTTGTAAGAGAAGAAAAAAACTCTTTTCCCTCTACCCATCTTAGGTCTATTGGCTGGGGTCCTGTAAATTAGATTAATAAAAGACAAAGTAACAAAAGAAAAACAAACAAGTTTATTAGCATGTGCATTGTGAGTATGCATGGGACTACTCAATGATGAGCATCTCAAAGTGGTGGTTAGAACTTGGCCTTATATAGCAACTTAACAAAAGAACAATAGAGTTTTAGAGAAGTGACAAGACAAAGGAAAAGGACTTTTGAGTTTCTAGGGTGGCAAATTGTGGAAAGATTAATATATGGGGAATTAATGGAAGATAAGGGCTAGTTAGTAAGTTTGTTATGTGAATTCCTGTGGTGCTGATAAGGGTCTATACTTGTCTTTGGTAATGTCTGTCCTTCCTGGTAAAGAGGGGAAGTGGGGGAGGGGTTGGGGGGACAGCTTTACAAATTTATAGCCTGTTTTTAGTCAAATAGAGGGAGAAAAGAGAGCTTTTCTTATATCTGCTTCTTTTCAATTGCCTTCAGCTCAAAATAATCCTTATGCCAAAGAGGCAAATTTTGGGGTGGCATATTCTGCTACCCTTCATTTTGGAAGGACGTTGGATTAAATGGATTGCTGATTAAAAGGATTGTTGTCTTTTGATCCAAATGTCAACAACTGAAACCACCCTGGCTGTGGTTTCAGAGAGCTTTTCTTATATCTGCTTCTTTACAATTGCCTTCAGCTCAAAATAATCCTTATGCCAAAGAGGCAAATTTTGGGGTGGCATATTCTGCTACCCTTCATTTTGGAAGGACGTTGGATTAAATGGATTGCTGATTAAAAGGATTGTTGTCTTTTGATCCAAATGTCAACAACTGAAACCACCCTGGCTGTGGTTTTGAGTGGGTTTTCCTGAAACGTAAAGTTAATTACCAATAACCTCTGTGACAACACTACTGCAAACCAAAGACAATATGACAAAGTCGGTAACTTTAATAAATGTTGCTAAGTAAACCTGATAAGATCACAGACATGTTTCTTTCTTCTTTGGGAGACAAAAGAAAAATGTATAGAAGAAGGGTGGGAAATTGGGGAGGATTTTTGAGTCCTGATATTGTTTTCAAGGGTTGGTGGCAGTGTTAGTGGGTTGATGATGGACAAAAACAGTATGTTATTAATACAAATTTGTGGCATTTTTAGCCTGTCAGAATAAAGGAGATTTCTGGATGGTGTATGTCCATTGCTCCTCTGGCCTAAACAACCATGTTGTTTGAAGTGAGTGGTGTTGAGAAGCGACATATGCTTCTTCCCCTCCATGCAGAGCAATGAAATTTGGAAATATGTGCTGAAGGAGAAAACATAGTTTCCTATGGCAATTTATCTCCAAGAAAGGACAGCTTCCTGGGATAGTGATAATGGTTGCTAAAACCTCACTGAGAAAAATAATTCAATCGCCCAAATTTGGGATGAGATCATGCTGCAGCTGGCTCAGTAAAGTGGCAAGGGACCCTCAGTCTGCTTTGGAGAGAGGCATTGTGATTGGGAATCATGTGGATGTAGCTTCCTTTTACTGACACTGGATATGATCGAAGTGTCCAGGGGACTTTCAGAGTACTAGATACCATTCACATAACACAGCATTGTGTAGACTCATGAAGTTTTTTTTAATGCTATTTAAACTTGCTTTCATAACAACCTGAATAAAATAAAAAATATGTTAGGTTATTTCATTTTATGAACATAAATGTCTTATTTATATAGTCCTCTTTTTACAGATGTTAGGGTTTTTATGTGAAATTTTCAGTGTATTGGTTTCTCCTTTACTATTAGACACTAAATTCTTTGATTGAGGGGCTGTGCTGTTTAGCACTGTAACTGCAATTCAATAGGCATTCAATAAATGTAAACTGAATGAGTTGATGAAAAATATCTAGAGGAAGTAAAAATATTCAACTTTAAGAATGTTACATGATTGGATGACTTCAAGGAAGTTAGTTGAAATGACATTTTTTTTCTTGTATTTACTGTGATGTGAAATAGGGTAATAAAAAGCCACTTGAAATAATACTGAGTTGAGTATGGGTAAGCTAGTACATTTTTGTGTGTGAAGCTAATCAGTTTTGTAAAAGACAAGTAACAGAAAATATGTAAAAACTAGGGGACAGTGCACGAATTCATGCACATTGAAAGGAACTGTGGGCCATGGTGGGCACAGGGATGGGTCTCGGCCCATCCTCCGCACCCCTGCCCGGCCCTTCCCACCATGGCCCCCAGTCCCCTGTCTGCCAGCAGCTCTGTTCCCGCTGCCACTGCTCCCACGTGCTGATGGTGCTGGCCCTGCTTGCACCCGCAGAGCAGTTGGGGCTGGCGCCAGCAGTGGGTGCAAGAGAGGCTGGCGCTGTCAGTGGGTGCGAGTGGTGGCTGCTGCCCCGATCACCCCTCAGGAGCAAGGGGAGCTGGAGAAGCCCTCAGTGGGGCTGGCAGCCACCAATCGCACCTGCTGATGGCGCCGAGCGATTGAGACCAGCACCAGGTGTTGGCAGCAGGTGTGAGTGGGGCTGTCACCAGCAGCAGGTGCAAGAGGCGGCTGCTGGCCCCGATTGCCCCTCAGGAGCAGAGGGAGGTGGAGAAGCCCTGAGGGGTGATCGGGGCTGGCAGCCACCGATTGGGGCTGGCAGCCGCTGCTAGCAATCCGGGCCAGCACTGGGCACCAGCAGCAGGTGCGAGTGCCAGGTGGGATTGAAGTGTGTGGGAGCAAAGAATTTTCAGTAACCACCAGAGGCTTGTCCCGATGACAGTGACCAGTGCCCCGCCTTGGTGTGGTGCCCCACTCACCTGGTCCACCATCCCGCTGTGGCTGACGCCCACCATGTTCTGCACACACCCTCTAGTGGTCAGTGCATGGCATAGCGACCGGTTGTTCCGCTGTTTGGTCTATTTGCATATTAGGGTTTTATATATATAGGTAACTGATTAAACACTTTGGCAAGTCAGTGTAAATTTATGGTAGGCAGCAAAAATTCTATATCCACTTCTAACTAGGCCATCTCTGTGATTTACCTTGGAGAAATCTAATTACCCTTGATTATTTGACCTTCAATGTGTCAACATAAGTGTTTTCTCAACCTGGCTTCATGGAAATATGGTAGCTGTGCTTGACAGAGATCACATTTTTCTGTAAAAATGTTAAAAGCCATGGTCTATTTCCTTAGTTTTGAATCTTCCATTGCACTTTTGTAACTTTTGTAACTTTCAGATTGTTGTCCAGATAAATCACATCCAATAATGGGGAGAGAGGTGTGAGGTAGGGGTTGATGTAAGGAAGAAATGAGTTTATATTTCTGAAATTTTAGAATAATGTCTGCCACATAATTCGGCTTCAATAACTGTTAACTATTATACTTATCTTTCATACTTCTAACAGAAGAAATATAAGGTAGTTATTGTATAGACTTTGCTAGTGTCCTGGTGCATGGATTTGTGCACATTGAAAGGAAGTTAATTTGAAGAAATTTTTTAATATTGCTATTCACGTCTTGCTAATGAAAAGAAAATAGGTTTCTACAGAGTCTCCTATCTACCTACTCCAGTACTTCTGTGAGGATCAAATGAGATGAGGCATGGGAAAACACTTCACAAACATTTGGTTAAACTGTAAAATGTTTGCACCTGGCTATAAAGCAAATTGGATTCCTGGGCTGAAGAAACTCCCAGGAGGCTAGTTGCTAGGGAGAGGAAGCTGGGTGTTGCTACGTGATCTTATTACCCAGCACCCACAGCAACCATTTCTGGGCTGGGCTGGGCTGGGCTGTGGGCTGCATTTTGCTCCATGGGCTCTTAGCAGCATTGGCTGTGATTTGATGGGCTGTCACTCCAGGGTGGTGGCAGGGCCTGTGTCCCACTTGGGGGAAGCCGAGTGTTGGTTTGTTGGTGCCAGGTCTGTGGTGCCATTTATTTTTAAATGGCCAGTGCGCTGTGCGTCATGGCAGCTCCTGTGTTGAGCGTCTGCCCCCTGGTGGTCAGTGTGCATCATAGCTATTAGTCAGACGGATGGACACTTAGCTTTTTATATATATAGACTAGAGGCCCAGCGCACGGGTTTGTGCATCAGTGGGGTCCCTCCGCCTGGCCTGCGGGGATTGCCCCGAAACCGGCTCTCCGACTTCCCCTGAGGGGTCCTGGATTGCGAGAGGGAAGTTCACAGGTGACACACCCTGGAATCGGGCTCCCTCCTCTCTGGTTCCGGGTGCGTCACCCGAGAACCACAGTTGCCAAGTCACCGCAGCTCGGCAGTTCCTGTGTTGAGTGTCTGCCCCCTGGTGGTCATTGTGCATCATAGCTACTGGTTGGATGGTCGGATGGTTGCTTAGGTTTTTATATATACAGATTCTATGTCACTCAGGGTGGATACAGAACTCTTATGTCACTTCAGCCCAAGATTATAATTTGTTCTGAGGATTCTGGTGGGTGAAGGTCAAGGGTCTCCACAATGGGAAGAAGGGATCAGGAGCATCAAATAATCAAGAAGACACAGCAGGATTGGGCAATGATTGCATACTTAGAGTGAGGCTGTAGTAAGTTTATTATTTCATTCATAGCTTCTTATGAGGTTGGTTGTAACTTGATAGCTATAGAACCAGTCTTATCTATTTATTTGCTCATTCAGTGATCTTTTGATTCATCTTTCATTTAAGGAGGTACCTGAGGCAGTTCCAGGTACCCGAAATACATCAATGAACAAATAGAAAAGATCGTGTGGCTTGCATTCTAACATGGAAAGACAGAAAATAAGCAGTAAGTATAAGTAGATTAAGTAGAACATTGGATGGTGAGAATGGCTATGGAAAAACAAAAAGGTAGATCAAGGAAAGAGGAATCAGGAATGCCTGAATAGGGTAGGATGGTCAAGGTTAGGATTCATTAAAGAAGTGAAATCTAAGGAGACTTGAAGGAGATGAGGGAACTGGTTGTGCAGATAGCTGAAGGCTATGCCTGTCATGTTTGAGGTAAAAAGGCCTGTGTAACTAGATTGGAGTAAGCAAGGGGGAGAGTAGTGAGAGGTGAAATCAGAGGGGTTATGAAGGCCAGATGACATAAGGCCTGGAAGCCACTATGAAAACGTTGGTGATCCTACGAAGGGTTTGAGTTCGTGTTTTAAAAGACCACTGTGACTTCTGTGTTGAGAACAGATTCTAAGGGAAAAGGATAGAAGCAGGGAGACCTGTTAGGAAGCTATTGCAGCTCCAAGAGAGAGTTGCCAGAGAGGTGCGAAGTAATTCAATTCTGATACATTTTTAATCTAAAGCCAATATCCTAATGGATGCGATGTAGGGAATGAGGAAATAAAGGAACCAAAATTACAAGACATTTTTGACAGAACATCTGAAAAATGGAGCTTTTATCAACTGAACTGTTTGTATTAGGTTTGGGCAAGAACATCAGAAATTTTTTTTAGAGGTCTATTAGCCATCTGGATATTCAAATCTGGAGTTAAAGTAAGAAGTCTTGGCTAGAGGTATAAATTTGTATTTTGTGGTTGTTGTTTTTTTTTGCTTATAGATAGAATGTAAAACCATGGGATTGGATAAGATCACCAAGGGAGTGAGTGCACATAGAGGAGGACCAACAACTCAGTGCTGGGGGTACTCTAACAGTAGGGGATTGAGGTGCAGAAGAGAAACCAGCAAAAAAAAATGAGGAATGACCAGTGATGTAGGAATAGAAGTAGGTGAGTCATAGATGCCCAATGGAAAAAGTGTACAAATGAATGATCGACCAAATATGTCAAATGTTGATGATGGGTCAAGTAACATGAGGTGTAACAGTTGACTACTGGATTTAACTCATGAAAGTTATTTGGTAACCTTGACAAGAGCAGTTACACTGGATGTGTGGGAGTGAAAGCCTGCTTGGAGTGGATAAATGGAGAATTGAAGGAGATGAATTAGAGACAGCAAATAGACTAGTAGTCCAGGCTAGTCAGAATTTGGGCACCTCTTTCTTCAAGTATTCCTCCATTGGCCCATTATTGTGCCCAAGTTACCAAAGTTAACATTTCCTTACTTCCCTGTGAACTCAATGATTAAAAATGTAAATATCCTTAAATTAGTATCTCAAAATTATTAACATTGTGTTATAGATTTGTCTGTTTGCACTGATCCTTGGTGACAATAAAATTGTAGAATTTCAGAGCTCTAAGGGATACTAGACATATTATAGCCCCATCCCTATTAACAGAAGTAAGTATACATAGAGAAAGTGACTTGCTCAAGGTCACATAGTCGGTGAATAACAGTGTTAAAACTAGGACCCAGGATTTCTATTCTAGTGCCTTTTCACCTCCACAATATTTTCTCTTGGACATGATTCAACATGTCTGTAGGACATGTAAAGACTAGAGGAGATAATAAGTAAATGTCTGTTAAAGGAAAAAGAGAAGGAGAGAAAGTGAATAGATGAGTAAAGACAAGAATATATAGGAAAACTAGTTGAGGCCTGGAAGGCTGATGGTTGGAGATGTGCTCTGGGATACACAAGAGAGGAAAGCCAGGGTGAAAAACTATAATAGCTGAGGAAACAATAAATGAGAATTGCAGGCTGCATTGTGAGCATTTTTTATTTTGAAAACATCAGGGGTATTTGAAATTGTTTAAAAAGTAAATACAAACTGTTAACTAGAGTTAATGGAAGGACTGAAGATGGAGAAGCTCTTTACTAACCAGAATTGAAATGATGGCTTTTTTTTTTTTTTTAAATCCTCCCTGACAACTACTGACTTGGCAGCAGCAGGTTTACAATGCCCTGAAAATAACCAGATATGAGAGGTTTCAACTTGCTGGAACTCTTATTATATGCTTGAATGATTCCTGGAACAAAAGAAAGCTGCGCATGATTGTTTAGGAAAAGTATAAGATAAACAAAGCATATGTTTTCTAACATCTACTGACTGAAATCTGATAGTCATGCTATATTGCTCTCTGCTCATTTTAAGGTTAGGCGATGAAGATTACTTTAGTGGTTCTTAAGTTCAACACATAAATAAATGATGTTAAGACTCCACTTTAACTTATGCCCCTCAATTTTTCATACATATTTGCGGCTTTTCTTTCAGAAAGGAAAATGCACATTACTTGTTCTCTTGGAAACATTCCATCCCTTTTTAGGCTTTTTTTCTTTCGCTTTTGAAAGATCCCCCTCACACTGCATAAATAGAAATGTCCCTGAGATTCATTTGATTTCATGGATGGCAGAGTGCTCATTTCAAGTATCTTTGGGAGAACCAGATAAAATAGATACACTATACTGCATTACCTGATTTAGTGCCGAGGACTGTTAGAGAACTAGATGGCTGTGGGAAATTGTAATGGGAAACTCAAGTTAGTTTTCACTTTAAGTTCAGCACCTCGGATCCAGTGGAGTTGAGGGGAGTCAAAAGTTATTACTATCTGATTTGACTGCTCACCGTTCCAAGGGAAATAAGTGAGTTGTGCCTGTGTTTTGCTGGTGGTAAGGAAAATGCTCCTATCACCTTGGTGCTAAATGGCAGCTCTTGAGCAGTGTCAGCAGAGAACTGGCTGGGAGAGGTGACTTGTTCTTTCTTTCTTGCAGCCATTACTTTGTCAGGTTGAAGGCACATTGGTGAAGCAGTGGGGGGAATCTTACACCTCTGTTTATCGGGCTGTATCTGTTCTTGGGAGAAAAAGAAACCATCCATTTTCAAAGCTGTCAATCTGGTACCCCCAGCCACCATAAAAGCCACTTCAATTTATTTCTCCAGTTCTTTACACTTTGCAGAGAGTTTATTGTAAAGATGTATTAACCAGTAAGATGCCTGTAAGATAAATTGCACTCAACTTTGGGAAGAGATAGCAACTTTTGCAAAGATGCCAATGGTGTTTTAAGAAGGAGAAAAAGGTAGTCGTGCTTAACACTGCTGGCAGCATCATTATCTTTATCTCAGCCACTCTTTTTTATTTCTATTAGCATGAAGTTTTCATCTCGTATTCACTCTTCTTCTCACTAGCTCCCTTCGTTTTGAATTTAACATTGTTTCTGCTTATTCACTCTTGCTTTGCTTTTATTATTATTATTTTTGTTCTTGCTTCCCTGATTTTTCCCACTCACAATGAAGGAGACATTTACATAACATTATTGGATGTTTTCCTCTGTCTAGGTTCCATCATAGCCAGGGCAAGCTAGCATTCCCAGAGCAAGGACATAACTCTTTTTTTAAAAAAATATATTTTATTGATTTTTTACAGAGGAAGGGAGAGAGATAGAGAGTTAGAAACATCGATGAGAGAGAAACATCGATCAGCTGCCTCCTGCACACCCCTCACTGGGGATGTGCCTGCAACCAAGGTACATGCCCTTGACCAGAATCGAACCTGGGACCCTTCAGTCCGCAGGCCGACGCTCTATCCACTGAGCCAAACCCGTCAGGGCAAGGACATAACTCTTTTTTTTTTTTAAAAAAATATATTTTATTGATTTTTTACAGAGGAAGGGAGAGAGATAGAGAGTTAGAAACATCGATGAGAGAGAAACATCGATCAGCTGCCTCCTGCACACCTCCTACTGGGGATGTGCCTGCAACCAAGGTACATGCCCTTGACCAGAATCGAACCTGGGACTCTTCAGTCCGCAGGCTGACGCTCTATCCACTGAGCCAAACCCATCAGGGCAAGGACATAACTCTTGATCTTACTAGCTAACATCACTAGCTAACATAACCTTGACTTCAAGCTGTCTGCATACAGTTCCAAGGGAAACTGAGGAGGGCCACTTGCCCTTGGCAGCAGTCCCTTTTCCTCTGCAAGCACTGGAATCATTCATGCTAAGTGTTATTATTTAATTTTAAATAAGCCCTGGACAGTATTCTAGGCATAGACCATATAGACCATGTTCTGAGGTCGGATTGACCCATGTCTCCAGCCTAGACAGTTATTAGTGTAGGAAATTCAGGGATAAAAATCACTGGGAAAATACCACCATTCCTTAAGAACTCTGATAATATAGCCAATAACCAATAACCAATTTCTCCTTTTGTCAAGTGAAACACAGTAAAATTAGCAAAATAAATAAATAAAATAAAATAAATCTATGTGCTTTAGCAAACAATTTTGAGTCTGCTGCTTTTAAAATGGTGGATAAATGAAAAAATGTCACAAATACGTTCAGGTGAGTTTGACAGTTGACTACTGAGCAATAGTTGTACATCGAGACTGGAATCACCAAACTGCAACATCGGCTTGTCTCTGGTTTATATGTGTAGTCTGAGGTGTATTTGAAATTCTGAAGTATTTTGGGAAATGGCTACATGTAAACAAGCATAGGGAAACCTGAAATGGGCCATATTTAGATTTTTCTTCATTTAGAGTTTCTTTAAGTTTGTAGGAAACTTCCGAAGAATTGTTTCTACTATTAATTATTTCTTCTTTATGTCAATGAATGTGCTTACTAGGCTTAGAGAATGCCCAAGGGCTATATGACATGGTCATGACATTGAAGTTCTTTTACTATTATATCTCTTCAGACTCCAAAGCACCGTCTGGTAGGGATTAGTTTCTTTAATGCCCTTGAACAAGTTTCAAATCTAGGATGTTGTCTCACCTGCAGGGAACCTTTCCCCAACTTTGCTTCATGGATTGACATCCTCTGGTCCTTTCAGCCCCCCAACACTTTGCTTTCTTCAGTTGCTCCAAAGTTTATGTTCTCTAGATTGGCATTTCTAGTCATTTAGGTCTTAGTTCAAGGCCCACCTCTCTCAGCTCACTCTCCTCTTTATATGAGTAATTATAGCTTTTAATGTTTGTATCATTCATTAAAATCACATATGTCCTTACATTTTTACTCAATAATTTTATGTTCCCTTTATGATAAAAAACAACAAGACAAAATGAAATATCTATTAGACACTCCACCCCACACTCAGCCATAACATAGTTTTGACTTCATATTAATTTGTTAGGGAACATTTAGCGAATGAGTGAATAAACTGGATACCATTTTGTAAGTAAACCTCAACTCAGAAATATAACTAGCTGCCAAAAT
Organism: Myotis brandtii; assembly: GCF_000412655.1. Lineage (NCBI taxonomy): Eukaryota > Metazoa > Chordata > Mammalia > Chiroptera > Vespertilionidae > Myotis > Myotis brandtii. Next base: position 488,990 of record NW_005371694.1, read on the forward strand.
ACCTCTCTTTATCCTAATATTTTCCTTAAATTTGGCTTTTTCTCTTTCTCTCTGTCCTCTTTTTGATTCATGATATCAACTTTGACCTTGTTATTGCACTTGGAGTAAGAATTCAAAGCACATGGGAACAAAAGTATTCAGGACCTTTTATTCATTAATACAATATTTTCTTCTCTGGATTTTAAAAGCTTCAGTGGACAAGTGTGAAGTTTATATTAAAAAAAATCAAGAAATCAAAGACCATTTAAGTGGGCCTGACATGATTTCGAATTTTTAAAAAATGCTCATTTTTGGTTAGTGGTGCTGAAGTGGGGAAGAAAAGGAAACATTCTGAAACGTTACTTGGTCTACTGGAAAGAACACAAGATTTAGGAGGTAGTGAAAGAAGGTGTATCATATTTGAGAACCTATAACATATAAGGCACCATATTAGGTATTTTCCACCAACATATCAATTCTCTGATGGAGGTGCAATTAATCCTATTTTTCAGAAGGGAAATAGAGGTTCACAGAATTTAAGTACTTTGCCTAGGGTCACACAGCTAATAAGTAGCAGGACCAAGATTTAAACCTAGGTTTGATTCCCAAATCCATGATCATCTTACTGAATTATAATCATAACTATATCATAACCTCTATGGGAATCAGCTGGACACAGGTTTGACTCCAACTTCCCAAACTTACTAACTTATATCTATTTAGTCTGATGGATTTCTTTGAGTATAAATACTGAGTGAAGAATAGCTTTTGATATTATGCAATATATGTATACATATACATATACATATACATATACACATACATTACATATACATATACATATACACATACATTACATATAAATATACACCTTATCAGAGAGGACACCTAAAAAATTCCGCTAGCATATGCCAGAATCAGAAAATTGAAGAAATTAGGTATTAAAAATAATTCCCAATAGTCTCACCAACAACTAAAGACCAAAATGTCATATAAAGTTCTACCTTCGCCTATGGCTACTTTGCTTAGAGCTGGTTCTTTGTTACCTAAAAGCTCTCTCCCTCTGGTTTCTGTCACCCAGAGTTGTAACATGCTATGTAGTGATGTATAGACACATCAGTGAGCTCCCTTAGAGAATCTTTTTTTTTTTATGAATGACCAGTGAGGTCATTGTCAATGAATATACATAGGAACCACACTTTACTAAGGCTATGAAACAATATAAATTAAACATGATACAAGCTTGGGAAAAATCAAATCGAGTTTACAATGCTACCTTGGGAGCACTAGATGATCTCTGCTTGGACTTGGCTAACATTTGCTCACTTCCTGACGTTATATTTAATCTGATAAAATCTTGAGCCGAAAGTTCTTAGTCAGAGGTCCCATTCTTCGGACGTTTTTCTCTGTGAAGTCTACAAAAATATTACGACTTCTGTGGTTCTGTATACTTCAGCTGCCTGGTTGAAATCTTGATTTAGTTAAAATGTCAGTCTGTTTTGGGGTTTAATTTGTTTTGTTTGGAATTTTAACCAAGTTTGTACAAAAATTTATGAGCCATCATGGACTTAGGTCTGAGAGGCCCTGAAGGGGGTGGTGCGTAATATATTCTTTTATCTTTTAATGTTGGCCTTCAGTTTTATTGGGAGCAAATTGAGGGATTCAGACCCCATAAGTGGTTTTTAATTTGAAGGGGATGGGGAGGAGCCTCTTTATAAAAGCTGATGGAGTCTATGGATATTCTCAGAAAAATGTATTGCAACTTCAAGGGGTTGCCACACCACCTAAAGGATTCCCAGGAGCCTAAGAACCCCTGGTTGAGAATCCTTGGATTAAGTGATCTCTTGGGTTCCTTGTAGTTCAAATATATTATTATTCCACATTTCCTATGATGATTTGTGTGACTATCAAATAATAAAAATGGACCTGAACTATTTAGATAGATTTAACTTATGTAGTTATAAATGACAGAATGTCATCTGATAGTTTCCTTTTATTTATTTATTTTTTTAACAGTCTTTCTAAACCTTGTCTGCTCTTTAGAATCACCTGGGGAGCTTTTAAAAATTCCAGTGCCTGGCCACACCCCAAGTCACTTAAAGTAGAATCTCTGGAGGTGGAGCCCAGACATCAGTTCAGCGAAGCTCCTCGGGTGGTTTCATTGTGCAGCCAGGATTAAAACATCTTCAGAAGTTCTAGATAACAGGACATCAACCACCAGCCGAGGATGAAAGGACAGTCCATTCTTTTTCTGCTTTCAAATGTCTGGTGTTGAACACTATATTTTCAGCACAAAATGAGGTTTGAAAACTCTTGTGTGTAATCATGCCTCCCAATGTGTTACTTTCTCAGATGAGCTGAGCAAATGTTACAAATACTTAATGACCTTCCTAGTACTGTATAGAGATTCAGGAAGGACTGTGTTAGGACATGACCTGCTCTGCCACAAGCACAGCTCAGGAAAGGTTTGTTTTCAACATAAGAACAATTACCATTGTCATATTGCAAACTGTGTGCAAATTGTTTTATTATAAACTCACCGTTGGTCCCTATTTAACTGGGAAATCATTCACTCTAAATTTATCTATTCTCTCTGCATGGCATTGACATTTGCAGGCAATGTCAGGCTTGCTGCATTTATAAGAAAAAAATGTCACAGAGAACAGGCGATGCTCTCATCTAACAGATTCATAATCTCTAGAGGATTTTTGGGACCTTCTCTCATGTTAACTCTTCCTGCTCTCTTGATAATTTTGACTTTTCATTGAACTCAGAGAACACAAACAGGGGTTTTCATGAAATGAAGCAGTAAAAGCTTTCTCCATCAGACCAGCCCTCCAAAGAAAGAATGCTCACTGCCAAAGGTTGAAGATGAGAAATGAGATGTGCAATGAAAAGTTGTTTGTTTTCAAGAGTTTTACAAGTCAATTTGGGTTATTCCATTAGCCAAGTCTTTATTTCTGTACGAGGCAACAATTACATGATTTCAATTTGAAAAAATGTCCATCTTTGCTTTCCATGGCATCTGTACTATATTCAAACCACTCTGCAATTTAATGCAGACAAAGACTTTCCAAGTCACATGGTCTGTTTGAGTAATAGGAGTCCATTAAGAATGAACAGAGACAACCTGCATTACAGTGATTTTTCCCTTTGTGGGTTTTGCAATTTCCCCACCAAGCTTTGGTGTTTGAAGATGACATTTTGAAAATTGGATTTAACTACCTGAAAACCCATGACACAGAATTGTCAGCAGCCAGTTGGTAACTTGGAAGGATTAGTCATAATTGTCTGTGTACCACAACTTCTTTTCTTTTAAATTTATAAAGAATCCTTATTCCCTGTATGACTTAAAAAAATCTTTATTGTTGAAAGTATTACATATGTCCCCCTTTTTCACCCATTGACCTCTTTAACCCACCTCCACCCTCAGTCCTGCCCCAGGCCTTCAGCACCCTATTGTCTGTGTCCTTTATATTTCTTTAGTGTCAGTTGTTACTTCTCTTTCATTTCTGATTTTAATAATTTGGGTCCTCTCTCTTTTTTTCTTAAAGAGTCTGGTTTTGTTTATTTTTTAAAAGAACTAACTCTTAGTTTCATTGTTCTTTGTATTGTTTTTTAGACTCTAGTTTATTTCTACTCCTATCTTTATTATTTCCCCTTTTCTATTCACTTTGGGCTTTGTTGTACTTTTTCCAGCTTCTTTCAGTGTAAAGTTAGATTGTTTATTGGAAATTTTTCTTGCTTCTTGAGGTAGGCCTATAATTTCCCTCTTAGGACTGCTTTTGCTATGTTTTATAAGTTTTGGGTTATTGTGTTCACATTTTCATTTGTTTCAAGATGTTTTTAATTTCTTTCTTAATCTCATTGTTAACTCATTCATTGTTTAGTAACATGTTATTTAGTCTCCATGTCTTTGTGTATTTTCAGGGGTTTTTTTTGTAATTGATTTCTAGTTCATACCATTATGGTAAGAGAAGATGCTTGATATAATTTCAATCTTCTTAAATTTATTGGGACTTATTTTGTGTCCTAGCATGTGGTAGACCCTAAAAAATGTTTCAATATACACTTGAGAATAATGTATATTCTGCTTCTTTGGGGTAAAATGCTCTGAAAATATTAATTAAATCCATTGGTATGATTTTTCATTTATGGCCAGTTTCCTTGTTAATTTTCTGTCTTGAAGATCTATCCATTGATGTCAATGGGTTGTTAGGTCTATCCTCCCTTCATGTCCTTCAAGATTTGCTTTATATATTTAGGTGCTCATGTGTTAGATGCATAAATATTTAAAAGGGTTATGTCCTTTATCTCTATGCAATGTCCTTTTTTTGTCTTTTATTATCGTCTTTGTTCTAAAGTCTATTTTGTCAGATATAAGTATTGCTACCTCAGCTTTTTAAAATTATCATTTGCATGAAATATCTTTTTCCATCTTTTTACTTTTAGTCTGTGTGTATCTTTCATTCTGACATGGGTGTCTTCTAGACAGAATATATATGGGTCTTATTTCTTATCCATTCAGCTACCTTATGTCTTCTTATTAGAGCATTTAAGTCATTTACATTTAAGAGATTATAGATTGTTACATATTTATTGTCATTTTATTCTTTTTAAAAATATATATTTTATTGATTTTTTACAGAGAGGAAGGGAGAGGGACAGAGAGCTAGAAACATCGATGAGAGAGAAACATCAATCAGCTGCCTCCTGCACACTCCCCGCTGGGGATGTGCCCGAAACCAAGGTACATGCCCTTGACCGGAATTGAACCCAGGACTCTTGAGTCCGCAGGCTGACGCTTAAGTCCGCAGTGGATACACTGAGCCAAACAGGTTAGGGCACCATTTTATTCTTTATAACTACGTTCCTCTGATTTTATTCGTCTCCTTCTTCTCTTTGTCCCACTCCCCTCCTCCTCCTCTTTCTTCTTCTTCAAAAAGATTCCTTTAACATTCTTGTAATACTGATTTGTTGGTAATGAACTCCTATAGCTTTTTCTTGTCTGGGAAGCTCTTTATCTCTCCTTCAATTTTAAATTATAGCCTTGCTGGGTAAAGTTGTCTTGATTATATGTTTTTGCTTTTCATCACTTTGAATATTTCATGCCAATCCCTTCTGGCTTGAAATGTTTCTATTGAAAAATCAGCTGAAAATCTTCTGGGAGCTCCCTTGTAGGTAACTAGCTGTGTTTTTAAGATTCTCTCTTTTAAGATTCTCTTATTGTCTTTAACTTTTGCCATTTTAATTATGATGTGTCTTGGTGTGGGCCTCTTTGGATTGATTTTGTTTGAGACTCTCTGTGCTTCTTAAACTTGTGTGTATCTTTTTCTTTTACCAGGTAAGGGAAATTTTCAGTGATTATTTCTTCAAATAGGTTCTGGACCCCTTGCTTTTTCTCTTCTCTCTTTTTTTTTTAATTTTTTTATTGCTTAAAGTATTACAAAGGGTATTACATATGTGTCCTTTTTTCCCCCACCCTTGACAATCCCCTGGCCTCCCCTACCTGCCAGTGTCTTATGTCCATTGGTTATGCTTATATGCATGCATACAAGTCCTTCGGTTGATCTCTTAACCCCTTCCCTCCAGTCCCCCAACCCTCCCTGGCCTTCCCGCGGCAGTTTGACAATCTGTTTGAGGCAGCTCTGCCTCTGTATCTATTATTGTTCAAAAGTTTATAATGGTCTCTATTATCCATGAATGTGTGAGATCATGTGGTATTTTTCCTTCATTGACTGGCTTATTTCACTTAGCATAATGCTCTCCAGTTCCATCCATGCCGTTGCAAATGGTAAGAGTTCCTTCTTTTTTACAGCAGCATAGTATTCCATCGTGTAGATGTACCACAGTTTTCTAATCCATTCATCTACTGATGGGCACTTAGGCTGTTTCCAAATCTTAGCTATGGTGAATTGTGCTGCTATGAACATAGGGGTGCATAGATCCTTTCTGATTGGTGTTTCTGGTTTCTTGGGATATATTCCTAGAAGTGGGATCACAGGGTCAAATGGGAGTTCCATTTCCAGCTTTTTGAGGAAACTCCATACTGTCTTCCATAGTGGCTGCACCAGTCTGCATTCCCACCAGCAGTGCACGAGTGTTCCTTTTTCTCCACATCCTCTCCAGCACTTGTCGTTTGTTGATTTGTTGATGATAGCCAGTCTGACAGGTGTGAGATGGTACCTCATTGTTGTTTTGATTTGCATCTCTCGGATGATTAGTGACTTTGAGCATGTTTTCATATGTCTCTTGGCTTTCTGAATGTCCTCTTTTAAAAGATGTCTATTTAGATCCTTTGCCCATTTTTTGATTGGATTGTTTATCTTCCTTTTGTTAAGTTGTATGAGTTCCCTATAAATTTTGGAGATTAGGCCCTTATCAGATATGACATTGGCAAATATGTTTTCCCACGCAGTGGGTTTTCTTGTTGTTTTGTTGATGGTTTCTTTTGCTGTGCAGAAGCTTTTTATTTTGATGTAGTCCCATTTGTTCATTTTCTATCTTCATTTTTTAAAATTCTTTTTTTTACTCCCTTTCTTCTTTCTCTCTCTCTCTTTCTTTCTTTCTCTCTTTCTTTCTTTCTTTCTTTCTTTCTTTCTTTCTTTCTTTCTTTCTTTCTTTCTTTCTTTCTTTCTTTCTTCTTTTCTTTCTTTTTCTTTTTTTTTTGTCTCTCTGATTGGATGTGTTCTGCTACCTTATCTTCCAAATTGCTGTTTAGATCATATCCTTCAACCAACCTACTATTTATTTTTTCTAGTGTATTCTCTATTTCAGATATTGTATTCTTTATTTCTGACTTGTTCTTTTTTATGGTTCTATGTCCTTTTTCATGCTATTATGGTTTTCACTAAGTTTCTTGGGCATTCTTATAACCATATTTTTGAACTCTGTATTTGATAAATTCCTCCATTTCATTTAGCTCCTTTTCTTGAGATTTCTTTTCTTCTTTTGTTTGGGGGCATGTTTTTTTTGTCTCTCCATTTTTGCTGCCTCTTTGTGTTTGTTTTTGTGCATTAGGTTGATTTGCTATGTCTCCCAGTCTTGGTAGGTGGCCTTGTGTAGTAGATACCCTGTGGGACCCATTGACACATTCTCCTTGATCACCTGAGCTGGGTCCTCCAAGAATGTCCCTTGTGTGAGTTATGTGAGCCCTCCTATTGTAATTTAGTCTTGATTGCTATTGGCCCATTTGTGCTTGGGTTCAATCCTCAGGCTGATGACTGACTGTGAGTGTGAGGATTGACCTTGACCACAATGTATGAGCTGCTGTGTAGGTGCTGAACATACTAAGTGGAATTTACTTCAACAGGGTCTGGTGCCTGCTGAGATCTCCCTTTCAATAGTCCATTCGTGAATCTAACTGCATCCTGCTCTGATGTTGTCTGAAGCTGGCCACTGGATGTGTTGATTCTGGGACCACTTAGGAGGGCCTCTGGTACAGGTTCAATCTCAGTGCCAGTGCTTGGTTTGAGGTCACACAGCAAAGTCTCAGTGTATACCAAGTCTGCTGCCACCCACCAGGTGTCCACAGACATTTGTGGTAGAGCAGGGTCTCAGGAAATAGTCAGGGTGAAGCCCACACAAACCAAGATTTAGGCACATGAAGGATGGGCTCTGCATCAGTTGGGCGTTTGAGGGAAAAATGCCCCCTGTCTTAGAGCCACACAACTCAATCTGGAGCAGTTTTAGTCAGAAGCTAGAGATCAGTAGGGCAGGGCTGTTAGAAATCAGGAGGGTGGGGCTAGTAGATTTCCCTTCAGGGGGAGTGCCAGTCAGGCTTGGGAGAAGGCTGAAGCTGTGGCTCCTGCCCCAGAGACACATAACTCAGTAACTGACACCCTCTGAGTCTGCCTGGACTTCTACACCACTGCCCAGGCAGCTAACTCCTCAGCAGGAAATGAGCTCTGCAGGGTGGGGTGACAGGGAGTCTAGAGGCTGGGGCCATTTTATTATCCCAGGCTGATGTCTAAGGAAAGGAGTGCTCTACCCAAGAAAGATGGTGTCTGAGGTATGGGAGAAGGACAGCACAGAGATCCTGGTGATTGTGCATTGGCCCTCTAAGAGTGCACCTGTGTCTCTAGAAAACTCTTGTCTCTCCTTGGCAGACAGAATCCCTGCTGATTTTCACAGCCAGATATTATGTGCTCTGGGATGGGGATCCTGGTGTGAGGTTGACACCCCATACTCCTCAGGTGGAACTTGTGCAGCTGAGATATCCCTCTGGAACCTCAGTCACTGTCCGTGGAGGTGTGGCCAGCCCTTTTCACGTCTCTGCCCCTTCCTACTAGTTGTAATGTGGTTTCTTCTATAAATCCTTGGTTTTAAGACTTTTGTTCAGCTAGTCTTCAGTTGGTTATTCAGGTTGATTTTTGTATATTTTAGTTGTAATTCCTGTTTGGTTCTGGGTGGAGGTAGCTTCCACCTACTCCACTGCCATCTTGGATCTCCAGGATTCTTTTAATATTACCTTTGTTCATGTAACCATCTTTGATATCTATACTACAGGTCCAGATCTCTCATTCCAAAGTAGGTCACTTTGCTCTGCATCATTCATAACAGAAATCATCTGAGGGCACAGGCATTCTTGGAATGGGATTATACTTTTCATTCCCTTAAGGCTGAGTTGTGTTCACCCCAAATCCATATATTGAAATTATAACTCCCAGTACTTCTGAATGTGAACTGTATTTGGAGCTAGGGTCTTTAAAGAGCTTGTTAAGTTAAAATGAACTCACTCAGTGGACCCTAATCCAACATGACTGGCATCCTTATAAAAAGAGGAAATTCTGACACAGACATGCACAGATGGAAGACCATGTGAAGACACAGATTGAAGATGCCCATCTACAATCTAAGGAGAGGGGCCTCAGGAAAAAACTCAGTTGGTTATTCAGGTTGATTTTTGTATATTTTAGTTGTAATTCCTGTTTGGTCCTGGGAGGAGGTAGCTTCCACCTACTCCACTGCCATCTTGGATCTCCAGGCTTCTTTTAATATTACCTTTGTTCATGTAACCATCTTTGATATCTATACTACAGGTCCAGATCTCTCATTCCAAAGTGGGTCACTTTGCTCTGCATCATTCATAACAGAAATCATCTGAGGGCACAGGCATTCTTGGAATGGGATTATACTTTGCATTCCCTTAAGGCTGAGTTGTGTTCACCCCAAATCCATATATTGAAATTATAACTCCCAGTACTTCTGAATGTGAACTGTATTTGGAGCTAGGGTCTTTAAAGAGCTTGTTAAGTTAAAATGAACTCACTCAGTGGACCCTAATCCAACATGACTGGCATCCTTATAAAAAGAGGAAATTCTGACACAGACATGCACAGATGGAAGACCATGTGAAGACACAGATTGAAGATGCCCATCTACAATCTAAGGAGAGGGGCCTCAGGAAAAAACCCAACTCTGCAGCAACTTGATCTTAGACTTTCAACCTCCAGAATTTTGAGAAAACAAGTTTCTACTGTTTAAGTCACGCAGTCTGTGGTACTTTGTTATGGCAACCTTAGAAAACAAATGCAACTTTCTTGATTTTCTAAATTGTTACAACTTCCCAAATATCACTAGGCACTGAAAGTTTGAAATATGTCCTAAGCTTCATGTTATATGCAAAGCTTTAAATTTGCTTGCTTTCTCTGCATCTCCTAGATCACTAATAAATCTGACCATATGATTTTTCCCAGTTTACCTCCTTCTCTGATATGAATGGCTACATATTTCCTAGTTTTCACACATATCAAATAAGAGATCTTTTAGGGAGTTCCTATAAATCAGAAATGGTTTATTAACCATAGTTTCAGCTAAGTCATTTGAAGAGGAAAAGTTTCCATCTATGGCATATATTTGTATCATTTAAAATGGAACTTGGGGAGAAAACACCAATAGATCTAGATTCATGTATAATGTAAATATGCATAGGTTACACATTCCTATTTTTCTGCTTTATCAGATTGCCCATTGAAACACTCCACAGCAATGCAGAAATACAAATATACTGAAACAGAAATGATTAGAACTTTGTATTTGGAGGAGATAGGTGTTCACCAAGAATCAAGTTTAGGGTGGGGGAGATCAGAGTCAGCCTGGTAGAGTAGGCAACTATCCAACTTCTATGAAGAGCTAGGGAATCCCAAGGTAATCTCAACTCACACCCAGGGCTAGAATGGCTATTGGTAGAGAATCTATATTGTGGGTCAGGAAAAATTTTAATCATTAAAAACAACTTTAAAAATCCAAAATTCTGCCTAGAGGAGCTGAGCAGTATTTGGCCCTAAGGTGGTAATGTGATGAAAGTGACTTTGTTTAGGGTTATCTTTAATCTGACAAATTGGAAAAACAAGTGAAACAATCTTTTCCTTTGGATGATGTTAGGGGTTACCTGAGATCATTCTCTAATTAGGAATTAAAAACAGTAGCTTCCTGGGCATTTGAAAGTTAAGCTTGAACCTAATGTGCCATGGAGTTTAAAGGGCAAGTATGATGACCATGTTCTGTGCTTTGAATAAATTTTAAAGTCTTCATGCGAGACCAATATGCAAAGAACCCTGTACAATCATGCTACTGAGAAATCATACTGTAGTGTATAATCATGAAGTGCTTACTTAGATAGTCTTGGAAGTCTGAAATTTGTCATATTTCTATAGGAGGAATGTATATATACAGATATATTCCTCGTCATTCCATTCATCATAAAACTCTGTTAATAAGAACTTCTGATACATTGATAATGAAAAAATGGCTAATGTTTCTAATGATGACTCTGAGGTATGACTAAATTCTTAAATGTCTTTTGAATCTTCAAAGGGAATAACTTACGTTTCTTATGATCCAAGTTAATTTTTTATCATATGCTAATTCTCCGGAAAGTAGTAATTTGTATATATATATATTCGGGTTAGTAAATGAAAAAGTAGAAGCTTTGGAGTCAAATAACTTGATTTACATCACAGTTCTTCATTGGCTAGACCAATAATTTCATAAGAGTTATGTAACATGTAACATCACTCATCCTTGGTCTTTGCATCTGAAAAATGGGCATGAGAATATGTACTTTGCAGGACACTGTGAAGACAAAATGATCTAAAATACATTGGACCATGCTAACCACATACAGGTTTGGAAAATGTTTAATTCCTGTCTCCCTGCACAAGAGTTAAACATATTAATCAAAACACCCTGTATGCTGACCATTTAAGATAAAAAATCAACTATGTGTCTAAACAGATTTGGGGGCATGGAGAAAAGATGATAATAGAACAGTAGGAGAGTGTGCCCCTTGTAGGTTGGGACTGCCTTTGACCTAGGCTTGTTTTCAGTGTGCTGGCTGCTGTGGCTTTAATTTGCAGGCTTATTTTCTGTAGGATAATGGATTTTTATTTTAATTTGGTAAATTTCCTTTGAGCTCCTTTCAAGTCATCTGAACACAGGAAACACTTTTTCATGCTTTTAGAGTTTTTCTGAATGACTTTGTTCTCCAAAAAGGTCTGATTTTAATATTCCGAGTGATAAAAAGTGCTTTTGACATGAGTGAAGCAATTTAATTAGTAAATCCGGAAATTATAAAGGATTGGAAATCACACCCTCCATGCTTTTAATAAAACACAGTAGTGAAACTTTTGATAGGTGCATAACATGCGTGCCACACACATTGAGTGAAATGAAGAAATTGAGAGAACTTTGCTAAAGACCTATTAAAGGAATTACATGACTAGGCAATTATGTGATCAGTATGCCACATGGATCAAAACTTCTGCAGCCATCATAACTTACATGAATTACATGTTAAGGGTTTAATGATGTAAAATGATTAAAACCACACATTGAGATTCAACACATTAAATAGAAAAAATGGGCTTGTGTAATTACAAGGCAGTCTAATTTTTTAATTAGTTGACCTCAGAGTATCTAAATCCTAGAGTAAGCAATATACAAAGGATCATTTAATGTTGTAGCTAATAGGATTTTTAGTGTGAGCGTGTCCATCTCATGATGAATGTTTGTGAATTATTTCTAGTCAGTTTACTATGAGTACTCTACTATAGTATGTCATCACTAAACAGAGAACATTGCTATAACTGCTAGGCATAAACATAATAACATGTTCAACTGTAAAACTATCTCCAGTATATAAATACTGATGCTGTACTCAAAAGCACCATCATTTTTTATTGCCTTGGTAATGGAGTGTTCCAGAGAGACATGTATACGGATGATTAGTGATTGGTGGATTTTGTGCCACTATCTTCAAATGTTTAAGAGCAACCTTCAGATCTAGCAGTTGGAGGAATCAAAGAGCATCTGATTCCTCTTTAGAAATCAAATTATAGAGTAAGACTCTGATAATATTTTATTCTAATTCATAAGTAATGATTAGGAATATCAACAAGTACACTTCAAATATAGTAGATAAAAAAAGCACACTACTAATAACGTAACATTTGGGCATTATTATAAGAATTATATTGTAACTTTAATTTGTAATACCAATTTACAAATAATGAGGAGAATTGGGTAATCTGTATCTTTTCAGTGTTATTTTAATAATATTTAATTCAAGATAATAGTGAGTTGTAATTAATAATAAAACTTTTGAAAGTAACTGTAGCCAATGGCTGGGTAAGTTTAAGAGACATTTGGCAATTTGACTTTGTCCTCACATATAGAACAACCAGTTGGAGAGCTGAAAAATCTAACCAGAGGAATTTAGGCATGTATATAGGGCTGAGAATCAGAAGAAAATCATTCTGATGAGAATAACACATAATAGGTCTTTATCCAGTCCTCATCTACAATGATATTTCCATGTTTTGTTTTTTTTCTTTTTTACTGAAACAACTTTGCAAAATGTGATTATTTGGGGACAAAGAACCTTTCAGATAAAGTCTAAAATGGGTGGATCAGTTCTAAAGTTGAGCAAGGCTTATGAGTCACAATCCAACTGACTAAGTTGCTGAGATTAAGTTGACCTTTAGATATGTCTGCTGTATAATCTTTTTTTTTGCCTCTGTTGTATGCTGGTAAGGGCTGGTGCATAATTAGCTCATTTGAAGGGTTATTTTTGGGTGTCATCTGAGCAAAAAATTCCTTTGGTTCTTCAATGTTGTTCAGAGATGCCACATTCTCTAGCCAATGTCCCTTAACATATATAAAAACTATGACCCTATATAGATTATCACTAATACTAGAAGGTAACTTTTGACCTATCACCAACATAGTTTTGGTAACTGCTAAAAATCTCAGTTGTAATCAAGCTATATATGCCAACTACTTTGAACATTCTTTGTAGGTAATTAAGTTGGCAAATTAAATGTATTGTTTTCTCAAATTTCAAAATGTACCTTGATATTTGGGCAGTGTAGTGAATAATGTGGAGGTCTTTCAAGCATATGAGTATAAGGCTACTATAGGAACTTCCCTAAATCTCTGTAAAAATTTTGGCAACTTATCTGGGAAATAAAGTATTACAATCTGCTTATCGCTATTGGGATCTTTGCCGTAGGACCTAAATTCTCTTTAACATGTAGCTAAACTTTCATTAATAAAGATTTTGATGGCACATATGGTTTGCCTACAGCTGGTTGTTTCATTACTTCATTCCTTTCTTTTTAAAATTTGCAACTTGCCCTAAAGCCCTAATTTGCTTCAGCTGCTGTAAATTGGTTTCCAGTAATTTTTACATCTTCTTCAACTTGCATTGACATCTGTAAATATAAGGGTACATATTAAATCCTTAGTTATATTTGTGGGAGCCCACGATCTGCTAGGACTAAAGTTTGTGTCAAAGATATCTCTAGGCATATTTCTCCTGGCATTATGCAACAGAAATCAAGAAGATCTAAGAAGAAACAAACATTGTCCGAGTGTGAAGAGGTCAATTTCAGAGAAATAATTAGACTCTATCTTATAAACTATAATGTAATTATGAAACACTAGAGTCCTGGTGCATGCAATTCATGAAGGGGTAGGGTCCCTAGGCCTGGCCAGTGATCAGGGCCAATCTGTGGGGTGACTGGCAGGGTGATTGGGGGTGGGGGATCCCTGCCTTGGCTGGCCTGAGGCCTGTGGGCTGGGGGAAGCTCCTGCATTGAGCATCTGCCCCCTGGTGGTCAGTGTGCATCATAGCGACTGGTTGTTCCGCCCTTCGATCAATTTGCATATTAGGCTTTTATTATATAGGACTAGAGGCCCGGGGCACAAAAATTTGTGCACTCGGGGGGGGGAGGG
>NW_005371694.1:505037-516966 GCF_000412655.1 Myotis brandtii
AGGCGGGGAACGTTGGAGTCCGCTGTCACTGGAGCAAGCAAGCCTCCCTGTTCGCTTCAGCGCATGGCTGCCGGCTGCCATCTTGGCTGACAGTTAATTTGCATAAGGATATGCTGATTAGCCAGTGGGAAGGGTAGCGGTCGTACGCTAATTACCATGTTTCTCTTTTATTAGTGTAGATGATGTTTCATGAAATGTCTTTATGTTGTTGTTTTCTAGAGGTCTGAGGGAACTAACATGACATATGTAGGAAAGAGATGGGAATAGCCTCTTTGTGAGAAGTCAGGGGTAGGGTTGAAATTAATGTTGTGAAGTATGGTAGTATTTGTTGGCACCACCTTATTTCTTCTAGTGTCTCATTTCTCTTTCAAGATATTCTGTTCTTTGTTTTCAGCTATAATCAGTTAATTTCCATTAAGATTAGCTGAAAATAGTTTATATTGCCTTTTTTGAAGGGGTATTTGAAATTTGGTAAAGGTTATTTTATGACAAAAAAGCTTCAAAGTAGGAAAAAAAGAATATATTTCTAATGGTGGAATTTCAAACTTCATGCTTGACCCGTAGGTAGAGAGGGAGATGATATTTATGATATGAAATCACTCTGTTACCTGTTCCAGTTTGGTCCTCCTTGGACATAACTACGGGAATCCAGCTATAGAATTGGCTTGTCTTACAAAGGGAACTGGAGTTTGTACCTTCTGTGCTGATTGTGGTGGGTCTCGGGTAGGGTGATCATGCAATTTAGGAAAGTCTGACCACCTTAGCCCACCTGAAAATAACTTCAAGGGCCACTTTAAACCCAGGGCCCCTGTAGAATTTGCTGAGGTTGTTTGGGGCACAACACAGCTTGACTTCTCCCTCTGCCCATCTGTGCTTTTCACCATTCCCTCCCACAAGTGTCGGCTCCTTGGGATTCCTTAATGAACATCCTGCACTCAAAGCTGTTTTGGAATCTGCTTCCTGGAAAACTAAACTTCTATAGAAAAGAAACTGATCTGCCTACTCGGAAATCCTGGTAAGTTTTCCCAAAGTTGGTGGTGGTGGCTGAAAACGGGAGCACTCAGCATGGGACAAGGGGAATGGTCAGGGCAGACTTTCAGCAGCTCAGATAGAGGCTTCAGGGGAAAGAAGTGAGGACTGTGTGTAGTCCATTTAGAAAACCAGTATACATGCTCTGGAACCAGACTGCTTGAGTTACAAAACTGGCTCTGTCACTAGTCTGTTTTCCTACCACTTAACCTTTCAGTGACTCAATTACCTCATTATTACAATGGAGATGATGATAATAATAATGATGATTTTGTGAGACTTAAATGAGCTTATATAGTACTAGAGGCCCGGTGCATGACATTCATGCACTGGGTGTGGGGGGGACCCTCAGCCTGGCTTGTGCCCTCTCACAGTCCGGGACCCCTCAGGGAATGTCTGACTGCTGGAGTGGGCCTAAACCGGCAGTCAGACACTCCCCAAGGGGTCCTTAGCGCTGCCGTGGAGGTGGGAGAAGCTCCCACCACTGCCACTGTGTTTTCCAGCCATGAACCTGGATTCTAGCTGAGCAGCACTTCCCCTGTGGGAGTGCACTGACCACTAGGGGGAAGCTCCTGCATTGAGCGTCTGCCCCTGGTGGTCAGTGTGTATCATAGCGACCGGTCGTTCTTCTGATTGGTCAATTAGCATATTAGACTTTTATTATATAGGCTATAAAGGACTTATAATAATTCCTGGTACATAGTAAGTGCTAAATAAAAGTCTGCCAATATTTAATATTGTTTTAAGCATTCATATTATGAAGAGCACCACAGAAGGGGAACAATTTCTGTGGAGTAGTGGAGATTCCTGAGCTTTCTTTTCTTGCTTCTCCAAATAGATCACTTGCAAACATTTCCATTGTTATTTAAATCAGTACATTTTTAAAGCAACTTATGAGGATACAGTTTTGACAACTTTAATGCTTTCCTCAAAAGTTACCTCTCAGTTATTTTATTTTATTTTATTTTTTTAAAATATATTTTATTGATTTCTTACAGAGAGGAAGGGAGAGAGATAGAGAGCTAGAAACATCGATGAGAGAGAGACATCGATCAGCTGCCTCCTGCACATCTCCCACTGGGGATGTGCCCGCAACCCAGGCACATGCCCTTGACCAGAATCGAACCTGGGACCCCTCAGTCCGCAGGCCAACGCTCTATCCACTGAGCCAAACCGGTTTTGGCGAACCTCTCAGTTATTGATAGGGTCTTATGTTGAGTTAACCAATCACCTGAAAATAAGATAATGAAAATAGTACATTTCACTTCTGGTTTACTTAGGCTCATTTTAAAGGATTCAGGAGCCTTGTGAATGTGCATTGTTTGTTTTTTTTAAAGCTAGAGTTTATATTTTAATGAGATTTCCTTAGTGTTCTATGATCCCATCCAGGATACACATTACATTTAGTCATTATGTCTCCTTAGACCTTCCTTGGCTGTGACAGTTTCTCAGACTTTTCTTGTTTTTGATGACTTTGACAGTTTAGAGGAATGCTAGTCAGGTATTTTGTAGATTGCCCCTCAATTGGGATTTATCTTATGTTTTTCTCATTATTAGACTGGGGTTATGGAATTTTGGAAGGAAGACCACAGAGGTAAAGTACAACTCTCAACACGTCATCTCTCAGAGCATCATACCAGGGGAGCATACCATCAACATGATATTGCCATTGATGCTGACCTTGATCACCTGGCTGTGGTAGCATCTGTCAAACTTCTCCACTGTCATATTACCCTTTTGCCTACTTTCCATACCGTACTCTAAGGAAGGAAGTTACTATGTGTTGCCCATGCTTAAGAAGTGAAGTTATGCTTAATCTGTTTGTGGAAATAATACATCAATTATTTAAACTTTTTCTGAATGGAATATTGGTCTGTTCTCCCTTATTTATTTACTTATTTATGTATTTACTAGTGGCCTGGTGCACAGATTCATGCACATTGAAATTAATTAGAAGAAATATTTTAATATTGCTATTCACCCCTTTCTCTATAATAAAAGTGTCAACCAAATTCATGATCAACAATGACAGATTGAAACACATGCGTGTGATTGGCACCAGCGAGAGCTTTATATGTATTGTGCATGCACGAGTCAACTTAGCCTTTTATATATATAGAATAAACTTGCTTAATTAGACCTGCTTTCTGATTTAGCTAAACTTTTTCCAGCCCCGTGAAGCACCCCAACTTCTCTTTTAAGTAATTGTCAACAACACAGCAGTAAATATCAACATGAAGCAGATTATTATTGTAGATCATACAGGAAGAACAAAGGGTAAAATATTTAACTGCAGCAGTGTTTGACTATATTCTGTGCAGTGAGAAAACCTGAAGTCATTTTCAAGGTCCATTTCTTACATCTTTTCAGTCAGGTCAAGTTTCTAAACTTTCTAAATCTCCGTTTTCTGGCTAATGAAAAGAAAATAAGAGTCTCCTATCTATCAACTCCAGGACTTCTGTGAGGATCAAATGAGATGAGGCATGGGAAAATGCTTCACAGACATTTGTTTAAAGTGTAAAATGTTTGCATCTAGCTATAAAGTAAGTTGTGTTCCTGGGCTGAAGAAACTGCAAGGAGGCTACTTGTTAGAGAGAGGAAGCTGGGCGTTGCTACATGATGTCTTTACCTGGTGTCCACAGCAACCATTCCTGGGCTGGGTTGGGCTGTAGGCCTCATTTTTCCCCATGGGATCTTGGCAGTGTTGGGTGCTATTTGGTGGGCTGTTGCTCCAGGGTGGTGGTGGGGTCTGTGTCCCACTTGGGGGAAACTGAGTTTTGCTTTGTCAGCGCCAGGTCCCTAGTGCCGTTTATTGTTAAATGGCCTGTTGCTAGGTAGAGGAAGCCGGGCATTGCTACATGACGTCATTACCCTGTGCCCACAGCCACCGTTTCCGGGTGGGGCTGTGGGCCACATTTTGCGCCATGGAGTCTCAGCAGTATTGACTCAGATTTGGTGGGCTGTCACTCTGGGGTGTTGGTGGGGTCTGTGTCCCACTTCGGGGAAACTGAGTGTTGCTTTGTCGGCTCCAGGTGTGTGGTGCCATTTCTTGGTAAATGGTCAGTGCATGTCATGGCAGCTCCTGCGTTGAGTATCTGCCCCTGGTGGTCAGTGTGCATCATAGCAACTGGTTGGATGGTTGGAGGGACACTTAGTATATTAGGCTTTTATATATATATATAAAATTTATTTATTTATTTAATCATTTATATTAGTATGGACACATTGATATCTACTTTATGTTTTGTTGCTCAAATTTATTTTCTTTTTTGATTTTTTATTTTAAGACAGATGTTTAAATGGAAATGAGATGATTTATTTTCTCTGTGATTTGTGGCTTTCAAAGAACCCAGAGAGAGAAGGTAATGCATGCTGGCAAGTTTTCATTTTGTCTCTAGCATTTTTAAATAAATAAGATGGCTTCTTTTAATTAGTAATTTCTTACTGAATTAGAAACTGCGTGTTTTTTTCTTTTTTACAGTTGCAAGGTTTTGCCTATTTGATTTGAATTGTATTTGAAAGTAGCTTTCTCGGTGTGCAGGCATTTTTATTGTTTGAATGAATTAAGTAGCTTAGGCCTTAGTAAATATTGGGGCAATTATTATGAAGTAGTATGATTGAGTCGAATATCACCCAGGGTTGACTTAAAGTTAAATGTTAAGAGGCATGCTTATGAATTTTCTTGTGCTTAGTACTATTAACAGGTTTAGACTGCTATTTTAGAAAGTGTGTTATTAACACTTAATTCTAGTTACAGTGGTGCAACAAGTCTATTTGTTTGGACCATTTTGTATTGATAATGCAAAGAATATGCATATTTATAAATTACTTAGGTGGACACATTGCCATTTTATTAATACCAATTTTTATTGCACATCCTCAAGGCTTATGAAGCACCTTTCAATGTTGGTTTTATTAAAATATTTTGAACATGGCAGACATATATTCATGAATATTTAAAATTAAAAATATATATATATTCATGAGTATTTAAAATTAAATATGAATGCCTGCTTCTATGAAGAAATAAAGCAAAACTCAGTTTTGGCATGTTAGATAAACACAGCTTGCTAACATTACCTGAGAATCATCTATAATTGGGTGGTTAACTTCTTTTGGTTTTGTAGATATTGAAATAGTTATAGGATTTCAGTGCCCCAAACATTAATTATAATGATAATAATAATGTTTACTTTGTTTGAGTTTCTAAGATATGCTAGGCATTGCTGAGGTTCTTTGCAAATAAAAACTCTAATAATAATCCTGAAAAAATTGGCATGATTATTATTTCCACTGCACATCTGAAGACATTTGTCACTCTTAGAAAGCAAGTGCCATGGCCTCATTTCTTTTCTTTAAATATGCCAATCTTGTTCCAACTTGGGACCACTCTGCTGTTCCAGTTGCTTGAATAATCTGCCCCATCCTAGCCTTTGCATGACTGGCTCTCTTTGTCATTCAGATCTCTACTGGTCTTCCCTCACCACCTACACATATAATCCCACTCTGACCCTCACTCCTTTCACTTTTTATAGACTTAACATTGTCTGAAATTATCTTGTTCCTTTATTTGATTATTTTCTTCTCTCCATGGACATTTCACCCTCATGAAATAGGGACCTTGGTATAGTCTCTACCTTTGTATCTGAAGCCCAGAGTAGTTTACAATGCATATTTGTTAATAGATAAATCCTGAGTTAATAGATAAATCCTATAGAGCAGTGGTTCTCAACCTTCCTAATGCCCTTTAATACAGTTCCTCATGTTGTGGTGACTCCCAATTTCATTGTTACAAATTGAACATAATTAAAGCATAGTGATTAATCACAAAAACAATATGTAATTATATATGTGTTTTCCGATGGTATTAGGTGACCCCTGTGAAAGGGTCATTCGACCCCCAAAGGGGTCGTGACCCACAGGTTGAGAACCGCTGCTGTAGAGCTAGCAGAGGATAAGGCTGGGATTTGAACCCAAGTCTGTTTGGTTTCACGGTCTAAGGACTTTCCACTCTATCACTTTGTTTTCCAGCTGGGTCTAGTGTTAATATCTGAATAAATATCAAACATTCAGCCTTAATCCATGATATCTGATCAAAAATGCATTTACGTTTTGGCAAAATAATTAATTCTACTGAAAATAAAAGAGCTGATTGCTTCGAAAATTCCATACTATTATCTTTTTGCTAGTGAAATGAATGTAGTTAATAGTCAATTGTCATGATAATGCTAAATATTTGTTACAGTTTTATAAACTTACCATACATTTCACAAACTCTGAGCACTTTAAAAAGAAAAAAACTACTTTGTATTTTTAAAAACATCTTTTACAATCCAGAGTTTTCACAAATTTGGGTTATCCACTCTAACAGTTAGATGGGATTAATGAGGTTTCACTGAATTTCTAAACTCTTTTTCTCACCAACAGATGTGTACAAATGTCTCTTTTGGGGCAATGTAAACCATCATGGTTTCAGGAAACTAGGCCATGGGTGAGACATGTGAAGGAAAATAAAGTGTTGAAGAACAGCTGACCGCGTAACTAAAGAAATCAATCATTACCCAGCCTGCTTTATTGGCATAATTGGCAATGATTTATAGAATAATGGCAGGAGTCCAACTGGGCATGTGTATCCTTAACAACATTAGAATACTCTGGTGTAGAATCTTAGTTAAGGCAACATGATTAGACTGGGGAAGAAGTTTTAGAGATACCTAAAATTAACTAATAACCAACAATAAAATATTGCCCATGAATTTATTTTATCTAATAGTGCAAAAATTTGTGAGGTATTTTAATGGAATCTTGAAGCAAAATTGTGCCTAAAGCAAATAAATCAGAAATATCTCTCAAGTGCTTGTCTCATATCTTAGTAATGTTTTGTGTATCTCTAGTATGATATTGCCTTATTAGTCAATATTGTCATATGAAAAAAAACATACATACAGAAAATATTTGTCTGCTGAGTGCTGAGGGCATGGGAAGGGGCTTAGCGGCAGTGAGGATGCAACTAGCCGACTGATAGATGTGGTTCATTTAGAAGGAGTAATGTAAGGTTTATCTACTGTGCTGCATCTTGTAACTTACTTGTTAAATTTATTCAGGAAATATGGCTTTAGGGATTTTTCTGGAAACTAACTAGTGGGTTGTAAGAGATAATTAACAAAACTTCCTGTTTCTTCTCTTGGAACAGATGGATATTTTTGAAATGCAACAGAACACGAAGCTCAGTTTGAGGGCACGCATAGTTGAGTTGCTTCTATTTGTATAATGAGGTGCTACTTGCTTGTATTTCAGAGGTCTTCAGCCTTTTATCTGCAGAGTCATACAACTGGTTTCCACGGAACTAAGCAGCTAAAGGCAGCAGCCAACATTGGCTTCAAAGACAGACTTTTTAAGGACATTGCCCAAACAGCCTTTTCCTTGTTTTTTTCTACCTGATAAAACACATCTCCTCTACCTTATTATCTTAGCTCTATGGGTGCCAGCATTTGAAAATGGCCTACCTCTCTGGGTGGAACTTATTGGAAAGGCAGATATGAAGTAAAGGTTCATTGCTAAAGTGTTGGGGACTGGAATCTAGAATCTGTAAAATAGTTAAAAGACCAGGAGAGAGGGAAAGAGGATAGGCAATACACAAAAATGTTCTGTTCATTGAATATTCAGATGACAATTGCTCCTGGTGATGAGTCAGGGTTTTGGCAAATGAAGGTGAGTATAACAGAATACAGGGGCCTTTAAGGGACCTTCATGTTTCTGTTATATTTCTTACACCCAAATGGCCAATGCCATTTTACTGATAACTCTTGAAAGTACATTGCTTATCAATATATTTGCTCTTCAGGAGAGGAGAGTTTACCATAAAGCTAGTAAAGGCCTGTTCTTTATTTGTAAGAACCCCTTCCAAGTTCTTCCAGGGAGAAAAGCTAGGAAATCTGTAGGTATAATTTTATTCTGTTTTCTTAATGAGTCCTGACCTCCCACAAATGAATAAAGTCCATGTCTCTAACAGTGATGGCGAACCTATGACACGCGTGTCAGAGGTGACACGCGAACTCATTTTTTTGGTTGATTTTTCTTTGTTAAATGGCATTTAAATATATAAAATAAATATCAAAAATATAAATCTTTGTTTTACTATGGTTGTAAATATCAAAAAATTTCTATATGTGACACGGCACCAGAGTTAAGTTAGGGTTTTCAAAATGCTGACACGCCGAGCTCAAAAGGTTCGCCATCACTGCCCTAGAAACTGGATCTGCTCCTGCTCATGAGAAGGAGGTAGAAAAGACTAGTTTGTTTCCAGAAAATAAATGATGTCT
This sequence comes from Myotis brandtii, assembly GCF_000412655.1. NCBI lineage: Eukaryota > Metazoa > Chordata > Mammalia > Chiroptera > Vespertilionidae > Myotis > Myotis brandtii. Next base: position 513,389 of record NW_005371694.1, read on the forward strand.
TGACAGTTTGGGTAGGAGAAGGAATAAGGACTTAAATCACTATCTTTAGTTTGATTACTCAATAAGAATCCCAGAGAAATGGATGGAAAAATGGAGAAAGAGCCATGGGGAGATTTGGTGCTTGTTCAATTATACCATCATTGAATAATAACAGAGAAAAATATAATGGGAGCTTATAAAACTTCCTTTTGGTTGTAACTTTAGACTGTGAACTTCTTGAGGGCAAGTTGAATAAATGTTCAATTTCAATTTGGAAAGCAGTGGTCTCCAACATCAATATTTAAAACAAGCCACAGTGGCTCATTTAGATAACCTGGGTCTTTAATTAACTAAAAGAGAGCAAAGTTTTAATTGCTTCAAGCCAAGTGATATATTTCTTGACATATGCATTATAATAAAAAGTAGGAATACATATTTTAGGTAAGACACACATATTGCCAAGTCTATTCCTTGCTGAACCACTTGGATAGCATGTTTATCAGTCAAAGTCCACATCCTTACTATGGTAGTAGTCTGTAACATAACTTTTTAATTTTATCTCCTACCACCCAGAGCTCCTATATGTTTTCTTTGCATCAGAATACACAGCAGCCGCAAATATTCTGACGTGTTTTCACACTGATTCACTGATTCCTGAAGTTGAATATCTTTACTTCCTTTCTGCCAAGTGTCTTGCACACAGTAAACCCATAATGAAAATTTGTCACTTTATTACTTCCTCTATGAAGAAAAATTAGAACTTGCTCGAAGAGAGTGTGAAGGATTTGCTCTTATACTGAGCATAGCTCTTTATGCTTGCTTCAGGAGAAAGTCCACATTCTTTGATACGCTATACTGCAAATTCTTTTAAACCTAGCTTCTGCTTTTTCTCCAGTTTCATCTGTTTCCATCTTTGTTTGTGGTTCATGAGGCCCTGGTCCTGCCTCAGGGCTTCACACATATTGTTTCGAACATCTGGACTGTTCTTTTTAACTCATCTACCTCAACTTCCTTCTCCTGGCTAATCTGTGCTGGCCTTTTGGGTCTAATCTCAGGACTCATCTCCTTGGGGAGCCATCTGTTACCTAAACTCCCCATCCTCCTCCATCGTGTTCACTGCTCCTTTTATACGCTCTTAAACACTTAATGGGTACTCCACAATAGCACTGCTTAATTATTTTAGAAATTTACTGTTTATTTGTTTGTATCCCTTCATTAGATCTCCTCAAGGGTATGATGTCTTGTTTACTGTGGCATCCCTGGGAAAAATATAGTGCTCAGCACAGATATTTATTGAATATATACATTTAAGTCATCTATAAACAACTAGTTATGTGAGTATTAGATATATAAAAATATGTTTTGCTTATATAACCTTGAGTTCATTAAAAGCCCGCTAAAGTAGAGAACTGTTACTCTAGTACTTAGACTGCCAACAGTATAAGTTGGATGTCAAGGAAATTCTCATACAAAGTGTAGGCACATATCCCTTCTATATCTCTGAGGAAGAAAAAAGCTGTCTCCCGCTGTTACAACTCTTACAGTAATACGTTAATATCACAGTGGGTAGCATGCCTTAAAAGAATCAGAAATTGGTCCAAGGACACGAAAAATCTCTACTGAAAATCATTTAAGGTTTTGTACAGAGAAGCTTTTAAGAAATCACCTAGATGGAAAAAAAAGGTTTTAAAGCTATATAAGTTCAAGTGCTACATTCTACATGAAAATGAAAAATAACAACAGAAGAAGAAGAATAGCACTCTTTTTTTTTTTTTTTTTTTTTTAAAAAAAAAAACCCCAAAGAAAAGAAACCCTGGGTGTATTTTGCCGTTCAGATCCTATTTTACAGTGATAAAATACTTAAATACTTAAAGTTGTGTTTTTGTGTAACTGAAGTTGTACAACATATTCTTGTATTTAAAGACAACACTGCTGCTTGGCCAGTGTGGCTCAATGGTTGAGTGTGGACCCATGAACCAGGAGGTCACAGTTTGATTCCCGGTCAGAGCACATGTCTGGGTTGTGAGCTCGATCCCCAGTAGGGGGCTTGTAGGAGGTAGCCTATTGATGATTCTCTCTCATCATTGATGTTTCTCTCTCTCTCCTTCTCCCTTCCTCTCTGAAACCAATAAAAACATATTTAAAAAGTAAAAATAAATATTAAAGACAGTATTGCTGAGAAATTGGTGCAGCGGTTTTATTTAAACTGTGTCACCCATGGTAAACTTTAATGTGTTCTGGTAAAATGGCAGACTGAACACAAATGTCTGAAAATAAAATAAAATATAGGAAATATGCCCTGACTGGTTTGGCTCAGTGGATAGAGCGTCGGCCTGCAGACTGAAGGAAATATAAAGGAATAAGTCAGGAGAGAGTGGTGCCATCTGTGAATAAAGTATTTCAACTAGTCTGAAAGATGGAAGGAGAATAGATTAGAAGCCTGTTGATACACTTTTTTATTCTTTTTACTTGAAAATGCCAGCCCAGGGCCCTAAAGCGGGGTCTGCAACCATGAAAAGAACTCACCTGCCAAGAAAAAATAAAGGAACTTCAGTTCAGAGTTGGCATATACAGTGAATCCATCCAGATATTTAACCTTAACTAATAGGTGTACCAGAAAGACAGAAGAGAGGGAAGAAAATGATCAAAACAATAGAAGAAATATATCCAGAGCTGAGTAGAAAGACAGAAGCCTTTGTTGCATTAAAATCCTACTTTGCAATGTTGAGATAAAGGAGTACAAAAAGACTTACACATCTAAACACGGGATCATGAAAACTTCAGCTATCAAAAATAAACAGTATGTCTGAGAAGCTTTCAGAGAGAAAATATAGGTCAATTACAAAGTGACAAGAATCAGGCTGACGTTTGGCAATCCCAAATGTATGGGATCTTGAAGACAATAGAGTAAACCAGGCCTGCAAAGTTCTGAGAAGGAGTGATAGCCAATCAAAGTATAAAGGCAAAAACAGACTTTTTCAAATATACAAGGACTTGGAATTCTTGAAGTCACTCTTGCTTAGAAAATTACTTTATGTTTTACTCTGTAAAATCAGAGTAAAATCCATGAAAGAGAAAAATGAGGCATAGTTTACATTGGTATCAAGAAAATATTATAAGAAATGCCTTACATTTGAGTTTCACACAGCATGTTCTAGTTTGTTGAAATATTTTTGTAAAATGACTTTCATGATTGAAATAACTCTGGGAAATTATACATGCTATATAGACCATAGAAGATTTATTTTTGTTTTTATATATGTGTACTAGTGGCCCGGTACATGAAATTCGTGCACAGAGGGGGGGGTGTTCCCTTAGCCCAGCCTACACCCTCTCCAATCGGACATCCCTCTTGCAATCTGGGACTGCTGGCTCCTAACTGCTCACCTGCCTGATCGCTCCTAACTGGTTCTACCTGCCTGCCTGATTGCACCAACCCCTCTGCCTGCCTGCCTGATTGCCCCTAACTGCCCTCCCCTGCTGGCCTGATCTCGCCCCCAACTGCTCTCTCCTGACAGCCTGATCTCGCCCCAACTGCCTCTGCCTGCCTGATCACCCTAACTGCCCTCCCCTGCTGGCCTGATCTCGCCCCCAACTGC
>NW_005371694.1:519484-521731 GCF_000412655.1 Myotis brandtii
TTACCATTTGCAACAGCATGGATGGAACTGGAGAGCATTATGCTAAGTGAAATAAGCCAGTCAGAGAAAGATAAATATCACATGATCTCACTCATTTATGGAATATAATGAACAACATAATCTGATGAACAAAACAGATCCAGAGACAGAGAAACATCGATCAGACCGTCAAATCTCAGAAGGAAGGTAGGGGAAGGTGGGGGTAAGGAGGAGAGATCAACCAAAGGACTTGTATGCAAGCATATAGGCCTAACCAATGGACACAGACAACAGGAGGGTGAGGGCATGAGTGGGGGGATGGGGGGTTAATGTAGGGATAAGGACACATATGTAATAACTTAATCAATAAAGAATAACTTAATCAAAAAGAAGCTCCACATCCTAGGCAGCCATTGGCTCCTCACAGTTCACCTAGATTTGGTTCTGATTGTTCAGTTTCTATGCCAGTCAGCATCTCTGGGCCTATGAAAGAGCCTGATCAGAAAGGCAGGGCTGATCAGCAGCCCCTGTGGAGGCCTGGAGAGAAATGGAGGCACCACTGCTGGCCCGGCCGGGAGAGAAAGAGAGAGGCAAGTGCTGATCAACAGCTGCCACACAGGCTACGGATCAGGCCCTCTGCTTCTCTTCAGGCCTCTCTCCAGGCCTGATTTGCAGCCCCCTCAGCAGTCAGTGCTGGGTCACCGTGCTTGCAGCTGCAGCAGTCAGTGCTGGGTCGCCACAGCAACCCAGCTCTGTGATGGACCCAGGATTTTTATATATTAGGATAATATACATATAGTAAATATAATTAATTTGCTTAACCTGGCATTGGCATGAAATTCTTTTATTTCATCATAAAAGATGATGACAAAAATAATTTATTTTTTTAAAGTATATTTTTATTGGTTTCAGAGAGGAAGAGAGAGGGAGAGAGATAGAAACATCAATGATGAGGGAGAATAATTGATTGGCTGCCTCCTGCACGCCTCCTACTGGGGATTGAGCCACAACCTGGACATGTGCCCTTGACTGGAATAGAACCCAGGACCCTTCAGTCCGCAGGCCAATGCTCTATCCATTGAGCAAAACCAACCAGAGCTGTCATCATAATTTTATTAACATCTTGTGGAGTTAGACTTCCATGAAACACACTTTCAAAAATGCTGTTTCAAAATGCTCCAGCCTTCAAGATAAGATAGGGCAATCTATACATAAGTTTTGAGGAATTTGAATAAATATGAATTTATTCAAATTATAGATTCAAATGTGGATCATGGGGTTCTTGTCACCATTGTGAAAAAATAAGTGAATTGTCCTCATATTTCTCTATCTGCTAACTGTGATTAGAGAGAAGAATGGCGGGATGGAGTTGGGTGGTTGGTTTTGCAAAATACCCTGTCTTCCTCAGATATGCAGAGGGTCATGCTATTAGCTACTTACTGTACTTAGAAGAAGTATTATATTATGCATATTAGATTCAATGTAATTTTTATCCTTATATTGTTAAGCCACAGAACTAGGAATACCCCACGTAGAATGAGGGCTTTACAAAAAAACATTAGAAATGCTAAAACTTAATCAGAAAGTTTAACCAACTGGTAAACATCGTATTCCTCCAAAACACTCACAAAGGCTTTGTCCTAATCCTATGTTTATTCCCAAAGATTACCAAATGAAGTTAATGTGTTTTTAAATTATACATCTCTTTTATGTTAATTTTCTTAGCATATGATATTTAAAAAACATTTGAAATAGTTGCTTATCTTCTATACTCTGCCCACAGCCTTATTACATTTCACTAATCATAATTTCCAATCATTGTGGTCATATTTTTATGAATACCTAATTTACAGATAATAATAATAGTATTAAGTACTTATTAAGTATTGCTTAAAGATTCTTTTCATTGCTTCTAATTCTGGGATAGAACACAATTTGTTTCTCTACTTCATAGATTAGGAAACAAAAATCTTCAACCACCCAGTTAAATTTTGTTTATTAATAAATCCATAAAAGGTCTAACCAATAGCATTGCTGCAGCTAAAAAACAGTCTAGATAAGCAAGGGTTTCTTATTTTTTCCCTTATAGGTGGACCCCCACATATAGAACTAAACTGGTTAACTTGCTTAAGAGTCGGGGGTACCACTTTCCTGGGCTTTTATATTAAAACACTAGAGGCCCGGTGCACAAAAATTTGTGCACTCAGGGGGTGGGGGGAGGGGGGTCCCCCAGCCCGGCCTGTGCCCTCTCGCAGTCTGGGACCCCTC
>NW_005371694.1:522649-554012 GCF_000412655.1 Myotis brandtii
GCAGGCGGGGAACGTTGGAGTCCTCCTTCACTGAAGCAAGCAAGCCTCATGTTCGCTTCCAGCTGCCTGGCTGCCGGCCGCCATCTTGGCTGACAGTTAATTTGCATATACTCACTGATTAGCCAATGAAAAGGGTAGCAGTCGTACGCTAATTACCATGTTTCTCTTTTATTAGTGTAGATTATGTGCATGGAAAAGCAGTTTGTATCTTCAGTTAGGAGTCATTCTAGACTGACCTCAATTCAAATCCATGACTTCTTGGGTTCTGCAAGGAAATTTCTCAATCTGATCAATGAATACAAATCAAACTATTTGAAATTTCCATTTTCTGATGGTCAAAACAGCAACTTAATATGGTTCAACCTAATAGAGGTAGAGTCCAAATTTGTCCCTATGGCAAACTAATCTCACATATCAGACAACTCCAGCTGGTATCCATTCAGGTAGCATGCTTAGCAATTTCAACAAGAAAGAATTGGGAGAACTTGTTCTGATGTGAAATGGTAGTTAATTTTCCAAGTTTAGTAAAAGAATAAGAAGATGATGTATTTATTTGGTGGACTGGGTAAAAAATGGAAACCTAATGCTGTGACCAAGTATCAGACCCTTGAGTTGACAAATTCCACTTTTGACTGTTGTGCTAAAAAATCTCAAATCAAACAATTTAAAGAAAGGAATGGAAAGAAAAACTTCCAAAGCCTATTTTGTCTTTCTCTGGCTTAGAAAAATTTAAAAATCAGATTTGATTGATGGATTACATTCTGTTTGAATGTGAAGAGCATAGCAGTAATAGTGCTGTGTGAATTCCTCAAGTTCACCTGGGTTGCTCATATGTCTGCACATGAACTTGACACCAGGTTCCATGAAATAGGAATGCCCTGTCATGTTATCTTTGCTAAACTGAAGTAGAGAAGCATCTGAAACATCAATATTTTGGTCAGCCTTTCCTAAATTTTGGTCACAGAAGTGAAAGTTTCAAGACCTCTGAATGAACTATTATATATGCATTTTGACTCCATGAAGACTTGCAGCCACACAGAACAAACCTGATTTTGTGAGATGAAGAGCAGAGAACACTCTCCTCTGTTGTTGAATTAAGAGAATGATGTGATCAGAACTCTTTCTGGGAGCAGTGAGAAAAATAGATTGACTTGGAGAGAGATTGAAGGAGGTCAGTTGGGGGCAAATTGTATCTTACAAAGATGGCTGCAACAATGCCTTTCCACCCAAAGTTCTACAAATACGCCACTCCCCTATCAAGAGGTGGAGAGTACATTCCCTCGTCTTGAAACCAGGTGGATCTTTGTGACCACTGACTTCCAGGGATAATATATAATGATGTCATACACTTCCCCCATGGGACTCTCCCTCTTGGAATCCAGACATCATGGTGTGAGGAAGTCCAAGAAGCCCTGGAGAGGCCCACAAGGATCATGGCCCACAGTCCTGCCCCATAGTTACAGCCAATAGCCAGCACCAACTTGCTAACAGGAGAGTAAATCATCCTGAAACTGGATCTTCCAGCCCCAGGTGAGCTGTTGCAACTGATGCCACAAGGATCAGTAAAGAACCATCCTCACTGAAGTCTTGACCAAATTACAGATTCAAGAACAAAATAAGTGATTATTGCTTTAAGTCATTATGTTTTAGAGTGGTCTGCTACCTAGCAATAAATAACCAAAACAGCTAATGTTAGTCAGGCCTTAATTGAGGCACAGACTTCAGTAATAAAAGAGCAAATTCTACAGTCTCCTCAATATATTTTCCCCTTTGCTTTCTTTCACTAGTCTAAATCATCCCAGTTCCTTTAGCCTTCCTTTATATTACCTACTTATTTTTCATTGTTTTGATTACTCTTCTCTAAATCCCCTCTCAGGTTTTAAGACCCCAAGCTAGACACATTATGTTAATAAAGGCTTGATTAAAGTTTAGAGTAATTAGGGGATTAGTGTAATTCTTACATTTTATTATCTTATTTATAGAACCAATGGCAAGCTCTAAATTTTAACAGCAAGTGTTCAATTTAGAACTAAAACCTGACATCAAGTTTCTTCCAACTTCAACAGACTTTAATGTTTTTTATTTAAATTAAATATTGCCAACACCCAGAGAGTTATAAAGAAGACTACAATAAACACCCACCTAATCTCTCTTGTATTAACTCTTAAACTCATTATTTTTGCTATAGATGAAAAAATATAATAATAAATTATAGATATAATTGACTGGCCCTCCTCAATACTGCTCCCTCCCCCAGAAAAACCACTATTCTAAATTGGAAGTTCATCATTTCCATGAATGTTTTGTATTGTTATGACACATGTACATATGAATAAATATCTATATGATAAAAGCCTAAGCAACCATTATGGTGGAAAACCAGAATGACCAGACACTATGATGTGCACTGACCACCAGGGGGTGGCGGGAGCCTCTCCCACCTCTGCGGCAGCGCTAAGGATCAGCGAGCAGTTGGGTGGTAAGGAGCGAGGGGTCCTGGACTGCGAGAGGGATGTCCACCTGCACCAGGCCTCTAGTTATATGATATTGCTTTAAAATAACTTTATATAAATGGAATTCTTACATATCATTCTCCATCTTATTTTTAAAAATGTACCCATTTTAGCTCCTATATAATATTTTATTGTATGACTATAACCGTAATTAATTGAATCTACTGTTAGTGGATATTTTGGTAATATCCAGGCTTTTGCTGTTACAAGTCATGTTGCAGTGTACATTCTTGTACCTATCTTCTTGTGAGCACATGAAGTTTCCCCAGGGACTACATCTAGTAGAGTGTAAGGATACACACAGCCTTGACTTTAGTGTTTCTGCTATTTTGATTTCCATCAGCAGTGTTTAAAGTTCTTGTTCCTTCACATCCTTACCAAAAAGTGGGGTTATCAGACTTTCTAATTTTTGTCAATCTAATGAGTATGAAATGGAATTTAATGAATTTTGCATTTCTCTGATTACTAATGCTGTTGAGTATCATCTGTACATTCATATCCTTTGTCTATTTCTCTAAGATTTTTGCCTTTTTCTTATTGATTTGTAGGATTTCTATACAAATCTTATATATTAATTTTTTAAAAATTGTGTGTTGCAAATACTTTCCCCACACCCCATACATTGCATTTTAACTTTGTATGGTGTGTTTTAGTAATGTTTTAAAAAATTTAATGTTAAATTTATTAATCTTTTCCTTTATAATATGTGTTTTTCTTCTGTTCTTCTAAATGGATATATCCCTACCTAGAAATCATTAAGGTATCTTCTCTATTTTTTCTAAATGTTTTAAACATTTACTTTTCACATTTGGTCTTTGATATTTTTTCCTAATTTATTTTTAATATGATATGAAGTAGGAACATTTTTCTTTCTACCTGGATAATTTACTTCTCTTGATCATATTTTGTGAATATTACCCACTAATTTGTAACATCATCTCAGACATAAAGAACATTTCTATTTAGGTTATATCACTTTTGGTCCCCCCTCCCCCCATACGCTTATTCTATTTGTCTAGGCTTATAGCAAAATCATGTTATCTTACCATATATAATACTAGAGGCCCAGTGCATGAAATTCATGCACTCGTGGGACGGGGGTGGTCCCTCAGCTTGGCCTGAACCCTCTCACAATCTGGAACCCCTCGAGGGATGTCGGACTGCTGGTTTCAGCCCGATTCCCACAGGCCTGGATCAGGCTGAAACCAGCAGGCCAACATCCCCCAAGGATGTAGTAGTGTGGGAACTGGCAGGTAGCCGAGGCGCTGCTCCCACTCATGCTGGCCCCGCTGTGCCTGCCGCAGCTCGGTAGCGCTGCTACGGAAGTGGGAGAAGCTTGTGTCACCACAGCTGCGCTCCTTAGCCATGAGCCTGGCATCTGGCATCCGTGGGACAGCTGAGCGGCGCTCCTGCTGTGGGAGTGCACTGACCACCAGGGGGCAGCTCCTGCATTGAGTGTCTGCCCCCTGGTGGTCAGGGTGTGTCATAGCTACCAGCCGGTAGTCCGGTTGACTAGTCGCTTAGGCTTTTATATATAGATTAATTTGCTAGGGCTGTTCTAACAAAGTGTCACAAACTGAGTGACTGAAAACAACAGAAATTTATTTATTTTATCTTTAAAAATATATTTTTATTGATTTCAGAGAGGAGAGGAAAGGGAGAGAGAGAAACATCAATGATGAGAGAGAATTATTGGTCAGCTGCCTCCTTCCTGCATGCCCTCTATTGGGGACCAAGACTGCAACGTAAGCATGTGCCTGGGAATTGAACTGTGACCTCCTGGTTCATAGGTTGATGCTCAATCACTGAGCCACTTCAGCCAGGAAGAAATTTATTGTCTCACAGTTCTGGAGGCTAAAAGTCTGAAATCAAGATGTTAGCAGGGGCATGAGTGGGGGGTGGGGGTGCGGGGGGATAAGGACACATATGCAATTCCTTAATCAATAAAGAAATTAAAGAAAAAAGAAAAAAGAAAAAAGAAAAAAGAAAGACCTAGATGTTAGCAGGGCCCTGAGTCCTCTGAACACTGTAGGGGAATCCTTCCTTTCCTCTTCCTCGATACTGGTAGTTGCCGGCACTCTTTGGCATTCCTTGGCTTGTAACCACATAACTCCATTCTCTGCCTTGTTGCCACATGGCATCGTCACTAGGTGTGTCTGTGTCTCAATTCCCCTCTTCTTATAAGGGCATCAGTCACATTGGATTAGAGCCCACCCTGAGGACTTCATCTTACCCTGATGACATCTGCAAAGACCTAATTTTCAAGATCATATTCATAGGTACCAGGGATTAAGGCTTCAATATATATTTTGGGGAACACAATGCAACCTATAACAGTAAGTCACTTTACCTTTCTGTATATTAATTTTCTTTGGGCATAGTAATTGCATTATTCTCGGGGCTGTTGTAGTAGATTATTTCATATTATTAGTTAATAAAACATGGAAACTACCTAGAACTGTACCTGGCCTGCAATAAAAATTCGATATGTGTTAGCTAGTCAAATTACTTTTATCTAACCACTCTGTTGAACTCTGTTTTTGTTTTCAATAGTTTGTAGATTATTTTGAATATACTCTATAGGTAATCATGTTGTATAAAAAAGCAATTTTGTTTTGTTCTAATATTTACATATTTTATTATATTTTCTTATCTTATTATTGTAAGACCTCAAGGATAATATTGAATAGAAGCTGAGATAGTAGGATAGTAGTTATCGTATTTTGTGTGTGTTTTAAATGGGGGTTATTCTGTAATTTTATCATTACATATGATTATTGCTATAGGTTTATGATGATGTTATTTTTCAGGTTAGAAAGTTTATTTCTATTCATAATTTTAAAACAGTTTTAAAATTAAATTTTGAATGACTATTACATACTTTCACTGCATTTTTAAATATAGTTATATAAGCAGCAAATGAAAGTTCAGGCTTTAAGTTAGGAAGTTAGTGAGTATTAGTTTGGAATCAGACTGGGTTGGGAACACATGAAGAACCACAAATTATATTCAAATGGATGTTTGCCTTTATTGTTTTGCAGATGCAAAACATGGGATGTGGAGGAGTAACGTAAAGTTGGTAACAACAAGAATAACTTGATCAATATTAGTTAACAATAGAAACAAATAATCCTTTCAACATAATAGAAATAAAAAGACATACATTTTCCTTTGTTGTTTACAAAGTATGTACAGTTATTTTGTGAGCTTGAATGAAGCATCAGCATAAAAAGAAATCTCTTATAATGTCCACAACACTTTAACCCAGGAGGCAGTGTAATTCCAACTTCATGCTTTGACACAAAATCATCCTAAATAGCATGTGAAAATTCAATCTGTAATATGGTATAGATGCTCTGATGGATCAGTTTGTCCCCAATTGCTCAGGTTCTGTTTGAATCACTGGGAAGCTGGCCATTTTCTTTCCCTCTTCTCTCTTATAAGCAAATAATTTTTTATTGTTATTTGAAAGTTCTTGGAACTGGGATGGATCCTCTTTTTGGGATATGGACAAGGTAAAAACCTGGCTCAAACCCATATAAAACATTCTGAAATTTGTTTGCGATGAATGTTTGGACAGGCTTTGGAGCTGATGTATCTCTTCAGATGACTACTGGGTCCTGGCCTTGACCCTTACGCTTATCTTCTATTTATACCATCTGTGAGTAATCCCTTGTTGTTTACACCGCAGGGGTTGCTTCTTGATTCAACTCTACAGAGCAATAAAAGCAAAGGGGAAGCAAGGAGCTGATGGTGACTGGATTCATTTCAGAGTTTCTCTGAAGTGAGAAACACTGTTGTTTACATCGTTACTTCTGAGCTATTTATCTTAGTTGTTGGCAGCAGAGGTATTCATGATTGAAGGCTGTGAGTGCAAAAATCAAAAGGCAATTTGGGCATGTTTCTAGTCAGGTTTGGGACCGGCTTCAATAAGTCCCAATGGAAAAAAAGGAATATTTCTATCTGCTCAGCAACTTGCTTTTCAAGTTCTTAAAATGACCTACAAAAAAAGCATGCTCAGTAAAAGTTATAAATTATAATGAAAATTTCTTCCTTTCCACCTGTCCTTCCTCCCTCCTTTCGTTTTCCCTCTTCAGTCCTCCCTCTTTCCCACCAACTCTCATTTACTGAGTGTTCATTATATATTCCAGAGACAGATGAGGAGGACAAAGTACTTAGCAGAGTTTCAGTATGTAATAAGTACTCAATAAGTGATTAATCTCCCTACTGAGATCAGTGCAAGTTTTGGCGCCATTTGTTGTCACAGGCAGCAAGTACTGTATGAGGAGGCTTCATCTTGATGTCTTTTACTGGTCAGAGATGGTGTTTATGATAGCACAGTCCACTGGAAGGAAAAATGACAACAGCAACAATGAACACAATGGCTGTATGTAAAATCCAATTTCTAGTGACATTTCTGTAAGGACAGGGAAACAAAATCTCTCGGAAAGCCTTGATTCAAACATTGGGCTAATGAGGAATTTCGGTAATAGACGATTTGAACACTGTATAAAAGGTTAATGGGTTACTATTTAAATAACACATGCAAAGATTTCTTTTTCCAGTTTTAAGGACTGCTTTTTCTGAGTTCACACAAATTCCTTTTTATAACAGGTAGCCTGCCTTTCTCAGCTGCATACTGTCATTCCTAAACAATCCTCCAGCTAAAAATTTTAAGTGCTGTCACCCCAAATTGCTAAACAGAACTTTTTCTTTAATTTGTCCGTCACTCTTTCTGTCACTCCCCTTGCACTTTATGGTGAAGCATTGGTTTAACTGTCACATCTTGAGTTCCTTCACAATAAAAAGAGAGGGCCCAGTTTGACTCGTTGGTGGCCACAGAGGTCACCTACAGCTGCTCAGAGCTGTTTTGTTCTGAATGTTTGGGGGTGAATCATGCTGACAGAGTGCAAGTAAAGTACCAAAATCCTTACTCTGTGTAGATGAATGATCCCTCACCTAAAAACTGCTAATAAGTAGCAAAAACTGGAAAATGAAGAGGCGAAGGCTAGAGATGGATTTAAAATCTGGTCATCCCAACCCTTTATCATGACTGTACCTTAAGCAAATGGATTGCTGTAGTGCCGTGCTCAGCAGTGCTTCGTAGAGGCCAGTAAGCAGCGGCATTGGGATTTCATAACAGAAGAAATAAAGAACTTGCACCAAAAGGCTAATGATTAGATCTATCTAATGGGAGGAAAACATTTGGAGGGGAATAATTGACTCTGTTCACCAGCCTTTTTCTCTCTCTCTAAGCACAGAATTTCCGGGAGCAGTTTGTTGGTTTTTCTATGAGGGTTCTGCTTGGACCCCACATTTCAGGTTAAATGCTCAGGTAGGCCATTCTACCAGTTCCAGAGGGGAAGGAGAGGAGTCAAAGGTGGACTAGGATCCCAAGATGGGTCAGAGTAAATTTCGGCTCAATCTCTCCACTCTTGCCCTCAATTATTTCTGATTACTGCAGGCAGTCCTTGGGCGGAGGTAGGGGGAAAGGCAGAGGATTTCCTGTACTCCATGTTTCCACATTATCTCTTCCTGCTCCCATCAGGGCTGCTAGGCTTGGGAAGGGACTGTGACTCCACCACCACTGAGATGTTGCCATAGCTGCGCACCCAGGCCAGCGCCTCGGCCCCTGAAGGCGTGTGTCCCTTTCACTCGTGTCAGCCCTGGTACTAAGCCGCAAAACACAGTGGGCTGGTGGGCTCTATTTCTTACAGAGACTTGAACAATGCAGGGCTTTGTTCTATGTGCTCTTCAGGACAGGGGTCTTAGAGCTCTGATGTTGGCTTTCGACCCCAAGAAAGGTATGAGTATAGGTGGAGGACCACCCTGCTGCACTTTACCGTACTGTTCTAAAAATTACCCTCTTATCCAGCCCTTGCCGTGGGGCTGGGACTTAGTCCGCACGCCGCCCCCCCCCCCCACCTCGCCCCCTGCGCCTCCTCGATCATCCATCCACACCACCCTGCTCTCCATTGAGCTCGGTCTTCATCCTGAGGGACGATGGGGCGGCAAGCTGACGTCCAGCCCCACTGCCTGACAGATGGAGCCTAGACAGGTTCGATTTGCAGTGAGGACATGTCTCAGGGCCTTCACTCTCAGACCTCTGCAAAAATAATGGTCTCTCTCTCTCTCTCTCCCTCTTTCTCTCTCTCTCTCTCTCTCTCTCTCTAACTTGTTAAATGAACAACTTGATTTTTAAAGCAAAGCTCTTCAAGGAAATAATACTAGAAGTTTAGGAAGAGAAAACATTTTAAACACTTCATCTACTGATGATTTCAGTTCTTTCTTAGCATATGAGTTAAGTTTTGGAAATGTGAACAGGTTGACTTTTTCAGGGTCGTTAATGGGAGGATCAACATTTGGAGAGCACAAACCTGCGTCTGCACAAATTATTTTTGGGTAAGTGTAGGAGTTGGCACTATTAACTTTATGTTAGTCTTCTGGTGTGGAAATGTTCTATAACAGCAGACGACCTCTGCACCTCAACTTACATTTGCTTCCTGACTCAGGGACCCCCTCCACCCCCACCCCTAGTCCCGTGTCAGAAGCTAATATTTTTCTGACTGTCTTCATTTCCTTTCTCCTCCTCGAATTTTAGTTAAAGTCCATTTTGGCAACTTGTGCCCATAGTTTAAAAACACCTATATTGATGAGAGGCTCTACTCTAATATATAATTAATGACTCAGAACTCTGTGTCCAGGATGCTCTTGTAAGTGCCAGCAAACTGTTTTAATTTATATACTAGAGTCTTCATTTTGTTCTTAAACCTTTTGGACTTACATGGTACATTCATCAAGTCTGATTCTGAAAGTTCTTATA
Source organism: Myotis brandtii (assembly GCF_000412655.1). Lineage (NCBI taxonomy): Eukaryota > Metazoa > Chordata > Mammalia > Chiroptera > Vespertilionidae > Myotis > Myotis brandtii. The sequence goes on from NW_005371694.1 coordinate 531,986, forward strand.
TGGGCAATGTTCAGTGTGGGCTTAATAGATAACATTAATAAACTCACACTTAATAACAACAGTAAAAGCCATTTCCATCTGGATTTACTGGCAATAAAAAGAGACATTACAGAACGTTAGGAATTTGGTCAAGGCGCCGAATACTAATCTTAGCTTGTGGAATCTAGCTACTTGGGAAAACAAAGCAATCAAGGACAGGCTTTTGGTAAAAGCTTTGCACTGTGGATTACTAATTAATGTGTTAAATGTACTTTGTAATAAACTATATCCTAATGGATTAATTTTGATAGCTAAATTGGCACCATACCCCAGCATGGCTTCATTGACTCATTCTTTCAATTTTAGTTGCTAGATTTATTGGGTTAAACCACAATGAACCTATTATAGGCCTATTTTAACTTGTTTAGAAATCATAATTAATTAAAAAATATTGATGGAGATGGCAAAAATTATAGAAAAATTGGCAAAGTTACAAAAGAAAATAACAAGACTAGGTCTTTAAAAGGGGAAGTGGTATAATCAACTTTCAAGGTAAATAAGCAACATTCAGTTCAGGGGGAAAACATTTCAAAGGAACCAACTAGTGTTTTTCATTTAAGGAAACGTTGAAATTAATGCTATGGGTTATTATATGGATAAAAAGATGAAATGGTAAGTTAGGTAGACTAAAAATAGTCAAATGTTCTAGAAACAAGTGACAATAAATTAGAACTTACATCAACTTTGAGGTCAAAATTAGAAGTAGACATAAAAATTAAACATCTAGAAGACTGAGAAAACATTCTCTTTTGTGATATTTCTGAATCTAGAACTCTCAGCATTTTTTTCAAAAATTGAACATAAATCTCACCAGAACCCTTCAAAACACATAGAGAATAGCCTATCTCTTTAAAAAGCGAATTTTATCTCCCTAATCTTTGCCCCATTCTTAAGGAAATTGTATTTATTTTGATTTTCATAGGGCATGCCATTGTCAAAAGAGGGATTTTCAAGAGACATGCTGGAGTTAGGGTACAGCTTTGCTGCAAAAATCTGTAATTCATCACTTTTTTTGAGAATCCCTTACTCCCTACTCCCAAGTAACAATAATCTCACACACATATAAAACTTTATGTGTGGCAACGGGTTTTTGTTTTTCAATCTTATAATACTGTTCATTATTTTTAAAAATCTCACATGAAATAAGAATATATTTATTATGGGTATATGTGAATAAATTAAGTGAAAAAAATATGCCACTGATAACAATGGTGGCTTCAGTGGAAGAAATAAAGATTGGGGCATTTGTCAAAGTGCACTTTAGCCCACAAAGCACTTTCTCACACACACCATTTCATTTATCCTTAAAACAACCCTGTAACACTTATAAACTGCAGTTTGTGTAGGAAGCTCCTCTCCATTCATGTCACAAATAGTTGAGAACCCACTATATTTCAGCAACTTGGGACATATCAGTGAATAAAATCCCTGACCTCCTAAAGCTGGCACTCTAGGGGAGAGTACAGATAATAAGTAATAGATGTAAACGTAAGTAGATTATAGAGGATATTAAAGGTGATAATTACTGCAGAAAAAGAATAGGAGGTGAGGGATTATCTATGGGAATATCTGCGTAAAGATCCAAGATCACAGGCCTGTCAGTGCAAAGATCCTAAATCCAAGGAAATGCAAGGTAGCTGGTGTGGTTGGAGCAGAGAAAAGAAGAGATAAGGTCAGACAGATAACACAGACCATTGTAAAGTCTTGGATTCTTCCTTGAAGGGAGATGATGATCCTTTACAGGATTCTGAGCAGACGAGTGACACCATCTCACTTGGGTTTTAAGAGTTCCACCCAGCTGTTGGGTTGAGATAGAGTGTGAAGGACAAACCTATTAGGAAGCCGAGTCAGGAAGCCCAGGCAGTAATCCAGGAGAGGGGAGAGGTGGCCCAGGCCAAGGATAGTGCAATGGAAAGAGTGAGAAATGAACAAAATTTGAACATATTTTGAATGAAGAGCCAACAGAATTTACTGAGAAATTTGATGGGGGTAAGAGTAAGTCATAAGAAGAAGACTCCAAGTTTTTTTTGGCCTGAGCACCTAGAACAGTGATGGCGAACCTATGACATGCGTGTCAGAGGTGACACGCGAACTCTTTTTTTGGTTGATTTTTCTTTGTTAAATGGCATTTAAATATATAAAACAAATATCAAAAGTATAAATCTTTGTTTTACTATGGTTGCAAATATCAAAAAATTTCTATATGTGACACGGCACCAGAGTTAAGTTAGGGTTAGGTAAGAGTAAGTCATATGAAGAAGACTCCAAGTTTTTTTTTGGCCTGAGCACCTAGAAGAATGGAGTTGCATCAGCTGAAATGGGGAAAGGCTACAGGTAGATAGGTTTTAAGGAGAAGGTTAGGAGTTCAGAGGTGAACATGTATCTGGGTCAACTGTCAAGTTGGAAATTAGATGTGAATCTAGAGTTTGGGAGTGAAATCTAGAAGGGGTATATGCCTCTGGAAATTGCCAGCATGTTGATGATAGTTAAAGGCCTGAAATGGGTGAGACTGCCAAGGCGGTGAGAATGGAGAGAGATAAGGGCTAGGGACCCAAGCTCTCTTCCTGCTCCAGGCATGAAACACATACCTGTGAGACTGTAATTGTGAGAAAGTGCTAGGAAGAAAAACCTCATAGGTCTCTGAGGTGTAAGACTTTTAGAGCCAGCCTCTGGCAGAAAGTGGCACTTGCAAGGAAACCTGAAAGATAAGGAGGAAAATTTCACCTGAAAAAGGTCAAGAGGATCAGAGCAGAGCTATAGCAAGAGCAAGCGATCTGGGGCAGAGCGGGGCCTGGTGTGCTTGCTGAACAGAGCACAGGCAACTGTGATGACAACTCTGAGTGCCAGGGAAAAGGTGATGTGAGATGAGGTTGAAGAGGAAGGAAGGGGCCACATTAAGCAAGGGGTGCAGTCCCTGTGAGGATTTTGAATTTATGAGCAATGGGAAGCCATTCAAAATGCTAAGAAGTAAAGGACTATAAAATAATGGATTAAAATCCTTTAGCTGGAAAGAAGTTAATAATGAAGTGTTTCAAGGACAGTGTAATGGAAGTTTCTGCTTAAAATGCCTACTAAAGACACAGGAGAAAGCATGCTGAATGGCAAAGTTACAAAACAGACTTTTGAGATACAATTATTTAAACCCAAGCAAGATAGGATCGTGAATAATAGTTAATATTAGTCATTTTATTAAATTTTTTTTAAAACCCATGAAAGCTAGAGAATAATAATAGAAACCAGGTATGGTGTGCCTGGTGGTGTGGCCCTCAGATAGAGAGTTGCAAAAGCATTTTAAATTGGAAAGAAGAATAGAACCAGGCATGTAAAATAGTGATACAGAAAAGACCAGGTGGCTGGGCCCATTTGTCCTTTGTTGTAATGTTAGACCAGGTTATGGTTAATGAATTGTGACAAGCTGTTTTCTATTTACCCTGAAAGTCCAAAAAGAAAAAAAAAATAGTCCCTAGGAAAGATTTAGGAGAGGTAGAAGGAGGAATTTTTTGCATTATTATACATTACAGTGAATTTTGTAAGCTTGCCTTTTCTGAAGGTCTTTAGAAGCCACACAAACCGAAGGCTGACAGTGTTTAAAACAAGTAATTATGGTGAATCTTAGTATGTTTTGCTGCTTGGACTTATTAGTTATAATTACCCCAGACTAGGAAAGCATTCCAGGAAGATGGGAGTGAAGAGAGTTAGCATAGTTAACATAGATGAAAGAAGAAGTGATAATATGTGGAAGTTAGCAGTAATTTACAGGAAGTTACCTTGGGACATGGGGTAGCCATGAAAACAATAGTGTGTCATTCAGGGAATTCTTTGGGCTCTCCCTACATGATATGCATTTAAATCTCTAAGGCCGATTCCCATCTGCTTAAAAAATACACGTAAGGGGGAGGACTTGATTCTTCTAGTCCTGTTTTTGTGAAACTATATTGTGGACAGCTAAACTCGAATTAAAGCGAATGTCTTAAAAACCTTTTAAGAAATTTATGATTTCTTGGCAACCAAATACTAAGTAATCTTATAGCAATGTCTTAAAGAAAAATCATATTATCTCATTCACTCATTCATTCAAAATGGTAATTGAGCTCCTTTGTGTTAGGAGCAGGGCTAAACTCTTGATTGGTTCATGTCCTTATGGAATTTACTCTATTGGGGAAAACAAATAATAAACAAGGAAATGAGCAAATTTAATTTGTTCTAAGAAAGTAACATACCAGGTAGGGAGGTAGAAATAACAGGTTGGCTGGGACAGGGAGCCATCTGAGATTAGGGGTTTAGGGGTTTAGGGGAAATGCTGCATTTGAGCTGAGCCCTGAGAATGGGAGGCTTTTCATCTGAGGCATTAGATCATCCCAGTCACGTGTCCCGTACTAGGTCAATTGGCTTAAATTTAATTCTTTTTAAAAAAATCCCCCTTTATGTCAGTTTGTGACAACGTTTAGAAAGCCTAACAATCCTGCCATTAAAGTTATAGCCTCAGTTTACTTACAGGCATAATCCTTTATCAGCATCTATTTGCAGCTATTTTAATGCAATTGTAAACTTGGGGCCTACACCACCATAATTCCAGCACTGGCTTAATAGGAAAAGAATCATTTGCTAAATAAAATGTTCATAAACAATTTGCACATTCAACTGTAGGGGGAGTGTATAACAGGAAAAATTCCACAGCATAAAGTGAATTTCATGGTTCTTAGGCATTTGGAAACTTGGAAATATCATCAAAACATAAACATTGGTATATTACCAAGATTGTATATTATTCTATTTTATTAAATCATAAAAATCTCAACTTCTACCGCAATCAAGTTTTGAATGCTCAACATTTTTATGCCATTTAACTAGAACAGTTTTCTAGATACAAATAGATATATTAATTTCCATAAAAGTGTTATCTCCTTACAGTATATTTAATCCAGATCCAGTTTCTATTTCCACTAAAATAATTGCTTATAATACATCGACTCGATTTTATATGATTAATTAGAACAGTGTATGGAAAAAAATAGGTTTGCAGGTAATATTGAAATTAAATATGTTAATCTGTACCTCTGTGTGCACATTTTATATGAGCTTTAATTTGCCAAATAAATTATAGTTCTGTGTTTATAAGGTGCCCTTGAAAGAATGTCCTATTTTTGAGCACTAATACCATGGGGAAACAAATATACAAAGCTTTTAGCTATAGGCTACACTGGCATAAATTAAGGCAAGAGTGGTTGGTTGGTAAGTAGAGCTATGGTATCCTTAGCTTTTTAAACACTCTGAATTGTTAACACATTTTTTTAGTGTGGTTACTAATATTAAGATAATAAATAATATTTAGTTTCAATATCGCACCCTTCAGCCAGGGCATAAATTCATTTTGAATGCTGTGTTGAATTAATGTATAATAAACATACTGCAGTTTGCTATCAGGAATTCTCGATGAAATGCAGGAAGTTGGTTCTTTGCTTATGCATTAGTACTGCCAGGCTTGCTCTGTTTAATTTTAGCTATTTATAAAATTGCTCTACTGACAGTCCTCTTTATTTTAACGTGATTGTTTAAGGTGAACCAGAGATGGCATGGTGTATTTCCTGAAGTAGGTGATAAGTGCTGATGTAGGAATACGGGTCCTTAGCAAAAATCCCCTCCACCATTAGCCAGCCTCCTGCAATCAGGACACCCAGCTGCCTGCCTGAGTGAATGGTGGTGTTCTCCATATGGCAGGGGCCTGCAAAGTCACTGTGTACCAGGAGCTGCTGAAGCGCTCAGAAGGGAGTTGGGTCGCAGAGATATTATAAAAACAACGTTGCTGATGGAAGTAAAATCTGATAGCAGTTGCAGCAATTGCCACCTACTTTCGAGACAAATGACAACTGTATTTAAAATGTTATTGTCTAATAGGTTGGTTCCTTTTTATGATATTTATTTAAATACCAACTCACAGGACTTTTAGCATAAATGAGGTCCTGGGTCTTGAATCCTGACAAAGTAGTGACTTGAATTCCCCAGTAGCAACCAGGTTTGCAACTAAAGGAGACATCAAGGGAGACTTCAAAGAGGGGAAAGCTAGTATTATCCTGTATCAGTCACCTTGGGCTGCCATAACAAAACACTCCAGACTGGGTGGTTTCAACAACAGAAAGTTATTTTATCACATTTCTGGAGGCTAAAAGTCCAAGATTAGGTTATCAGGATGGCCAGGTTCTGGTGGGAACTCTCTGGTGTTCACATGGCTGTTGTAATATTGTGATTTATAATAAGAAATATATATTTGGTCCTCATCCCAGTGTCTGGCACAGAGCTCCTAAAAATCCTTGGAATTTTCCAAGTGAGGACAGCAACAGTGGTGTCTCTTGTTATGTTAATAAGGTGACTTTTGGACTCCATGGAAGGGTGGGGGCTGGTTGCCTTTCGGAGCCAACCTTGGGTAAGAGATTGAAATTTTCAATGCCATCCCCTAATTTTTCTTAGGAGGGGAGAGAGTTTTGAGGTTGAATCAGTGACCTGATGGCCAATAACTTAGGCAATCGTGACTATAATGAAGCCTCCGTAAAAACCCAAAAGGACAGCTGGTGGGCCCCTTGTTTCAGAGAGCTTCCCATGGGGGGAACCAGAATGCTCCCACATGCCACTGGCTGGGCTCCAAGCTCCAAAAGGACAGAAGCTTCTTCATTAGCTGTTGATTTGTACTCCTTAGTATCCTTTGTAATAACTCAGTAATCCAGTGAGTAGCCTCAGGGGAACCCTGAGTTCTGTGGCCTGTTCTAGAAAATTAACAGAATCCAAGGAGGGGGTGCGGGAATCTCTGATTTCTAACCACTCTCAGAAGTACTCGTAACAACCTGGACTTGCCATTGGCATTCTGGGTTGGAGGGAGTCATTGGAACCTCAAATCTGTAGCAGGAAGCTCAGAAGCTAAGGTTAATAACCTGGGCTAGTGACTGCATCTGAAGTGGAGAGCAGTCTTGTGGGACTGAGCCCATTACCTGTGGAATCTGATTCTATCTCCTGGTAGATAATGTCAGAATTGAGTTGAAAGCTCAGACTTGCGGGTGGTGTCTCAGAATTGTTTGTTAGTGTGGGGAAGCCTACACACACACCACACACACAACACACACACACACACACACACACACACACCCCATACTTTGGAAATGGGTCCAGGAACCTTTTCAGTTGCCACCTTGCTGATTTCCCACTAGCAAAGAGAGTGAGCATGCTCTGGTGTCTCTTCTTATAAGGACACTAATCCTATTGGATCATGGTTCTAACCTTATGACTTCATTTAACCGTAATTACTTCCATAAAGGCCCCATCTCCAAATACAGTCACAAAAGAGGGTTAGGACTTCAGCATATGAATTTTGGGGATACACAATTCAGTTCATAGCATGCTCTAAGTTATTGAATATGGTTAGGGATTTATAATTATTTTTGTACAAAAGACCCCTTTGGCAGTTTCATAAAGCCTATAGATTCCCTCTCACAATAAAGTTATTAAATGCATAAAGTAAATTACATAGGATTATGAAAGAAACCAATTATATGAAAAGGCAGTTAGCAAAATATTAAAACATTGTAATTTAGAAATACATGAGTTTCTTTATTATTAACACATTAAATAACATGCTCTAGTAGTTTGTCTTTTAACTACCCTAATTTTGATATAGTGATGAGTAAAATTTTGATATAGTGATTACCCCTATTTTGAAATATTTGCAGTAGCTGTAATATAATTTGAACATGTTAGTGATTTTTATTGATGACAAAATCACAGGACTGCTAATACTACTGTGATTGGTTCCTGACATTTATAATGGAAGGAAATGCAATATTTTAATTAGAGTTTATGTAAATAAAAGTATAATTTTTACTCTTAGCCAAATTAAAAGACTTTCTTAATTCTATACATGGGCTACAAGTTAAGAATCCTGGATAGGTCACTTTTTGTTTGTTTGTTTTGTTTTTAAATTTAAATTCTTTAGTGTTTAAAATATTACATGAGTCTCCTTTTTTCCCCCATTGACCGCTCCTCAGCTGCTCCCACCCCAGCACATGCCCTCACCCCTCTACTGTCTGTGTCCATTGGTTATGCTCATATGCATTCGTGCAAGTCCTTTGGTTGATCTCTTACCCTCTCCCCCCTTCCCTCATAGGTTGTGGATAGGTCACTTTTTAAAATGTGTTGGAAATTTAAAAAACTGTTTTTATATTAGCAATGCTTATGATCATTAAAAATATGTCAGCTGTTATTATACTTAATAACAAAGAATTATTAATACTTTTTGTTACAGTGGAGTTTGTTTGAAAGACTTTAAAACATTGTAGGTTTCAGCTAAGGCTTAAAGGGCTATAATTGGTGTAAGGTAAGGTTCAAATGGTAAAATGATTTTAATAAGTAACTCCACTTATATGGGGATTATTACAACATGAGAATACGTTTTTAAAATCACTTGCTAAATACGTACTTCCTTTTTGTAGCTGACTGATTTAGGAAAGCTATATATTTTGTAGGCATTACTAAAATTCCCATCAAAGAAAAAATAAATCTGGGCTCACACTATATGAAATAGTCCACCTATGCTTTTATTTCACAGTAGTTTCTGAGCTTGGTCCTTTCAGAAAAGGAAAATATGTAAGTCAAAAGCAAAATTGTTTTTCTTACTAGAAACAAAAGACTGCTTCCCGAAAGCAGTGGAAAAAAATTTTACAACAGGATTCATAAAATCAAGAGTTGATTTTATAAAATAAAACAAACATCTCCTCTTAAATTAGACAATTTAAGAGGAAGCAGTATCTTTTTTTTTTTAATCCTCATCCAAAACTATGTATTTATTGATTTTAGAGAAGAAGGGAGAGGGAGAGGGAGAGATAGAAACATCGATGATGAGAGGGAATCATTGATTGGCTGCCTCCTACACGCCCCACACTGGGGATCGAGCCCACAACCCAGGCATATGCCCTGACTGGGAATTGAACCATGACCTCATGGTTCATAGGTCCGTGCTCAACCACTGAGCAACACCAGCCATGCTCTATGCAGTACTTTATATTCTGGTGAGTATTTTGTAATTACCAATTTGTACTTCTTTCTTTTTTTGTTTTGTTATTCTTCACCTGAAGATATTTTTCCATTGATTTTTAGAGAGCATGGGAGGGAGGGACACACACACACACACACACAGAAACATCCATGTGAGAGAGACACATTGATTGGTTGTCTCCTGCATTTGTCCCAACCAGGGCTGGGGATCAAGCCTGCAACCGAGGTACATGCTCTTGACTGGAATTGAACCTGGGACCCTTCAGTCCATGGGCTGATGCTCTTTCCACTGAGCTAAATTGACTAGAGCCAATTTGTACTTCTTAATCTTTCACCTTTTTCACCCAGTCCCCTAACCCTCTTCCCCTCTGACAACCATCAGTCTGTTCTTGGTATCTATGAGTCTGTTTATTTTGTTCTTTAGATTCCACACATAAGTGGTATCATGCAATATTTGTCTTTGTCTGACTTATTTCACTTGGCATAATATCCTCTAGGTCCATCCATATTATTGCAAATGTAAGATTTCCTTCTTTTTTATGGCTAAGTGGATAAGTGATATTCCACTATATGTATATACTAGTGGCCCAGTGCACAAAATTTGTGCATGGGGGGGAGAGATGGGGGTGGTCCCTCAGCCTGGCCTGCACCCTCTCCAATCTGGGACCCCTTGAGGGATGTCCAACTGCCAGTTTAGGCCCAATCCCTGTGCCTGGCCAGTCTGGGTGAGCGGCTGATTGCTGTTTGCAGGCTGTCCAAGCCCCCCAGCGGGGACCCTCACCCCATGGGGGCCTGGCCAGCCTAGGTGAGGGGCTGAGGGCCATTCTCAGGCTGGCCACACCTCCTTCAGTGTGTGGGTCCCTGCTGGGGTGCCTGGCCAGTCTGGGTGAGGGGCTGATGGCTGTTTGCAGGCTGGCCACACCCCCCAGCGTGGACCCTCACCCCATGGGGGCATGGCTAGCCTGGGTAAGGGGCTGAGGGCCATTTTCAGGCTGGCCATATCCCCCAGTGGGGACCCTCACCCCGATGATGGCATGGCCAGCCTGGGTGAGGGCTGAGGGCCATTTGCAGGACCCTCTCTCAGCAGCTGGCCTTGGTGACCCAAGCCTCCCATGCCAACAGGCCTCTCCTTCAGCCCCCAGCCAGGGCGGGAGGGAAGCTTGGGTTGCCGCACTCTGGCCTGCTCCGTGGCTGCCGCCCACAGGCCCCTCCTTTGGCGCCGGCTCAGGCAGGAGGGAAGCTTGGCTTCCTTTGTCGCCTGGGCAACCCAAGCCTCCTGCCTGCTCTGGCTGGCTCGGTGGCTGCTGCCATCTTTGTCCAACTAATTTGCATACTCACTCCTGATTGGCTGGTGGACGTGGCTTGTGGGCATCGTGAAGGGATGGTTAATTTGCATGTTTCTCTTTTATTAGTGTGTGTGTGTGTGTATGTGTGTGTGTGTGTGTGTATAATTAGAGGCCCAGTGCATGAAATTTGTGCACGGAGGGCGGGGGTTCCCTCACCCTAGCCTGCACCCTCTCCAATCTGGGACCCCTTGGGGGATGTCTGACTGCTGGTTTAGGCCCGATCCTGGGGATCGGGCCTAAACTGGGTGTCGGACATCCCTCTCACATTCCTGAACTGCTGGTTGCTCGCCTGCCTGCCTGGTTGCCCCTAACTGCCCCCCCCCGCCCCCTGCAGGCCTGGTTGCCCCACGCAGCCTGCTGTTCAGTCATTTGGTCGTCACTCACTAGCCCCCCTGCTGACCTAGTCACCCCACACAGGCTGCTTGTTTAGTCATTTGCTCATCCCTCACTACCCCCCCTGCCGGCCTAGTCGTAGGCAGCCATCTTGTGAGGGTGTAAGGGTTAATTTGCATATCACCTCTTTATTATATAGGATAATGTTTTCAATAGTTCTATGGGAGTATGTATGCAGGTCTGGGTTTCTTTTTTAATGCAGGTCATTATCTGAGCATATTGATATGGCCTTCACAGTGTCCTTCACAGTGCATATACACTAGCCTTGTCATTCAGAATGTGAGTTTTGGAGTCTTTCTGCCTGGTTTGAATCCTTGCTCCTTCATGTACTTGCTCTAGGATCTTGGCCAAAATTCTTAATGTGCCTGTCTCTTAGCTTCTTCACCTGTAAAATGTGATAACAATAGTATCCACCTCAAAGTTCTTGTGGAGACGTAGTGAGATAATCTATCTAAACTGCATAGAATAGTCCTTGATACATAGTAAGCATTTAATAAATGATAGGTATTATGATTATTATTGTTTATTCTTTCCTTAGTGTACTAGTATGACAAGTGTTTCTTGAACTTGCTCTTATAGATTATTTTGGGTTAATGTTCACAATTAATACTTGCTAATCCTGATGCCATCTATTGCCCTGTCCAGGCTCTGATATTTTGGTTTCAGGGTGAACTGTTTTTGCAAGTTTTATATCAATGTGATCTGGTCCATTCCATAAAGCTCTGCCTAATATCCTGGTTAAGACTCAGCTTTTCACCTTTAGTCTTAACAGAAGCAGACAGAGATGGGCCTCATATCTTTGTTGAAATTCTGCATTATGCAATTTGAAGTTTGATTGACCTTCAAGCTGACAAAGTAAAACAAACAGTTTTATAAATGAAAATGGCTAATCTGAAATAGATCACAGCTAAGAACTTCATTTTTTATTCATTCTCTTCATACAAGGTTGATATCATGCAAGTGAACATCTAATATTGTTCTTCATTGTGGGGCGCACTGAAGATGCAGTTAGAGGAAATTAAGGACACAATGGAGTGGCAGAAACCAGAGAATATGTCTATAGTCCCTTATTTCAGAGCGTTAGTATATTTAAATGTAATAAACATACATTATTTATATTTAATTATGTCTAATTTAAACATAGTTACTAAAATGTTACTTTTGGGTCCTTTTTCTTAGAAATCAACTTAAACTGGCAGTTTTAACTGGTTTTATATGTGGCAGAGCATCTCATACTTCAGGAAAACTGCATGAAGGTGTATCTGATTAGTTGCTTCAAACTCATATCTTTTGTTTTTAATATATTTTTATTGATTTGAGAGAGGAAGGGGAGGGAGAGAGAGAAATATCAATGATGAGAGAGAATCATTGATTGGCTGCCTCCTGCACACCCCACACTGAGGACTGAGCCCACAACCTGGGCATGTGCCCTGACCAGGAATCGAACCATGACCTCCTGGTTCATAGGTCAATGCTCAACCACTGAGCCACAATGGTCAGGCCAAATTCATATCTTTTAAAGAGCACTCTATAGCAATTTCAATTTGTTCAGGAAAGAAAATCTATTAATTAAGAGCCCAAATATTTACCAGAGAAAATGTAGTGAAAGAAAAGATACAATTTTGCAATAGCATGGGAAATACATCATAAGATCTAAGCATCTCCTCACCACTTGCCTGACACCTAAGTCTAGTGCCTTTGCACAAGGAGAAGTCTTAAGACTTTAAGGGCCCATTCCCATAATTCTCGAGCAGTATGAGCAACTAACTGTTGTTCTGGTTCTGAAGCTCAGGTTCAAGGTAGACCATGGACCAGGCTGTGTTAGTGGAGGAAAGGCTGAGGGTGATAAGTAAGCATTGTGCTTTTGCCTAATTAGACTACTGAACTGTGTAATCATATTATATGTGGTGCAACACCGAGATTGATGGTCTAGAAAAAGTGGTCCCCTGCACATTTCCAGAGCGCGGTTTACACACACACACACACACACACACGCACACACACACGCACACACACACACACACACATGCACGCACAGAAAGCTGAGCTTGGAGGAGGGCAGTTGAACCTTATAAAAGTCTGACGAGAATCTCTCTCAAACTCATGTTATCTTCTTGGTTCTTGAGTTATGGACACAGAAACTCCAACTGTCCTGGGAAACATTGTTTATCTCTTTGTACTATTTTTCTTTGGTATATCTTAGAAAAGTAACTCTTTCTGATTTACCCAAGTGGTGCTCATGCCTAATTTTTCAATCAAGCTGACCATACCAACATTTTATTATTATATTTTAATGACTTTACATATAATACTTGATTAATAAAAGTGATCACACACAGTTTAAGGAAAAATATGTTATGTTGAAATGATGCACCATTTAATTTGGCACTATTAAAAGCACATCTAAATAAATTAAATCCCCAAATGCATGACAACTAAAAAAATAGGGGGAAATTCTCGCAGTGATTCTAATATAGAGATGTATTCAGTTACTAACCTAAATTAGTAAAAGAAGTCCTACCTTCTTATATACTCTTGGTGTCCTTGAAACACTGAGTTCCTGTGATGTGTTGTTTTTTTCTTTCAGTTTTTGTGTTAACTTTCCAAAAGGGAGACAACCAAAATATCATCACTGATTTAAATCTCTCTGGAGACACCCAGCACCACTGCTGGTCTCTTCCCTCTGATTCTCCTCTGCAGAAATTCAGTGTCCAGATGTTTCAGAATCCAGATGGCCTATGAATCCTCTATCACCCAGAAAGGAAGAAAATGTGCATGAAAGTGGAACATTGAAAAGAAAAAAAAGTGATTTAGCATTGGCGATGTAATGGCAACATACAGGGCTCAAGGAAAAGCTTCTTTTCCTAAAGCAGCAACTTAATAAAATGCATGTTATCTCTACAAAATGCTCTATCAGCAAGCCAGATTTTCAGCCTTGCTTCTTCTTTCCATCACCATTAAAGGCTTGCAGAGATCCACACTGTTTAAAGGGCAGACAGCATGGAAGAACTATCATGTACAATTTAAAGTAGCAGCTAAAATTGGAATGGTCACAAGAAAGCCTGTTTCTTTGCAATTAAATTGACAAGCTGTCTATGATTACCCCAGGGAACTTGGCAGCTGAGTGATAAAAAGACTGCAGAGTGTTGAAAGGTCTAACACAACTTACTAGGTGGACAAAGACCACATCTGCTTAATATACTGATTGGGAGAGTTGTGCAATGTACTTGGCTAAATTAGCTGAGGAGGGATACTAGTGATACTTTTCCCTCTCTAAGACCCTCTGCTCAGAACCCATTTTAGAAACTACCCACAAAAAGTTGAAAGCATGCACTGAAAAATAGTTTACCATTATACCTGATGTTATTTAGCATGAACCTACTATTACAAACCACCAAAAGAACTGAGCAAAAGTTTAGAAAGAAATAAAAATTAAAAACCCATACTTCCTATAATAACTGGGTACCCGAGAGAAGATTTATAGTGATATCAACAACTAAAGAGTTGAAAGAACATGGATGATTTAATGCAAAATATTAGGCAAGAATTACTTGGTATTTTTATCATTGGGGGGTCCGTTGAGTTGGGCAAGGCTGAAGCTTAGGCTATAAAGGAGAACATAACAACTAGATTTTAGGTGGCAGCAATTTGTTTAGACTAACATACCCATTACAGCAATGCATTCTTAATGTTAGTGCATTCTTTCAAAAGGGCAAATGCACCTAAAAATATAAAGGTTTCTTCTGATACATTTCATAGATATCAATAACACTCTATACTGTGCCTACTCGCTTCTCTGTTCTTTCTGAAGGCTGAGGATCATTTATTTCAACAAACCTGGAAAATGATTGGTGACTATTTGCAAAGTACAATTATCTTATACCATATTTCTGAAGCAGAAATATACTACCTTGGCATTCACTCAGAACCAGAAGTTTTCCTACAGCTGGCCAGTGTTGGCTGGTCTTTGAGACGGTGGGGGTACTTCAACAAAATTGTCCAAAGCTCAAAGACATTCAAATTCTCAATGACTTCAGCACTTGATAAAGATCCCTCAGTAGTATGTTTGGATTAATGAAACAAGAATAACTAATATTGATATAGAACATTACATTTTATAGTGATTTTATATCCAAAGTCACCTATTTCCTTCCCCATAACAACCCCACAGATTAGATTTTGTTGCTCCCATTTTAAAGATGAAGGAAGGGACGCCCAGAAAGATTGAGCAACTTGCCCAAGGTCACGTAGTAATTGGCGGGACTCAGTCTCTGTGCACTACAGTCAAAGGAAGATTGAGAATAGGGTCTGACATGGAGCATAGCATGGCTGTTTAAAAAAAGTCCTTCATTTGCAAAACCTAAGTCAACACATTTGTGTAAATTGAACATTCAAACTTCCCTTTTGGGATAAATGGATGAGATGATGCACGTCTGCAGATGCCTTTCAGCCAGACTCCTAAGAATCTGAATCTAATTATTGAGGAATAAAATACGTGTACTCTTTCCTCCCATCATGTTGAAGGTTATACACTTATGTACTCATTACTTGCTTTTTCTTAGAAAATGTGCATGTGGTAAGAGGGCTGCTACAACATTACATTTTCCAAATGTCCCTGCTGCTACCAGCTAGTACAATGCCCTGTACAAAAGTAGGATGGAATAAATGCTTTTTGATGCTAATTATGATTTCTGACAGATAGCAACTGAATCTTGCTCCAAAACAATGGTTTTAGATTCATCCAACTCTTGATTATCCATGAAAATAGGGACCAGGAATAACCTGGATAACTGAAATCCACAGACAAAATACAAACCTCATTTTACAAATAGCTTCCATCTCCTCTCTCAGCAAACCTTTAACTATTGGCTAATAACATAATTAGGCTGACTGGCCTGAGGTTTATGTTTCCCTGCCCCCTGCACTGGTTGAGGTACTGCTGAGTGGAAAAAGATTTTACAATAGGATTAATAAAATTGAGTTGATTTTATAAAATAAAACAAACATCTCTTTGTTTTATTTTGACAGTTGTGATATATGCATGTGGGCACTTAATAAATGCTTTTCAATGAGAGGCATATATGATAACAATATATTGTTCATTCCACTCTTCCTCACCTGTTTCTGACCCAGATCCCAATTTCTGGGTTGCTCAGATGCCTTCGTAACTGCTTGTGTATTAAAGCATTACTTAGTATTTATCTGTGCATTTATTATAAACCGGCAAATAAACTTCCAGTAGTAAGGACAGAACACCCTTTGAAAATATAGCATAGTGTGAGATTAAGATCCAGAAAGATATCTTTAATTATAGTAACATTGGGTATTTTGACAGCCTACTTGATACATTTACAAATATGCTACCTCTTTGCCCAAAGGAAATATACTGAGATATGGAGATATGAAAATGATTTGAGATCTTTATTTTACAACAGTGTTATGCTGTAAATACAGGGTAGTTGCATGCATTGGAGTGTCGGGCAATGCCTTCTAGAATTGGGAACCTTAACCCAATCAGCACTGGTTCTTTACCCAATATCCATTTTTCCTTCCTTCCTTACCAAGATAATTTGGATTTGTTTTGGACAGCTGTGTCTTTTACAACTAATGACATGTAACCTTTGATATGCAAGCAAAACTCTACTGGGTGAGGCTCTTGGCAAGCTATAAAAAAGGACAAACTCAGCTGACCACACCTTAGCCCTTCCTTCTTTCTGCTTAAAATGCAGACACAAATGACTTGGGTAAAATATCTCTTTGTTTTATTTACCATAAGATACTAAAGGGGCCATCTTGTCACTATAAGAAAAAAAACAAAACACATGTTAAGGATGACAGAGGAAAGACAGAGGAAATTGAGTTGTAGAATTGTAGAGCCCCTGGTCTGCCTCCTCCTAAGTCAGTGGTTCTCAACCTTCCTAATGCTGCGACCCTTTAATACAGTTCCTCATGTTGTGGTGACCCCCAACCATAAAATTATTTTTGTTGCTACTTCATAACTGTAATTTTGCTACTGTTATGAATCGTAATGTAAATATCTGATATGCAGGATGGTCTTAGGTGACCCCTGTAAAAGGAACGTTCAACCCTCAAAGGGGTTGCAACCCACAGGTTGAGAACCGCTGTCCTAAGTGAAAAAAACAAATTCCTATTTGGTTAAGCCAGTCAAGTAGGTTTCTGTTACATACCGGTGAAAGCAATAGAATCTGATACAACAGGTTTGTTAGAGGATAGTTGCTAGGAATGTAGGTTCCTGGTACACTTTGTCAATCCCTGCATTGTGGCACACTCCAGCCACAGTTTCTCCTGGCTACTGGTCATTCGTGTGTTGGTCAATCCTCTTAGGCTGCAGTAATGTTTATATTGCCATTCATAAAGTCCAAGAACTTCCATCAAGTCCCAATTTCCTGATAACTTTTATATTTGGTTTCTTAGGCCAATTTCTCAACAGCATCTCAAGTCATCGTAAAACTTGTAATTTAATATCCAGAGTTAAACGTATATACGAAGTTGTATACATACATATACTTAATATAGTTTTCATATATACAGCAATCTTAAGTCAACCCATACAGGTCAATGCTGGAAGGTGTTTCCTGGGATGTTTTTTTAAAACTGAAACTTTATGAAAAGATTTGTCTAAGGGATAATCTAGAATTAAATTGTGATTGCCAACAGACTATTGGAACTATAAATAATGAAACTTACTAATACATGTGGGAAATGGGGAATTATAAAATGATGTATATGGTTGGAAAAAGACCATCATGAAGTTAATAAGGAGATCATGAATTACATTATCATACAACTAGAGGCCCGGTGCACGGATTCATGCACCGGTGGGGTCCCTCGGCCTGGCCTGTGGGGATCGGGCCGAAACCCGCAGTCTGACATCCTCCAAGGGGTCCCAGATTGCAAGAGGGTGCAGGCCAGGCTGAGGGTTCCCACCAATGCACGAATCCATGCACCAGGCCTCTAGTATCCATATAAAATCTTTGGTTAATCTCTTCCCACCCTCCTCCCACCCGCTTCTCTAGGATTCATCAGTCTGTTCCATGTTTCCATGCCTGTGCATTGAGCGTCTACCCCCTGGTGGTCAGTGTGCATCATAGCTACTAGTCAAACGGTCCAACAGTCACTTAGGCTTTTTACATATATAGATTTTTCCCCATTGTTTTTCTTCTTAACAATTCCTGAGTTTTGAGACTGGGCTAAGCGCTTGTAGCACTTATCACATTACATTACATAAACATTATCTCTGTACCTGTAGTTATCACTCTTCCCCCTTCCCCTCAGGTGGCTATAAATTCCTAGGGGGCTGGGACATATGTATTCACCAGTTTCCTCAGTGTCTGTTACATGGTGGGTACTCAGTTCATATTGATTGAACTGGATATAGTGAAAAGGAAAAGAGCAGGAGTAAGGAATTTAGAATCGCAGGCTCTTCTTCTTTTTTTTAGTCCTCACCCGAAGATATTTTTCCTTTGATTTTTAGAGAGAGTGGAAGAGAGAGGGAAAGACAGAGAGAAATATTGATGTGAGAGAAATACATCGATTGCCTCCTGCATGAGCCCCAAACAGGGCCAGGGCCAGGGAGGAGCCTGCAACTGAGTATGTGCCCTTGACCAGATTCAAACCTGGAACACTTTGGTCCACAGGCTGACTCTCTATCCTCTGAGCCAAATCGGATAGGGTGCAGGCTCTTCTTTTTAATTCCTTTGCTTATGGCTTTCCAGCTAAAGAGAAGGGTAGACTAAATAAAAATAAGGCAGATGCAGGAGTTTGGACAGGTTTTTTTTAGGGGTTTTTAAATAGAATCTGGAAAATCCTGAACAAACCAAAAAAGATAAATAAGTTGTGTTTTTTATCTTGGGAGGAGTGTAGACAACAAAAATATTATTACAAATAATTAATAACCAGTGAGGAACCAATGTCACCTCAATAAATTAAATTAAAAACAAAGTAACCAGTGGGGGAAAATTCCTGTTTAAAATGTCTATATACCTATAAATTATGCTTTAAATGGCTTATGGGTATCCTATTAAATATTTCCTCCTTTAGTTTATATGCTAATTTTTAATTAATTTCTATTTTAATAAAACAAAACTTTCTGTTTCTATAAGAAAAGTTGAATTGAATGGGAAAACATACAATAGTTGTAGCTAATTATGACTAAATAAACGTGCAGTTTGGACCACGGGATCACAATAAAGACATTATTGTTCACTAAAGATGGTATGAGTATTTTCACTTGTCAGAATACCAACAACCTCTGCCTGTTGCTCTGTGTAAGGAGAGCTCTCCTTCAACAACTGTCAAAGTTTCTAAGAATCAGGCGCTGGTCTGTAGTCACTAGCAGTTAACCAAAGTATCCAGGCAACCAGAGGAGCAGTACATTTCCTACCCACAAGGAACTCAGCTAGATTCCTGGCCTCATAAGGACAGCTCTGGAAGGCGATGAAGAGCCATAAAGTATCCCAGAACCCAGGGTTTCAGAAACACTGCTGCCAAGTTCATCTACTTAGAGTGTTAGGCCTTTGCCTAAACTGGTCAGTCCTTTAAAAGAAGAGAGAGAGAGAGAGAAAGGAAAAAACCCACAAAAAACCCCAAGCAGTTGGCTATCAGACTTTACCTACTTTTCCAACAATGTTAGCCAGGAATAATTAGAACAAAGCATGACTGTTGAATTGACTTTCAAGACTGACCAAATTGAAATACATTTTTTAAAAAATTACATTTGGGTAGCCCAGACATTTCCAAAATGTCCAATTTCAAGGGACAATGAGAATCATTCATTTCCTACATGAGAGCTAATAAGCTGAGGAACGCTGTAGAATACATTCTTATTTTGTACAGTAGGGCGATTTGAAACAGGCAACAGCAAAGAACTCTGTGGGCTCCTCTTCAGGGCCCTTCCTTAAGGAACAGTTTCAAATCCTACCCAGGAAAGCGGTGTGACCCTGAGCACGCACAGATGGAAATCAGAAAGCCTGAAATGTCTCTCCCTGGTATTGAGCGGCTGGGTGACCTTGGACAGCGAGGCCTCTTCATCGAAGGCCTGACTGGTCCCAGGACAGTCTCCAGCAGATGGAGCACCCTTGATGTGGGTCAGGCCCTGGCTTCTCGTCATGCTCCTGGGATGAAACTCTCCCAGCTGCCTCCATTTCACCTGACTGCCCTCATTCCCTGGTAGCTCAGCTCTTCCACCCATTCATTCTCATGAGGCAGTCTGTCACCCTTTCTTCCTCAGCAGCATTGCACAGAAAGAATCTTTTGAATACCAGTTCTTATAGTCTCCTATCTACAAACATGCCATGGACTTGTCCTTTCTTCTCTTTATCTAACTTTGACCCCATATTTGGTGCATCTTAAAAACCACTTACTTTGTCTCCACAGTTCTTATTTTGTCAGATTATTATTATTATTATTATTATTTTTACACAGCCTCTGCCCTTCCCATGTTTCCCTATTTCTATCTGGCTCCTGATTCTTTGAAACTCATTTTATCACCTGGATTTATCATTCTAATTTTTCCCATGTTCTGTTCATTGTTAGCTCATTCTCTTGGTTTCCCTGTGCTTTCTGAAATGTTGCTGTTTGAGTCCTTTTCCAGTTTCCTTTCTTTGGTCTCTTTAGATCTGGAGGTGGGCAGAAACCACTGGTTTGGGAATGGGGGGACCTGGAGTGTGGGGATAGAGTTGGCCATGTGAAGGTGCGCAGTCATTTAACTACTCTCAATCTCCATTTCTTCCCATGTAAAGTGAAAAGATTCCATCTGGCTCAAAATTCCATGATTCCAGGATTTCTTTGTAGTCATAGAGAGAGTCAGGAAAAAATACAACATGCCTATTGCACCAGAAAAAAATGAACTGCAATGTAAGAACCATTTGCTTAGCAAAAACAAGGGAATCACAGGTTTATTTGATGACCTGGCACGGAGAAAGATGGTATTTGGGACTCAGGGCAGCATATTGGCTTTTTTGAAGCAGGAGCAAGTTCCTGGTTTACTAGATTGGATTAAAACTGGTCAAATTAAAACAGAGTCAGTTGCACTCTACAAATAAAGTAAAACATGAGCACCTTCCTCTCTGCTTTCCCCAGCTGGATTTTTAAGTTATGTTTCTCAGTTGTCTAGGATTGAAGTTTCCATTCTGTAATAATGGAAAATAATCAAGGCCTTTATTTTAAACAAATACCGTGCTGGAAGTGGGTCCAGAGTCCGCACAAAAATCATGCATTATTTTACATAGCTGAATGGTACGCTGGAGGCATGAAACATTGCACAAACTATAAACAAATGAAAAGCCCGAGTCAGTCCTGTTAGGCCCAAGCTATGATGGATTGCAAACCTAGGGCTGTAAAATAAGTAACAGTCTGGAACCAGGGTTTATCAAGTTTTATTTTCCCGAGACAAGTTTATCCTGGAGAGCTGGAAGAGCATCCTGTGATTTTCGAAGTATTCTCTGTTTCTTCGTCTAAGGTTTGCACTATGGCAAAGTCGCTTTCACAAACTCCCACACAAACTGCATTTGGGCATAACAGCTTTCATAGATTTTATTAGCCCCCGGGTTTGGCCCTGAGAAAAATACACTGGGACATGTAAGTCTCAAACAGGAAAAAGGTATTTTAATTCTAAAATAATAATAATAACAATGAAGAAAGAAAACAAAACTCACCGCATCTGAAATGCCCCGCTTACCTGTGTGGGTTGCTTTCTCTTTTTATTCTTCAAGGGAAGGGAATTGGTGGGGTGGGAAGCACTTTTATATTGTGCCTCCCGATCTTTTCTGAATAGTCATTTCAAAGTGTATAATAAATATCTCTTTCGAGGCCCTTTCTTTCTGAACCTGCCGGGGAAGAAGGAGGAAGAGGGCCTGTGCCTTTTACAGAGCTCGCCCCGCTTTCTCCCCGAGCGGCAGTCCTAGTGGGCAGACCGACACTTCTCACCCTCCTTCCGAAACAGAAATTCCCAACTGCCCCCAATCCCCAAGCCACACGCGCGGGGGGGGGGGGGGGGGGGGCCGCAGCCCACTGACATTTGAGTCACCCTGCACCTTGCCCACCCGGCTAGCTCATTGTTTCTTAGTTTATTCAGCGTGCGGGTGGTGAGCGCCGGGCGGGAAGCCCCTGGGTTGGAGATCTGGGGGCTGGGGGGTGAAGGAGGGCACCAGAGGGCCCGGCAGCCGTCGCCCCGTGAGCGGCCGCGACAAAGG
>NW_005371694.1:554169-557048 GCF_000412655.1 Myotis brandtii
GCAGAGAAAGGGCAGCGCCGCCGCCTGCTGCCGTCCTCGGCGCGGTTAATCACGCGCTCCCGGCTCGCTGCTGATTTGCAAGAGCAGATTAATCAGAGCGCGCGGCTTGATGAAATTTGCTGTTATTGTGCCCATTTTTAGCAACATCTTTTATTATCTTCATTATTCATTTACAGGGGACCGGCATCAATTATGCAAATGAGTTCGCAGACTTTGCAGATTACTTCATTTGCCGCTATTGTTTGTGGAAATTTAATTATTAAATATTATTAAGCTCGCGTTTTCTTCAATTTTCCAAGGCTTAGTTTCATTTGATTTTTCCTCCAGCTGCTCTTCTTTCCTTTCAGTGCCAAAACAGCTCCTCATCAAAGCGGCTCTGGCATGTGAAGACCAAATAAAATCTCCTCAATTTAATAATTTTGATGTTAGTCCCTTGTTCTCAGCTGCTTGCTCAAAGCAATGCAGAGAGGAACGCAGAGCACATTCAATTTAATGAGCAGAAATTGAATTCAAGTTTGTTCGGAATTGACTTCAATTAAGCAGAGTCTTAATGATAAATTAATCTCTTTTCTTTATTCCCTAGAATTTGTTTTTCAAAGTAGGAAATTGGACTACATTGAAAGACCAAATAAAGAACACCAATTTTAACTAGATCATGGAACTGATAGCAAAATTTAATTCTTTATAGTAACGTACTTGGACAAATAGCATTCTTTCTATGGCATATATTATAATTTATATTCATTGTTACCACTTGCACTTCCATGGCAGGGATAAAATGGCAGTTGAATTAAATATGGGCTTGTGATAGACTTCAAAGTTTTAATCTTTATTAAGAAACTCTAATTGAATGCATAATTAGCTTTTCAGGCTTTAGGAAATTCAGTTTAATATCTATGTGAACAGAAAACATGGATCAGAAATTTTAAAGCAATTTTTATGGGTTTATTTTTGAGGAGAAATTATCAGGCTGCATATAAAATGGCATTTTAAACTGAATAGCAAGAATCTGAGAGGCAAGGAATTAGGTTCCTCCTGTGTTGTTACGGACACCGAGCCAGGACTTCCTTGGAACCAGGGCCAACGCTGGTAATTTTAAGTTCCTTTTATTAAAACCTCGAATGTTCCTCCAGGCCACCACATCCATTATTCCTGTCCAGACCTTGCTGAAAATCAAACTTGCAGCAACTTGGGGGTTTTAATGAGGGCGTCCGTATTGATTGTATGGTTATACTGTTTGGGTTTGCTACCACTGTCAAAAATGTATCTGACATTTTTTTTCCCCCACCTGAATCATGGATCATCTTTTCTGGAACATGCAGAGCATAATTCTCCATGCTCCAGTGTGCAAAGTGCTCTATCTACATATGCCAAATGTTATTATTGCAGTTCCTTCAGGAGTGACCTTAGATGAGGCGGTGTTTGTTCCAAAGAACTTCAAGCTGTTCACGGTGGTATGTTCATAGTCACAAATTTAAAATACATCAGTGTGAGAAAATACATTCAGGCCGTGTGCTGTTTCACAGAGTGCTTGAGCTCCTTCCCCTCTGCTTCCTGTTCCTCCCATGTACGTGTTTCATTACTCTGGGCCACTCAGACATAGTGCTTGCAGATCTGACTTTGCCGTGAATTTTAAATGGAATTGCAGGTGATGGAGATTATCTTCTTTGTGTGACAGGACAGTGTCCTCGTTTCTCATACTTTTCAGGGTCCACCTGCTCCACGTTAGGATTAAAGATGTACATAATAATAGAATTTTAAAACTGGCAGGGTGCTTAAATATCATCTGTTCCAACTCTTACATTTTATAGATGAGGAAACTTAGGCCCATAAATGTTATGTAATTTTCCCAAGGCCACAGAGTCAGCTGGAGGCAGAGCCAGGACTAAAACGTCCAGGTACACTAACTTCTGGACAGAGGAAGTTTTTATTCAAGGCTGCCTCCCCGTTGTGAAGTGACATCTTTGAGTAAGTGGAAACTAGTTTTACAAAGACAGGAATTAATTTATTGTCTTGTTCAAACTGGGAAATATATTGATTAAATTGCATAAAAGCACACACAAACTGGGTAAGCCTATTTATCTGGAACATAGACAGTCGGGAAGCAGAAAGAGTGGGATCGTTTTGTACTCTCCTTTAGTGAGAAGGGAACAAATGAAAAGTTAATATGCTAGTATCAGGGATCTTTTTTAAACAAAAAAACCCAGGAAACTTTATAGTGCTATAGACTCTGTGCATATGAGGTCCTATAGTCTATAGTGGGGGAAGAAAACACCTTTAATTAGTATTTCCAGTATTTATTCCTTCCCACATGAAACAGTGGTATCCCAAATCTCCACTTCATTGCAATCTTTCATTTGTTCAACCTTAACGAGCTGTGAGTACTCGGCAATTTGCTAGATGTTGAAAATATGAACGCTGATAACGCTGTGAGAAGGTTACAGTCTAGCTAGTGGGGAACACAGAAAGGAACCCATAATTATCGCATGAAGTAGTAAGTGTTCTAATGTGTGCGGAAAGCTGGGGGCACACAGAGGAGGGGCGTCTACAGCAGCCTGGGAGGCCTGGGGAAGCTTCTTATGCAGTGTCTACTTGAGCCCTATCTCCAAGGGTAAGTCAGTCAGATGAGGAAGGTGATGGTGCTATGGGGTGGTGTGGGTACAAGGGAGGTTTGTCCAGGTCAAGGGGAAAGCCTGTGGGGTGGCTAGGAGGCATGGAATGGAATGAAAGCTGGCTGTAGGTTTGTGCCAGGAAGTGCTGGGAGATTGAACTACAAAGCCAAGGGTCAGACCAGTAAATATCTTTTGTATTTCTTTAAGGATAAGTCATTTCTCATTTTAGTCTGGAGGGCATCTGTTAAAGAAGCTGGGCCTATATTA
>NW_005371694.1:557062-568810 GCF_000412655.1 Myotis brandtii
ACAATATCCAGAGGCCAAATTCTTTCCTCCCCAAATCTAAAGAACTTCAGGCCCAGTCTCAGGGTGAGGTCTACATAGAGGAAGGGATGTAGGGAGGGAGGAAAATGGAAGTTCCAATATTCCAGGCTTCTGTGTGTGTGCATATGTGTGTGTGTGTTGTGTATGAGTGTGGGTGTCTCTGTGTGTAGGGGGTTCCTGCTCTCTTGTTTCATTATGTCTTGGTTTCCTCCCAAAGAAAAGATAAGAAATAAATCTGTGAGGAAAAAGTAGAAAAGCCTTCCTTTTTTGCTTATAACCCTTTTACAAACCTATTGTTTCTATGTGTCAACTTCCTGGAAAGCATTAGTATTCAATAAATTAATGATGAGCAAAAGTTAAAAAAAAAAACAAAACCCTGGGAAAAAAGGCAGATGGAATTAAAGGAATCTAGTTTGAAGAGTTACTTTGGCATGTTACTTCTCCCCTCTTTCAACATCAGCAAAAAGTTTTTAAATAGACAGACATATCCTATCTAATAAAAGACAAAAAGGGTAATTGACCATACCTTTGCTACGCTTCCCATTGGCTAATCAGGGTGATATGCAAATTAACTGCCAACAAAGATGGCGGTTAATTTGCATACATAGGCTCCAAGTGGTGGATGAAGCCGAACGGCCCCTAAGCCGGCCAAGCAGCGAGGCCTCCCGGCCCTGGGATCAGCGGAGCCACAAGGCCTCCCGGTCCCTGGATCAGCGGAGCCTCAAGGCCTCCCGGTCCCTGGATCAGTGGAGCAGCGAAGCCTGATGGCTGGGGGGTGGGGGGGCTTCTGACCAGAGCCGAGCCAGAGTGAAGGCCGGGTCCCAGGTGCCAGAGCAAAACTGGTGCCAGCAGCCAAGGGAAGGGAAGGCCTATTGCACAAATCTCTTCTTGCAACAGGCCTCTAGTCATATAATAATAGAGGAATATGCAAATTAGCCGGTACGCTGTAACGTCACGACTGAACAGCAGGGACCTGAGGCTGC
This sequence comes from Myotis brandtii, assembly GCF_000412655.1. Classification (NCBI taxonomy): domain Eukaryota; kingdom Metazoa; phylum Chordata; class Mammalia; order Chiroptera; family Vespertilionidae; genus Myotis; species Myotis brandtii. The sequence continues at coordinate 558,064 of NW_005371694.1, forward strand.
ATGGCACCTGGTTTGGGTGAGGGACCTCAGGCCGTAACCCCCGCCCTGTGGGGCTTGACGGGGGACCTCAGGCTGCGCCCCCACCTGGCAGGGCTTGATGGGAGACCTCAGGTCGTGCCCCTTGCCTGGCAGTGCTTGATGGAGACCTCAGGCTGTGCCCCTTGCCCAGCAGGGCTTGATGGGGGACCTGAGACTGTGCCCCCCACCTGGTGCCAGGCTGGGGGGCCTGAGGCTGCATTCCCCGCCTGGAGGGGCTTAACGGGGGTGGGGCCGTCCAGGTCTGGGTCTCACCCAATGCGGGTGGGGCCGGCCGGGTCTGGGTTTCCTGCATTTTCTAAGCTCGTGTGGGTGGTGGGCGAGGACTTGACTCTAGGTCCCATGGTGCGCCCCAGACTCTGACTGGAGAGAGATTTTCATATACATTTTACTAAGTTTCTTTCATCTCTGACACTTCTATTATAGAGAAAGGGCAAATAGCAATATTAAAATATTTCCTGTAATTAATTCCCTTTTAATGTGCATGAATTTCGTGCACCGGGCCACTAGTATGAAAATAAAAAGCATCTTAACTTGGTTTCATTTAATATATAGAAAGACTGATAGAAAAGAGTTAACTTGGTTAAAAAATAATGACAGGGAACCCAAATATGGTTACAATAAACTTCCATGCAATATTGTGACATGTCATTGGGTGACTGAAGTAATAAGATGTGTGTGGAAATAAGATATAAAAGGAGAGAATGCAAGAGACAAAAATGGGGAGGGAAAGAGAGTCAGAGGAAGTAGGGAAAAATAAACTGGAAAAATGAACACAGAGCAGGAGAAAGAAGGGAAAAGAAAGGGAGAGATAGGGAAAAGGAAGAGGATCATGAAAGAAAAAGGAGAGAGAGTGTCTGGAGTCTGATATTTAGGAAACACGCTTTCATACATAGGGATTCATTTCAGCAGTGGGTTTTACAGTGCTGTCACTTCACCACATTTCCTCAAAGTTCTCATTAACCACTGTTTATAGCTGTTTAACTGCTGCTTACCTTTGGATTTTCAAGGGCTTGACTCATAATGGGGAAGGTAATCATAGTAGCCCATCACAGGGAAAAATGATTGTCTTGGTGTGTTATCTCTGGCACATATCTGGGCATGAGAAGAGGGTTCCCTGTTCCTACATGAAGAAATTGGAGGTTTACTGAGATTGCCTTTCTTCAATAGCAACATTTGACCCCCCCCCCCAAAAAAATGCCAGCATATCTCATAATGAGCTAAATATCATTTTCTCTAACTTGGTCGCATTGTTGAAAAGATAAATCTTGCTTCCTGTGGGATTGCCTTCTGGGGAAAACTGTCCTTCAGTCCCAGGAAAGCAGCAGGGCCACCAGCTTACAACACTATAAAAGTGAGGGCGGGGGGACAGACTTTTCAGGAAAGGTATTTATGGGGGGTTATCAGATTTTAGTTTCAAAATATATTATTCTGTTAAACGAGTCAATAAGCTGAAGTAGGATTTTGAGAAGGAAAAATAATACTGAAAAGCTAAGAGTCTAAACTTTCTGTTTTGTGGAGTTTCATGAATTTTTAGGAAATGCCTTGGGGCAAGAGGAACTGCGACTTGAATGTGGCTTTGAAATGTAGGATGAAAACATGGAGATTTTTCTGTTTGTTCTGCTGCTTGTTTCCATTTCCACGAATAGCTTTCACTTTGGGGACCTTCTCCCACTGCCGCTTGCTGTGCTGTTGTAGTTGGCTTTTGAATATCGATAACCAAAGATGCTTACTATCCTTTGGTAGAAAAAAGAAAGTCTTGTGTTTATTCCTTAGGTGGAGAGGGGCGGGTGGCCAACATACAGTTTCGGAGTCTGGATTTTTTTTAAAAAAAGTCACTCTTCTTATGTAGCATTGTCCTTCATAATACAAATTGCAAATGAGGCAGCGTGCCAGTGCTGAAAAGTAATTTCAATTAAAATTCCCAGGGCTTTTCAGGGGTGACATAGGAGTCAGTCTTAACACATTGTCCTTGAGTCTGGGCACAGCTTACCTGGAAAGCTTGAAAGAGGGACAAATAATTTTAGTGTCACCTCCCTTGTCCTCCTGTCCCCTGCCCCCTCTCTCCCCCAAGCCATAAACAAAGCAATGTCTGCTCTTTCCACAGAAAAGGAGGTGCGTGATCGCTTGTCTGGAAAAGCTGGTAATGGACTATTAAATAGTTGTTTGTGAAATCACTGCACAGTACAGTGTTTATTTGTTTCTGCAAAAGGATTTCTGTTTACTCAGTTCTGGATAAAGAGCAGATCATTTGACAAGGCCCCAGAGTAAACAAAATCCTGATAGATATTCCCTCCTGTCTTCTGGTCCAGGCCTCTGCATTTTCTGTTGTTTTGCAAATAAGGGAGGGGATGTGTGGACAGACTATGAGGATCCCAGAAAGCAGGGCTCTCTGTGACTTGAAATACCCTGTACTGGCACTGATGATTGGAATGGCCCATCCCAAAGGACCCTTTGCCCCCTGCCCTTAAGTATCTCCCTCAGCACCTTGTCATGGTGTCTAAAAATCACACAACTATACTCTCTTTTAAGTTAAGCCTGCAGGTTAAAAAAAAAAAAAAAAAAAGAGTTGCTTTGGAGGAGTGACATTAAACTGATATCTATCATTAACATTTTAGATCAAATAATACATTTTTTGAGTGTTCATTTATGAGCCAGGCACTGTGCCAGAGGTTTTATCCTTATTATTTACCCTCCCGAGAATGCTATGAAGCCAGTACTATTATTATCTTCAGGTTACAGATGAGAAGACAAAGGCACATGGGGTTTAAGCTACTTGCCAATTCTCAGTCTGGCAAGCAGATGAGTTAGGTTTGAACTTAGATTCTTGATTCCTGAGCCCGTGTGTTCTTCCAAGTTGGCATCAACAGCGAATGGGATCGGGAAAAGAGGGTACTACAAGACAATTAAACTTTGATGTGGTGAGCTGGAAAGGGGGTTATCCAACAGATGGGGGAGTGTGCATGAAGGGAGGACTAAATAGAGGGAAGGCAGATATGAGCTCCTGATCACCCCTGGGGGCTTGGAAGGAAAGGACTAGTGGAAATGAACTAGGGAAAAAGGAAGGAGCGAAGGAGGAAGATTTGCTTGTGGACAGCCTGATGGCGTCATTTCCTTACATGTCTCCTGGATCCAGAAATTGCAGGACTGCTGGCCTTCTTTCCCATTTGTCAACGACAGAGTTTGCATGTAATTCCATAGCTGCGAGGTCTTGTGATCCTCACAGGCAGTTTAATTTCTTTTGCAGTTGAAAACTGAGAGGCAGAAGATTGGCAGCCACACCAAGACTAGAACTCAGGTTTTTTGCTAGGCGTACAGTGCTCTCTCCAGCACACTCCAGGCAGGATCCTGTTTGCTGCCTTGGACTGTCCTGCGGCACTCCTCTTCCCTCTCATACAGACCCCTTTCACTTCGGTCTGTTCTATTTCAGGCCTCTTTCTTTCCTAGGAGAGGCTAAAGATTACACGCTCACCACTCCAATCTCTGTCTGATATTTGGGGGGTTATGTTAATTCATTGTTGTATGTAGAATGCCTTCAGAGAAACACAACAAGCTGCAGAAAATATACCCCCCCTTAATGTATACTTACTAAGCGTATTTATTATTCATCAGGATGTGCATTTTAAAATGCGAGTCTCGATTCCCTCACTTTTAATCCCAAACAAATGTTAAAAGATTTATTTTTATAATAATCTCGGAATGAGAGCCAAGCAAGCTTCCATGAACACGGCTTGCCAAGTGGTAGATGTTAGCTCTATATCCACACTGGATGCTCGATCTGCAGTCTCCGTTGTCTCTTGCTGTTTCTAGTGGTGGCGCACAGAGATGTATGAGCACACCAGGGCCCATCATTGGCTGCAATTTGTTGGCACTGACTCTAGGGAAAAAGTACTGAGAGGGAAATGTTAAAGTCCCATTTCTTCGCAAGTTATCAATAAATATGGTGGGAGAAATAAAGGCAACTCGATGAAGAAAAGGGAATTGTGGGCCAAGAGACAAGAAAACGCACACAGATAAACTTTAGAGACCTCAAGGTGTTATCAACATGCAAATGTTTGAATAGCATATGAAGCATTTAACACGAGTACATTAAGAGTCCCAGAATGAATAATGCCTACTCTCTCATCCAGCAAGAAGAGAAGGCTCTAGGGTGCAGGTACCAGTGTAAAGTTACTACAGTGGAGGATTCTTAGCAATAGTCAAAGGCCAGCTAACACGACAGTGCAATGGTATGTGATTACTGCTATCTCTTTCACTAGGTTAGCGGTCAATCTGAACAGGGCACTTCAGCTGATTTTGATGATTTTTTTTCACTCATTAGTGGTCTTTGTTATAATTCTATGTGGCATCTATTTTACAAATTCCTCAAGGTCCCAACCTGTAGAAATGTCCTGGGTATCAGTTTGAGAATTTTTTCTCACTTGTGAGGACTACTGGAGAGCTTCATTTTTATTTAAATAATTTTCTAAGTAAACTCATAATACCCACTATACATAAATAATCAATGTTGAAACTGAGTTAAAAATAGTTCTATTGAAGATATCATTCAATACAAATCTTGGAAATTTCCTTCTTTGAGGTTAATCATCACTACATTTAAAACATCAGTATGGCGAGTTTTACAGCTAGAGTTATAAGCATAGTAAGAATGGAAGTTAATGAGAGAATGATACTCCAGCTTATCCAATAGTTGTTGTTTTCTTACATTAGACAAAGTCCGTGAAAATAATGCAGAGACTGATCCCTATGGTTTTGAATATATTCTCATATGAGTAGAGGCAAAGATGGAGGAAAAGAAATTCTATTGTGCAATAGACAGAGGCGGAGTCCTATAAACCCCATTTTGTGATAACAACTTCTTCAAATAAAATTTCAATGGGGAGAAATAATTTTAGAAATATTTGCATTACTAAATATTTGCTCTCTAAAACTTTATGGTGAGCAGACAAGAGGGAAAAATTGAACGTGGTTTCTACCTACATTTCATATATAATCCCATTGTGTGTATAATGGTATACATTAGATAATAATTAAGTTTGAAGAATCAGATTTATCCAAAGAATCATTCTTACCCATGTAACATAATAATTTGAAAACAAAACAAGTAAAATAATTTAAGAAAATAATGGAAAATAGGCCCTGTCTAAGATTAAAAGAAAAAATGACATCAAATCAAATAAACCATTTGTATTGTGGTTAATCTTTGGCCTTTGTCTCAAGCTTCTCTGTTTAATGCCACCGTTCCTACTTCTCTGAAAGATTTCCTGTTGACCAATGCCTTTTACGTTAGCTCATCTGACTAGGAACAAAACCATCCTCCTTACTATGAAATACTAAGTGACATGACCTCTAAATTCTTGCCATAGCCCTTAACATTGGATAAATAAATTAAGTAGAAATAATTGGGTATCTTTTGCTGAACTTGATGCCTGTAATAAATGTCACTAGTGTCATACAAAACAATTTGTAAGTTATTTTGAAATGAATTGTTTCAACTACAGAGCAGGCAGTGAAAGAGACAAATGAGAAAGATTTGCAAGAGGGCATTTCTTTAATGACATCATAAGAGCCAAGAGGAGTTCAATAGCAATTCTATTCATGTCCCAAAGAGGAAAAAACAAAATAGCAGGCCTAGTCTTTCTATGATTTTTAACCTCATTTTTAAATTTTACTTTAAAAAAATAATTTCTTGGCTGATTGGAGACAAGAAAAGAAATGGTGGTATGAAGACTTCATATCAGCTTAAGAATCAGTTTTACTTGTGTGCGTTTATGTTACCTACCCATTAAGTTTCACAAAACCACTTTGCTAACTAAAAGAATAGTCAGGGACAAGATTATTTGGATTTTGCAATCCTTTGTTTCAAAATAGTGCAGATGTGGTAATAACAACGATTAGCATGACATGCGACACCAAGCAGGTTCTACATTTTTAGAGAAATGTCCAAATGAACATTGCATCACTGAAATGTTGTCGGAGGTTATGTTTAGTTCATGAGACAGGCTCAAAACAAAGAAGTTTTCCTCTCATTCTAATTCCCCAGATTAGGAAACACAAACAAACACACCCACAAATTACGAGGAGAGAAGTAAATGACACATTATTTCTCCAAAGTTGTTTTATTGCCTGCCAGGAAAATATCTTCAGAAGATGGACTGACAAGGAAGAGACTTTTGTAGTGAGCATCTGAGCCGCAGCAGATTTGTGGGCATTATTGGCCTTTTCAGACATCAAAAGCAAACTGTGTGAGAGATGATGGAGGTGCTCAAACAGAAATGGGGAATGAAAATGAGCAAATAGAAGATCATGCTCAATAAAAACACAAAATGATAATCAGAATAAATGAGACTATCAGTGCACAAGTGGAAGAAAATCAGCTAGGAACATCTGTTCAGGTGAGGCTGAAATTAAGAGAATAATCAGGCTCTGGTCGTGTGCATTTGGAAAAAGTCTACGCAAGATATGATGTAGCATCTCGTCCTTCGCCCATGTGGAATGATCATACACTACCTTTGTACTTTCATTAAAATTGAGTTTTGTGACTGTGACTGTTATACCTTCCAAGAAACATAGGTTTGCAGCAAAAATGCAATTGGCTATGCACGGCAGATCAAGAAAATTTTAGCAGTGAAATAAAAATTTCTCAGAGAAACATGCAAAGACATCCAAAGTCATTATAAAAAACATTTCTAAGTGAGCCTCCAAATGAATGAAATCATGACAGGATCAGGCCACAAACATCTTTGGAGAAATAACATATATGTAATATAGATCATGTTAAAACTAAGCATATTGACTTCTGGTTCAGGGAAAAATAGGATGCACACATTTTTCTATTTTCCTCCTGCTAAATGCTGTTTAAAACTCAGGATATTACATATAAAACAAATATAAGAGAATTCTGAAAGAGGGCCAGAAGAAGCCAGACTGCTTAGAAAACTTAGGGCCTGGGGAACAACATGGTGATAAGTTCCCTTAGTTTGATTTTTGCCATAGATATCCCAGACTGGGTGATGGAGAAACCAGAAACCTAGAAGTGCCAAAATTGCAAATAAATAAAAAGCCCATTAAAAGTCTAATCTCTCTAGCAAAAGTCCTAGGAAGGGTCAGCCTAGCAAGACAGAAAACTTTTAGAAAATAGGCCCCTACTCTAGCCAAACACCATGGGGGGAAATGGTGGCCTTACTCCTACTCTTGTCAGCAAAGGCTGAATGGGGAGCCCAGACTTGCAACCTCATTTGGAGGTGATGTGTTTTGATGACTTTTAAAAAATTATTTTTTTTCAATTGATTTCAGAGAGGAAGGGAGAGGGAGAGAGAGAGATAGAAACACCAATGATGAGAAAGAATCATTGATCAGCTGCCTCCTGCACGCCACCCCCTGGGGATGGAGCCCGCAACCTGGGCATGTGTCATTGACCAGAATCGAACCTGGGACACTTCAGTCCTCAAGCTGACGCTCTATCTGCTGAGTCAAACCAGCTAGGGCAAAGATCCACTTTTGAAGAACAAAAACAAAAACAAAAGCACCCTCAAATAAATCACATTAAGTCATGATATAACCCAATTATGTGCAAGGCATTGCGATTGCTCTCATCTAAATGTTTAGTCTATCATATGGGAGAAATAGATGTCTTGCTAGTTCATGAAATGAATACTTTCTGAAGCCTCATGTTGTGAAGAAGAAGGAAGTGGGTAGAAAGAACAGAACTGAGAGAGATGACAATTTCCAATTTTGCCAAGCTGTCATGACTGAAAATTCCTGCTACTGAATATGATTGCTGAGAAATTCTATGCTAAAAAATGATAACTAGTACACAAGTCTCTGAAAAAAATCACCTCTAAAGCTGTTACATGGATATACAATAAATATTTGGTGAATGAATGAATAAAAGAAAAGAATGACTGTCACACAGACCTAAGGATTTCATTTTCTTTTTGACAGCACAGTTGTGAAAAACAGACTTGCCTACTTTGTAAGAGTATTTATTTATATTGTGTCTTGTGTTTAATTATGTGTGTGTGTTTTATTTCAGAAAGGTTTTCCTATCCCTAGGTCATAGACATATTCTTCCATATTTTCCTTGAGTTGAGTATTTTGTGTACATATCCACTCAGTTTCAGAGAAGATCTTAACTAGCAACCTTTGAAAACCTCACATATACATTTCAGAGTCCCAGGAGGGGTTGCATCTTTGGGTGACCACACCCTCTCTACCAATGTGGTTTTCTCAAGCCTGTGTGATAAATAATAATTGCAATGATGCTAACTTACATTGCAAAGGGCAGTGTTTTCTGAGATGTGTTCTGAAGAACACTAGTTGTGTGGGATAGTAATAGACATTATTCAAAACAGTATGTGAAATAGAGGGGTTAAAAATTAAGCCCATATATTAATCTAGAAAGTATCAACTTGAATAGTTTTAAACACTCTGACATGACCATATATAAAAAGTCTGTATATACTTAAAAAGAAACAACATATTTTCCTCACCCCAACAGTGATATCCTCACCTTATGTGTGAGTTCAGGTCTGGTTGCTGGGTATGTAGAGGTGGGGAGATAAGATTGTATGTTTATCCTGATAATATTCCCCAGGTGATCCTGGAATAGTTCTACCCCTTTCCACCAACCTTTTCATCAATCTTGACAGTCAGAGGTATAATGTGTTAATATGCCAGGGATTCTCCAACAGGGAATAGTTTCCCAAGTTTGTGTGGGCACAGAACCCCATTTTCATGGGGAGCTGGAGCCAATAGACTACAATTCTTTGGGAGACTCTGGTACAGTGGTTTTATCATTGCTAAAGTGCTTGCTTGTGTCTGAATTTATTTGATCCTCTTACTATCCCTGTGATACAAACATTTTTATCCCCATGTTAAAAACAAGGAAACTAAATTTGAAGTGAAAGGGTTAGGACTTCAACATAGATTTGTGGAATGTAAGTTTAGATCTTGAATAGTGAAAAGCTCAGTTGAGCTGAACTATTAGCACAAAATTTGTTATGGAAGAATCAACAATGTTAAAGAGACTTTAAACCCACTTCCTTAAAGTTTTTATAGAGTTAAACTCCATGTGTTCTATGGAGAAAAATGATATAAAAGATGTACTATAAAGGTTTAGTTTAAGTACTACAAAGCCCTATGTCAACATGAATTCTATAAAAATTCGTGGTTCTCTCCCCAATAATTTAAATCTGTTTTTGAAAGTATGTACGTATATAAAAAAGGAGAGGAACACTAAAGCTGGCATAATACTGTCAGCTGTTGAACATATGGAAAAATATAAATTGTCATAAAAGCTGGCCAGTTATAAAATGTTTCAGATACATTAAAAAAAATCACATTTTATGCATTTGAGCAATATACTAAAAAAATACACAGATTAACTGCATTAGTAATTGTTTTGGCTATAATTTCACATGTCCTTCCATATGTAATTATTTTTAAAACTGACCTGTGTAATGGGACAATGAAATATGGTTTTGATGGGGATAAAGATGTTAAAAGGGGAAATTGTCCAAAAATTAATTTTTTAACCTTCATCTATAGATGCCTGTATGTGGTGTTACTGGATGTAGTTCATATTAGGTATCATTTATTGAACATCCACTATGTGCAAAGCCCTATAATTTAGATGGTATTAGTTACATAATTTGGTTGGGGCGGGATAAGAAAATTGTGCCTGAGCCTAATTTCAAACCCAGGTTTGCCTGGTTTCAAAGTTTTGTGTGAGTTTGCTTTTAAATTATTATTATCTGACCTCAAAAGTAGTTTTTTTATTGTAGAGAATTTGGAAAATATTTAAAAATAACAATTGTAAAGTATTAAAAATACATATCCCTTATAGTTCCACCACCAAGAAATAACTACCATTAGTATTTTGAAGAGTGTTCCACTTTTTAAAATGCATATGCATATTAAAGCTTCTTAAAATAAGGAGATTATGTTATTTCATTACTTTCTTTTTAATTAACAGTATTTCCAGAGCATCTTTTTCAAGTTATTGATAATTTTTATTGTCAATGTTAACTGACATGTCGACAATTTTTAATAGCTGATAGTATTCTAGTCTATGATTTCATTAATCATTCCATTAGTTTTGATGCATAAGTCATTTCAATTTTTTATTATTATAGACAACTAGAGGCCCGGTGCACAAAAATTTGGGCACTCGGGGGGCGGGGGAGGGGGGGGTGCCCAGCCCGGCCTGTGCCCTCTCGCAGTCTGGGACCCCTCGGGAGATAACGACCTGCTGGCTTAGGCCTGCTCCCGGGTGGCAGAGGGCAGGCCCAATCCCTAAGTGCAGCCCCTGGTCAGGCTCAGAGCAGGGCCGATTGGGGAGTTGAGGCGCCGCCCCGTCATGCACAGAGCAGGGCGGATCGGGAGGTTGCGATGCCACCCTCAGTCACACTCAGGGTAGGGCCGATTGGGGGTTGGGGCACCGCCCCCTGTCACACTCAAGGCAGGGTCGATGGGGAGGTTGCGGCGCCACCCCTTGTCATGCACAGATTAGGGCTGATCAGAGGGTTGGGGTGCTGCCCCCTGTCACTCACAGAGCAGGGCCAATCAGGGGGGTTGGGGCTCCATACCCTGTCACACACAGAACAGGGTCAATCAGGGGGTTGGGGAGCTCCCCCCTGTCACGCACAGAGCAGGGCCCATCAGGGGGGTTGGGGCGCCACCACTGTCACACTCAGGGCAGGGCCGATGG